>NC_050573.1:516477640-516807640 GCF_011100635.1 Trichosurus vulpecula
TATATGTATAATTTTAAAGTTCTCTAAAGTTTATAAAATGTAAGCTATGTATTATTATTATTGTTATCCCCACTTTGTAGATGAGAAAACTATGTGACTTGCTCTGAGTTACACAGCTAGCTAGGATTTGAATTTCCTGTCTGCAAATTGAGCCCTCTAGCCACTGCACTACATGGGTGGAGCTGTAAAAGAAAGGGACTTTAGATGGACCTTGAGGATTAGAAAGGGTTAAGAAGGGTGGTTCTAGGCAGAAGAGATAGCATTAGCCAATAACAGAAATTTTTTTCTTCATTGGATCTCCTTGAGCATTGTAGCTATTTTGTACCTTATTCTTTCTGCTATACTCATTACCCTTAACAGATTCCATTTCTTTCTTTTTTTCCTCTAATATTCTTTTGTTAATCTTTTGCCCCCATGTAGTGTCAAGGTGAGAATGTCTAGAGGTTCCATAACATTTTGGATAATTGAATTTTGGGGCAAAGATCTTGTCTTTCATAGCTTATCACCTGAAGATGTTGATGTAGCCCATGGAAACATTAGGTGACCTAGATTAGTGATAGCACCTCCTTAAAGCTATTTGTAAAATTTCTTGTTAGAAAATGCAAATAATGACTCCAATAGTAGTCAGGACCCCTAGGTAAAACTTAAACTATTTTCTGGAGGCACAGTTAATTCTCGATTTTCCTCCTGCTTTGGAAAGGCCAAAGCAATTATTCTAAGATGAAGCCACAGGATCAACAAGTACCATACTTTTTAATTCAGGGTCTAATGAGGACAGGAGAGCACACCATCATTTACATCCTCATTTCCAATAGATTGTGCTCAGTACCCGCCAAGATCAAAGCAGAGCAGAAGTCTCCTTTCTCACTACTTTGTCACCCCTACCCTCATAGGCATGAAAATGGAAATTCTTCCCTGTTATGAAGAGATAATGTTGCTATGGTTATAATTCTGCAAAGGTAAAGTAGATTTATCAAAATAATTGGAGGCATGATTCTCCATTAAGGTTAGTGATTGCCGAGACAGGCTGACATGAAACGACGGAACTTTCAATTTGCCTTCCTCCCCCTCTCCCTCCCTCTCCTCTCATTCCCTCTTCTGCTTCTGGGAAGGCATCTCAATGGCAGACAAGCTGACAGAAGTCCATCATGAGGTACACGGCAACCTTTAATTCAGAAATGTTAATGCTCAATTAATGGCCAGGTGATGCTCTGATGGGGAAGGAAGAATCATATTTTTACACCAGGGCACATAGACAAGGTAGGCCTCCCAGAACCCATTTATTTTATGATCATGTCTTCAAATTGACATCTCATTTACATACCTTCCCCTTAAACAACACTCTCACACCAATATGAAGGTATAGCATCAGTAGGAGGTCCAAACGATGTGAAAAAATATTTGGTCATTAGTCTCTACTTTTTGCTTTGTTGTCTAGATCCATGATTACATAGTTATAGGAAGCTGAAGAAATTCCCTACATCACTGTAGATGTGGTGAATGTTTTACAATTTATAGTCTTAGAACCTGATATCCATGGATATATTTCATGGCATCTATGAACTTGGATAGGAAAAAAAAAATTAGTGTGTGTGTATGCACACATATTTATACCTTTAGTTTCCTTTGTAATTTTATTTTTCTTTGCAATGAAAAACATTATTCTGATAACGGTTCTATGAATTTCACCATAATGCCAAAGGTGTCTCTGACACACCAAAAAAGGAAAAGAGATCCTGTCTCAGAAAGTTTCCTGGAGCTCAGGAGGAGTTTCCTAGAGATTAAGTGACTTGCTCAGTATCCTGTGGTATGTCAGGACTGGGCCTTGAATCCAACTTGTCCTGACTCCAAGGCCAGCTCTCTTTTGACTAAACCATCTTGCCTCATTATTCACCACTTCTAAGATTTTAGAGCTCTTGTACATGCATTTGCCCTCAAGTGGCCTAGAGTTTTCTTGGTACTGGGGAATTATGTAGGCACAGGGAAGATGTGTTTTATACACACACATACACACACACACACACACACACACTCACACACACACACCCCACATACACACCACACACACATTTAGCAAAGGTACCTCTTAGTCATTACCATAAAACACAAAAAGAACAAGATTATTTGCCTAAAAGTAATCAAGTGACTGCACAATTCCCAGAGGATTGGGGGTAGGGAACAGAAAAAAGAAAGAAAATGGGGGCAGTAGGATCACAGATTTAGATATGGAAAGGAATTTAGAGGTCATTTAATCTTATCCCAATATATTATGTAGGGAGACAGTAAAATTGAGTAATTAGAAAAATTAACTACATTAACAAGTACAATAAGTGGTACAGGTGGGTTTTAAACTCAGATCCTCTGATCCTAAAACCTGTGCTTTTTCTATTAGACCAAGTTACCTTCCTTTCTCAATATAACTGCTCAGTTCTCACTTGCAAATTATACAATTACCTGGTCTTATTAATGTAATGGGATACTATAATTAAAAGTGGTAAAGTTGGTAAGCAGAGACTAGAGTGAGCTCCATACCTGAGTCCCTCCAAAAACCTATAAAAAATGGCTCTGAACCAATTATAGAACGGCAGAACCCACAGATCAGCAGAGGGAAGCAGGGCTCCAGCCCAGGACAGCCTGGATGGTCTCTGGATGAGGTCTATTCCACACAGAGCTGGGAGCTGGGAGCTGGGAACGGAGTGGAGCAGAGCCCAGCCTGAGCGGCGTGGACCATCCAGACCAGAAGCCGGGCGGAGGGGGCCCTAGCGCCCTGAATATGTGAGCTGCGGCAGTTACAAGACCCCTTGACCCACAAACACCAAAGACTGCAGAGAAGGTTAGTGGGAAAAGCTGCGGGAGTGGAAAGAGTTCATGGTTCGACTTCCAGCCCCGGGGGCAGCGGAGGTGGGGCAGCTACAGCTGTTGTTACTTCCAGCCCCAGGCCCACCTGGTGGGAGGAATTAAGTGGCGGATCAGAGCAGGAGTGCAACAGCCTGCTGAAGATCTAAGCCCAGTCTGGACTGGGGGTTCTTGGGGAAGGAGTAGTGCGGGTCTGACAGAGTTGGCACCTCCCCCCCCAAACATGGAACATAGAACTCGTTAGTCTACAAGCAGTCATACCCCACTGAAAAACTCAAGGGTCAAGTTAGTTGGTTGGGAATACGGCCAGGCAGCGAAAACGCGCCCAGATTCAGTCTCAGACTTTGGATTCTTTCTTTGGTGACAAAGAAGACCAAAACATACAGCCTAAAGAAGACAACAAAGTCATAGAGCCTACAACAAAAGCCTCCAAGAAAAACATGAACTGGCCCCAGGTCATAGAAGAACTCAAAAAGGATTTGGAAAAGCAAGTTAGAGAAGTAGAGGAAAAATTGGGAAGAGAAATGAGAAGGATGCGAGAAAACCATGAAAAACAAGTCAATGACTTGCTAAAGGAGACCCAAAAAAATACTGAAAAATACACTGAAGAAAACAACACCTTAAAAAACAGACTAACTCAAATGGCAAAAGGGCTCCAAGAAGCCAATGAGGAGAAGAATGCCTTGAAAGGCAGAATTAGCCAAATGGAAAAGGAGGTCCAAAAGACCACTGAAGAAAATACTACTTTGAAAATTAGATTGGAGCAGGTGGAAGCTAGTGACTTTATGAGAAATCAGGATATTATAAAACAGAACCAAAGGAATGAAAAAATGGAAGACAATGTGAAATATCTCCTTGGAAAAACCACTGACCTGGAAAATAGATCCAGGAGAGATAATTTAAAAATTATTGGACTACCTGAAAGCCATGATCAAAAAAAGAGCCTATATACCATCTTTCAAGAAATTATCAAGGAGAACTGCCCTGATATTCTAGAGCAACAGGGCAAAATAGAAATTGAAAGGATCCATCGATCACCTCCTCAAATAGATCCCCAAAAGAAATCTCCTAGGAATATTGTCGCCAAAGTCCAGAGCTCCCAGATCAAGGAGAAAATACTGAAAGCAGCCAGAAAGAAACAATTTGAGTATTGTGGAAACCCAATCAGAATAACCCAAGATCTGGCAGCTTCTACATTAAGAGATCGAAGGGCTTGGAATGCGATATTCCGGAGGTCAATGGAGCTAGGATTAAAACCTAGAATCACCTACCCAGCAAAACTGAGTATCATGTTCTAAGGCAAAATATGGATTTTCAATAAAATAGAGGAGTTTCAAGCTTTCTCAGTGAAAAGACCAGAACTGAATAGAAAATTTGACTTTCAAACACAAGAATCAAGAGAAGCATGAAAAGGTAATCAAGAAACAGAAATTGCAAGGGACTTACTAAAGTTGAACTGTTTTGTTTACATTCCTACATGGAAAGATGATGAGTATGATTCATGAGACCTCAGTATTAGGGTAGTTGAAGGGAATATGCATATGTATATATATATATGTATATGTTTATGTATATATATATAAGAGAATGTGTATGTATGTATATATCTATGTGTATATATATGTATGTGTATATATATATATATGTCTATATATATATATGTATATATATATATGTAAAAGAGAGAGAGCAGACACAGGGTGAGTTGAAGATGAAAGGAAGATATCTAAAAGAAATAAAATGAAATGAAGGGATGAGAGAGCAACATACTGAGAGAGGGAGATAGGGAGAGATAGAATGGGGTGGATTATATCTCATGTAAAGGTGGCAAGAGGAAGCAGTTCTGTGGGAGGAGGGGAGAGGGCAGGTGAGGGGGGAATGAGTGAACCTTGCTCTCATCAGATTTGGCCTGAGGGGGAATACCATACATACTCAGTTGGGTATCTTATCCCGCAGGACAGAAGAGGGAGGAAGATAAAAAGAAAATAAAATGGGGGGGATGATGGAGGGGAGGACAGATGGGGGTGGAGGTAATCAAAACAAACACTTTGGAAAGGGGACAGGGTCAAGGGAGAAAATTCAATAAAGCAGGATGGGTTGGGAAGGAGCAAAATGTAGTTAGCCTTTTACAACATGAGTATTGTGGAAGGGTTATACATAATGATACATGTGTGGCCTAGGTTGAATTGCTCGACTTCTTAGGGAGGGTGGGTGGGAAGGGAAGAGGGAAGAGAATTTGGAACTCAAAGTTTTAAAATCAGATGTTCAAAAACAAAAAAAAGTTTTTGCATGCAACTAAAAAATAAGATACACAGGCAATGGGGCGTAGAAATTTATCTTGCCCTACAAGAAAGGAAGGGAAAAGGGGGTGAGAGGGGAAGGGGGTGATAGAGGGGAGGGCTGACTGGGGAACAGGGCAACCAGAATATATGCCATCTTGGAGTGGGGGAGAGGGTAGAAATGGGGAGAAAATTTGTAATTCAAACTGTTGTGAAAATCAATGCTGAAAACCAAATATGTTAAATAAATAAATTTAAATTTAAATTTAAAAAAAAGGGGTCCTTAATCTTTTTAGTGGCATGGACCCCTTTTGGCAATCTGGTAAAAGTCTACAGATTCCTTCTCATAAATGCATAAATGCTTTTAAATGCATAAAATAAAATGCATAGGATTACAAAGGAAACCAATCCTACTGAAATATAGTTATTAAAATATTAAAGTCCCTGCTTTAAAGTTGAAAAAAAAAAGAAAAGTGGTAAAGTTGAGAAATACAAAGAAATCTGCAAAGACCTTGATGTTTTGTTTTATTTTGTTTTGTTTTAATCAGGAATGGAAGAATGGAGTATGTACTAGCTACAATCAAATGAGGGAAACTAGGTGAAAAAGGATGGCCAAAGAATTCTAATGAGGACCAGGACTGATGGAATTAGTGTTATGTTCTTTTAAGAATTATAATAAATTTAAATATTAATAATCACTAAAATGTAGTTTAGTTATTTGTACCAATGTTCATTGTTATGTTTTAATATCACATTAAAAATTATATGATTTTTATTAGTGACTCTTCCTCCTAGTTACGATTTAGAACACTGAACCATGGAACTGATTGGTTCTTGTCATTCAGAAAAAATAAAAAGGTCCAACGTATGTCTATCACCTCATCTGTACCAATGAGTGAGAAAGCAGCATAACAAGTACCATTCAAAACCATATATTTCATTATTTACTTAAATGAATTTACCATATCATTGACACAGAATGCAACACATGCATGATTTCTGGTATCCTACAATTCTTGTCTATAAAAATTCTTGTCTATAGCATCAGTGCTAGTGAGGGTGTGGAAAATTCCATATAATTAGAATGTAGGGATGTGGAAAAAAGAAAAGAAGTAGTCTAGTAACCATGAAGTCTAACAACCATGTACTGTAGGTGGACAAATAAAGGCCAAGTCATTTGAAAGATTTCTCCAATGAGATCTGATTTGGTGGATCAATTAGAACAGAGACATGGAAGGGGGGAATGAGACTCCAGGGGAGGTATGTTATTGGGGAAAGATGCCTTGATTCAGTGTCAAAGGACCTGGTTTGGGATCTTGATGCTGCCTTCCAAGTCTGAAATTCTATGATTCTTGATTTAAGCCTTTGCTTGAAAGTCTCCAGTGAGACTTTCTATCCAATGAGACTCACTATCATCAGAAGGAGCCTATTTCACTCATTAATCATTATGTCCCTTCAAAGTCTAAGTGTATGATGCTAGGATACAAAATCTAAATTTAAAGAACCATCCCTTGTAGTATCCCACAAATTGTAATAATAGGGAGATGAAAACAGACTAGAAACATAATGTTTCAGATAGAACTTCAAGATTTGTAGCTGGAAGAGTGGCTAACAAAAATGAGAGGATAGAAACTCATCTGGGTGGGAGTGTCAGAGGGCAGAATATACAAAAGAAGCAACCAGTGATAACATGGCTTTCATGCAACTGAAATATTGTCATATGTTAAAATGCTTGTGGCAGTGGGCAATGCTCTTCCTTCCCCTGTCTAGTCCAAAATACACATGGAAATCAAATAATTGTCAATATAAGAGAGTAGAATGTCATTACAATGCTGGCATTGAAGGACAAAAAGAATATCTGTTTAACAAGTTCTCTGTGTTAAGATAGGAATATACTGTAGGTCTAGCAATCCTGATACTGACCATATACCCCAAAAGAGTAAATACAAAAAAGGAAGTCCAATACATGACAAAATATTCATTAAAAGCACTGATTGTGGGAGTGTAGTATTAATGTGATCAAAGATCTTCCTGACCCATTCAGTAGGCCTCAGGTGGGCCTAAATGGGAAAGCTTGATTATACCTTTGCTTGTAAGTAGGTCTAAAGCCCTTACTTACTAGGTGCTAAGCCAATATGGGAATAAAGCCCTCGGGACCATAAGGGGAGTTGCTAAGATGAGAGCCAATGGTATATGCACTGAGTTCTAGTCAATCATGAATTCAGCCAATCAGAGACCTGAGTTCTAGCCAATTAGATGCAGTCTAGAACTGTATAAAAGGAGAGTGCAGAATTGAAGAGGAGGAGAGAATTGAGGAGGAACAGAACTGAGAGGAGGAGAAATGAGAGGAAGACATTGAGGCAGCAGACATCAAGAGAACCAGTGTTAGTAGAGCTGCAGAAGAGAGTGCTGAGCAGAGAGTTAGGATTCGTGAGTAATGGTTTACAGGAAGGCAGGGGAGAAGGTTACCAGGATGACTTGGCTCCTTGCTACAATACTGTGTTATAATTTTCTTGTTACTACATTGAGGTGGGCTTACTGGTTTTGAAATATAATTGCTACTATATTGAATTGAGGGTATTGGTTCTTGGATTTGATCCTCTGGAGTCTAAATAAATGTAATACTTCCTCTGCCTTCTACATAAAAAGTTTTTCATACTTTGTGATTCCTAACCATACAGGCATGTTCATGGTCACCCTCAAGGTCATGAATATCGCCTTACTGCTATAGGGATCAAAAACAAAAGTGGAAGCTATCAACTGCAGAATGGCTGAACAAATTGTGTTATATGAATGTTAGGATCTAATGGACTACTATTTTTTTTCTGTAAGAAATGACAAATATTCCAAGAAATGTGGGAAGACTAGCCTAAAATGATGAAGAGCGGAAATGGGAAAACCGTGCACACAAACATATAATAATATAAAGAAAGCAAAAAATAACACTTAAAGCAATATGTATTGGACAAATGATGATGTTTAGTAGACAGATGGACACCTGCTGCAGTAGATGGCATATGATGTCAGTCATAGTCACTGTCTCTCTGTATTTTTTTAATAAATGCTTTTCCTTGTAAAAGGGGAGGTTTGGTTTGGGTGGGATTGGATTCTAGGTAAAATTTTTGTAGTGTAGAAACAGCATTAGCATTTGAAAAGTATTATTCTCTATCTAAAACTAAATAAAATAAAATATATCACAATGTTCTAATATCTGGGCAGCTAGGTGGCACCCTGGATCTAGTGCTAGATTTGGACTCCACAAAACTGCCCTCAGATTTTCACTAGTTTTGTGACCCTGGGCAAGTAACTTACTCTCCATGCTTCAATTTTCTCATTTATAAAATGGGTAAATTAAGAACACCTACTTCTCAAGGTTGTTGTGAGGAAATAGATAATATTTATAAACCAGTTTGAAAATCTTAAAGTGCTGTGTAAATACTAGCTATTATTATTTTGATAGATATGTGAGACTTCTTTTTTCTTCCTTTCATCCCACATTTGTATGTAATTATATATGCAGACATTATTCTTCAGTTAGCTTTTGTACCTCCTTTTCCATTTGGCCAATTATACTTTTTAAGGAATTATTTTCTTCAGGGTACTTTTTTCCATTTTGTCAATTGTATTTTTCAATTTTTCTTCTACCTCTCTTACTCAGCTTTTAAAATCCTTCTTGAGCTCTTCTAGGAAGAGTTTTTGGGTTTGAGACCAGTTCATATTCCCCTTTGAGGTTTAGGTCTGAGTATATTGATGATGTTTTCATCTCCTGAATTTGTGTTTTTATCTTCCCTGTCACCAACATATTTCTCTATGATCATTGATTTTTTTATTCTTCTTGTTTATGTTATTTGCCTTTTTCTGGCTTTTAAATTTAATCTCTACTTCTGGGGCCCAGACTTCTTGTGCTGGAGGCTAGGGACCTGGTTCCTGGTTTTCTATGCTTCAGGCCTGAGGTGCTGGAGTTGGATGTTGTAGTGGTCTGGTAGTTTACCTGGTGCTGAGCTGGAGGTGGTGTGTGCCTGGTGTTGGCTCTTGCCTGCTCCTGCACCCTGGGGCTCAGGATCTCCTGCTGGTCCACTGAGGTGGGGCTTGCTGCTGGCTTGCTGGGACACCTCCCATCCTGTACTGGTCCCCTTCAGCCACAGCAAGAGGGACCTTTTACATTAATCCCCCTAGCCTCCCAAGCTAACAAATTGATCTATGCCATCTTTCTGCTGGCTCCATTATTCCAGGATTTTTTCCTGGGGCAATATTGTCTGGGTTTTTCAAGGTCAATAGGGAGGGTGAGAGAGACTTACTGTTTACTCTTCCATCTTGGCTCTCAGAAGTTTAAATAGGTGACTTTCAAACACTCAGTCTGTGGGCTGATAGCCCCAGGAGTAGCTGCTGCCTCTGTCGCAGGGCTTGTGCTTCTCTCTCACCCAGTTCTGAGAGAGCCCCCCTCCTGGGCTGAGAGGTATGTGAATCACCACTGCTTCCAGTGATTCATATTGCTGATGTCTGCTCCAGCTTTGCTATGGCTGAGTCTATGCTGGTGCAGGCTGTGTGCTAGACTTTGCTCCTCTCCCAGCCCAGAGCAATACATCCTTCCTGTCAACCTTCCAGGTTGTCTTGGGCTGGAAATCTTTCACATTCTGCCTCTTCGTGGATTCTGCCACTCTAGAACTTGCTCAGATTCACTTTATAGAGGTGTTTGAAGGAGTTTATGGGAAAGCTCAGGTGAGTTCCTGCTTTCACTCCACCATCTTCAACATTATTCTTATAACTGAAATAATAGTGCTACACCCTACAGCATTTTTTGGTTTAAAAAAAAAAGCACACACAAAACTGATCTTATTAGTGCAATAAGTAATTTTGATTCTTTACTAAACGTTCACTTGGAAGTGGGGTGAAAATGACATTGGGGGTAAGAATTATTGTTTGTGGATTAGAAAAGTGTGAATTAGTCAGTGTCTACTATAATAAACGCTCAGTATTTAAACACTACTTTCTTCTGTTCTAAGTGTATTCCGAACACTAATTAGTCAGCAGGTTGACAACTATGGGGTCAATTTATAGAAGGAATGAAAACTAGATATGGATATGTAAACCTTTGTTAATGAAATAAATTTCATAATTGACTCACAATTAAAGAAATGTTAACAGCAAAAGGTCATCTGTTGCTTGCTTAGTTGCATTTCCATAATGGGAGATTTACAATAAACTTTTAAGAAACACTCCCTCTGAGGTTGAAGCCAAGATGGCAGAGCAAAGCCAAAAACTCACCTGAACTCTCCCTCAAACCCCTCCAAACTCCTTTAAAAATTACTCTAAACAATTTCTAAAGTAGCAGAACCCACAAAAAGATGTAATGAAACAAATTTCCAGCCCAAGACAACTTGGAAGTCTGGCAGGAACCATGCGTTGTGCCAGAGTGAGAGAGGGACACCAACCCAGCATGAGCCCTGCCAGTGTAGACCTGGCCCCAGCAAATTCATAACAGGCCTCAGAGCAATTAAATCACTAGCAGCAGTGGCAGTTTCCAGACCTCTCAGTCCACAGAGGCCAAAGACAACTTAGAAGGTCAGCAAGAAAGGTCTTTCCCACCTGGGTAGGAGTGGAGTGCAGTCTAGCACAGACCGTGCTAGCACAGCTCCAGCCCCACAAAACCAAGAACAGGCCTTGGGAAGGACTGAATCAGCACTGGAGGCAACAGTGGCTGCTTCCAGAGCTTTCAGCCCAAAGATGGTAAAGGGGTCTAACAACTGGTAAGAAGGTTACTACTTGAGTCTTTTTGCTAGCAATGAGACAGAACTCTGTTGCTTTGCCCATACTCAGATTTGGGTCACAGTCAGGGTTGGAAGTCCCAGGATGAGGAGGAGTACTTACATAGCAAAGCTTGCAACCATAGTGGATAAGAGACCCTCCTTACAGTTCCAGGGCAGAAAAGAGTGCTTTTGGTAACTCACAGATCAGAGCAGAGGACAGGAGAGGAATAACCACATCTCCTTAGACCTTGGAAGAACTGAAAAGTTACAGGTCCCTAGAAGTATCTCTGAAAACAGTGGCATGAAACCCCTGATGCTTGGGACATTGGATATTCTACCCTGAAAGCAGAGCCCTACTTTAACAAAGTGTTAAAAGTCAATTAATAGTCTGGAAAAATGAGTAAACAAGGGGGAAAACTCTGACTATAGAAAGTTACCAATGGTGACAGGAAGATCAAAACACATACTCAGAAGACAACAAAGTCAAAGTTCCTACATCTGAAGTCTCCAAGAAAAATATGAAGTGGTCTCAGGCCATGGAAAATCTCTAAAAGAATTTTGAAAATTACGTAAGAGAAGTAGAGGAAAAAATTAGAATGAAAAATGAGAATGACGTAAGAAAATCATGAAAGATAATAAAGGAGGCACAAAAATACTGAAGAAAATAACACCTTAAAAATACATTAGGCCAAATAGTAAAAGAGGTCCAAAAACACAATGAGTTGAAGAACTCCTTGAAAAGCAGAACTAGCCAAATAGAAAAGGAGGTCCAGAAGCTCACTGAAGAAAATAATTCCTTAAAAATTAGAATGGAAGAAGTAAAATCTAATGACTTTCTGAGAAATCAAGAAACAATAAAACAAAATCAAAAGAATGAAAACATAGCACATAATGTGAAATATCTCATTGGAAAAACCACTGACCTGGAAAATAGATCCAGGAGAGATAATTAAAAAATTATTGAACTACCTGAAAGTCATGATGAAACAAAAGAGCCTAGGTATCATCTTTCAAGAAATTACCAAGGAAAACTGCCCTGATATTCTAGAACTAGAAGGCAAAATAGAAATTAAAAGAATTCACTGATCACCTCCTGGAAGAGAAGCCAAAATGAAAACTCCTAGGAATATTATAGCCAAAATCCAGAGTTCCTAGGTCAAGGAGAAAATATTGCAAGTAGTCAGAAAGAAATAATTCAGGTATCATGGAACCACAGTCAGGATAACACAGGATTGAGCAACTTCTACATAAAAAGATCAAAGGTCTTAGCATATGATATTCCAGAGGGCAAAGGAGCTGGGATTACAACCAAGGATCACCTACCCAGCAAAACTGAGTATAACCCAGGAAGTAAAAAATGGATATTCAATGAGACAGAGGACTTACAAGCATTCTTGATGAAAAGATAAGGTTTGAATAGAAAATTTGACTTTCACATACAAGACTCAAGAGAAGTATAAAAAGATAATCCAGAAAGGGAAATCATAAAGGACTTAGTAAGGTTAAACTGTTTACATGCCTATGTGGGAAGATAATATTTGGAACTTACAAGACATCTCTCATCATTGGGGTAGTTAGAAGGAGTGTATACAGACAGCACACATAGGGATAAGTCTAATTCGATGGGATGATATCTAAAAAATAAAATTAAGAGATGAGAGAGAAATAGACTGGGAGAAGGAGAAAAGGAGAGTTAGAATAGAGTAAATTATCTCACATCAAAGAGGTAAGAAAAGCTTTTTCAGTGGAGGGGGAGAGGGGGTAGGTGAAGAGGAGTGAATGAACCACACTCTCATCAGAAGTGGCTCAAAGAGGGAATGATATACACCAGATTGGGTATAGAAATCTATCTTACCCTATAAGAAATTAGGAGGGGAAGGGGGGTTGATAGATGAGAGGGTAGATTGGGGAGGGGCTAGGCAGAAGCTTTTGAGGAGGGACTGGGTAAAAGGAGAATGAGAACAAAATAAACAGGGGGTAATAAGATGGAGGGCAATACAGTTAGCAATAGAAACTGTAAAAAAATTGAAGCAATTTTCTCTGATAAAGGCCTCATTTCTCATATATAGAGAACTGAATCAAATTTATAACAATAAGAGCCATTTTCCAATTGATAAATGATGAAAGAATATGGTCAGTTTTCAGATGAAGTAATCAAAGTTGTCTATAGCCATATGAAAATAAAAGCACTCTAACTCACTATTGATTGAAGAAATGCAAATTAAAACAATTCTGAAGTGCTACCTCATACTTTTTAGATTGGCTAATAGGACAGCAAAGGTAAATGACAAATGTTGGAGGGGATCTGGGACAGATGAGACATTAATGCAGTGCTGGAGTTATGAAATGATTCAACCACTCTGTAGAGCAATTTGGAACTATACCCAAAGGGCTATAAAACGATGCCTACCTTTTGATCTAGCAATATCACTACTAGGTCTGTATCCCAAAAGAGATAAAAACAGAAAAGAAAAAGGCCTAGATGTACAAAAATAATTCTATTGGCTCTTTTCTGGGTGCATAGAATTAGAAATTGAGGAGATGCCCATCAACTGGAGAATGGATGAACAATTTGTAGTATGTAATTATGATGGAATATTATTGTACTGTAAGAAATGATGAGCAGGATGATCTCAGAAAAACCTGAAAAGACTGCATGGGCCGATACAAAGTGAAATGTACTTAGCACAAAGTACAGTACTTAGTACTAAGTAACAGTGATATTGTAAAGTGATTGGCTCTGAATGACTTATTCTCAGCAATTCAATGATCCAGGAGTACTCTGAAGGACTTATGATGAAAAATGCTCTCCATCCCCAGAGAAAGAACTGATGGTGTCTGACTACAGATTGAAGCAATTTTTTTACTTTATTTTTCTTGAGGGTTTTTTTGTCTATGTTTTTTTGCATGACTAATATGGAAATGTTTTGCATGACTGTGCATATATAATCTATTGAATTGCTTGCTTTCTCAATTGGGGGGAGTGGGAAGGGAGAGAATTTAAAACTCAATTTTTTAAAATGAAAGTTAAAAATTGTTTTTGCATGTAACTGGGGAAAAATAAAATAGTAAACCAAAAAAAAAAAAGAAAAAGACTCACTCTAACTAAAAACAATTTCCAGTTGAACCTGCACTATAAGAGAGTAGTAGGCAAAAAGTGTTCAGATCTCAAAAGAAAAAAAAATGAATGTCCCTTAATTCCCCTATATCTTTATCTGCTTAACTAGAAGGTAAAAAGCTCATGACTGCTGTTGAAAAAAAATATTACACTTGAAGACTAAGAATTATTCTACTTCCAGGAGAACACCCTAGACTTAAATGTAATGTCCTTGAACTCTCTACCATGGATGAATATAAACAACAAGAGAATACAAGTCAGAAAACATGGTTTTAAAAAATAACTCTGCCAATTAATATTGTATAAGTCACTTAATGTCTCTAAAGCTCAGTTAGACAATATAGAAAGTTGGTCTCAGAGTGAGGAAACCCCGGCTTCAAGTACAGCTTTTGGTACATACTGACGGTGACCTTGGGCAATCACTTCACTTCCCAGCGCTCTTTGCAAGTCTCTAAGACTTCAAGTTAGAGAAAAGATGCCAATCTGCATTAGTAGGGGAAGTTTCCTTACAGGGAGTTTCTTAAGTCAATGAAGTCATCCATCTATTCCAACCTTCCACAGTGTTAATGTTGCTTGAGTTTTTGTACTCTAATGAAATAATGAGTGCACAGATTTTGGCTCATGGCCATAAAAATGTACATAACTTATTTCAAAACACCCAATGCAAAAATATATAAATATGCATGTTTTATTGAATGATTCATGTAATATGTTATATTCTATAATAATAACCCTTATATACTCCAATATGTCTTTTGTATCACTGATGAGGATATATATTTGTTTGTACAGTTAGATCCCAATTCATGTGAATAATGAAATGGTTTCATTATTCAAATTCCTACTATATATTTTGATTGGGTTGGGACTACATAACATGCTTTACACTATTAAGACTTTGAGTAGTATGATTTTGAATTCATGTGATTTCTTCAAAAGATTCATTGGTCACACCAGTCAGGGTCTAGCTTTATAGGTTGTCTTTTTAATTGTGTATTATAGAAAATTTTCATCAATTTAAATTTTCTTATGCTTATAGTTATGTCCAAAACTTTAAAATGATTATTAGTTTTACTTAAAAGACTCTGCAGTGATCTGGGAATTAATTCAGTCATTAATAAGTCATTCAGACAAACGATTATCAAGACTTCACCAACCATGAGGCATACTTTTTTAACTTGGACACTGTGTTTCGTTCCCTCTATGAGGATAATAAAAACCATTGGTGAGCAGATATCCCTCTGTTTTTCACAGCACTTGATATCAGCAAAGAGAGAGGCATCAGTCATGGTGTTTTTATTTTTCTACTGTTGTACTATTTAAATAATCTTATACAATTTTGGTATAGTTTAATAATTTTCCCTCCTGTGAGAGACACCTTGTTATAGGAAAGCCTTTGTAGTATTGTTTTGCTCTGCTATATGAAATGGGTTTTTAAACAGCTAACAAAAATAATTGCAGTTAGATTTTGCATTTTCTATACTTTTCTGTCAATTATATGGTGATAGACCTGTGATCTGCTCTGCAATATGACTTGTTATGCCTGTTTTTCTTCTTCTGATCACATCAATGATTGACTTAATTGAAAAATATTCTTATAAAAAAAAAGAAAAATATTCTTATGAGATTTTATTGATTTCCACAGTCTTCATTTTTATTATTAATAATAAGGCTTGAGTGTATTATTTTCTCCTTAATTCTTTGGTGCCATCAAAATTACTTCATCTTCAGCTGAATCTTTTCTCCACATATCTGTTCTAATTCATCTCTAGTTACCATTTCTTAAGTGTCATTTATATTTACTCTAGTACCACATCTAGGACTGAGAGGTGAGAATTCAAATTTAGTGGCTCCAAAGACCTTGATGATGGAAAGAGTTTATTAAATTATTCTTTGCATATCTGTTTTTCTTTTTTCACCTGTTTGTTGTCCTTGAAGTTTTATCCTAAACTCCCTTGAAATTATAATTTTGTTGGTCACTAATCTTTTTTTTCCTTCCACTGTTTCACACTACTTTAGGATATGATATAGCTCATAAACTATGACCATTCTATTCCATAATGTTTACAAATTCATTTCATATTCTAAACTATGTTTCCCTTGCCTATCTTAACTGTCTTATTGGCAAGTAAATTGAGCAATGTCTACAGATTAATGTGCTCCTTTAGTCTCTTCTTTACAAACACTGTTTGCAAAACAATGTGGTACACTGGAAAGAGTACTAGAACTGGAGTGGGAAAAAATTGAGATCATAATCTTTCTCTGTTATTTATTGTTTTTGTGATTTTAGGCAAGTCACTGAACTACTCTGTGCCTCAAAATGTTCATATATTATTTATTTTTTTAAGAGGATAGGAAAAGTTTTCTTCAAAAGTCCCAATTGGACTTAAATGTAAGATCCCATGAAAATGTTAAAAAAAATTGTTATAATTGGCATTCTTTTTTAAAAAAAATATTTATTTTCAGTTTTACACATTGACTTCCACAAGATTTCGTATTCTAAATTTTCTCCCTGTCTCTCCCCTCCCCATGCCCCAGGACAGTGAGCATTCTGATTACCCTTTCCCCCAATCTGCCCTCTCTTCTGTCACCTCCCCCACCCTTCTCTTATCCCCTTCCCTTCTATTTTCCTGTAGGGCAAGATAGATTTCTATACCCCATTGCCTGTATATCTTATTTCCCACTTGCATGTCAACTTTTTTTTAACATTCATTTTTAAAGCTTTGAACTCCACATTCTTTTCCTTCCTCCTTCCCCCCCCACACTAAACCCCTACCATTTTATTTCTTCTAAATTTAGAAGACTTTTATACTCTTCTAAATATATATGTATTGTTCCCTCTTAAACCCATTCTTGATGAAAGTAAGTTACCGGAACTACCAGCCCTCCTCCACCATCTAAATCCTCTGTATCCTTTCTTCTTCTTGCACCTCTTTTGCACAAAATAATTACTGTTTTTAGTTGTTTATAAATGGTTTTACTTTTTAAATTCATATCATAGTCAGGTTTATCCCCCTCTTTCTTTCTTTTTATTCAAGATTTTTTATTTTTAGTTTACAACACTCAGTTCCACATAATTTTGAGTTCCAGATTTTCTTACCCCCCCAAGATTGCATGGAATCCAATATATCTTCTACGTATACCACTGCATTGAACTTATTTACACGCTAGTCAAGTTGTGAAGAAGAATTATGACCAATGGAATGAATCATGAGAAAGAGGAAACAGAACCAAAAAAAAAAAAACCCAAAAACAAAAACAAAAGAGAAAAAAAAAGGGAAAAAAAAGGAGAGCACAAAGTGTGCCTCAATCTGCATTCAGACTCCATAGTTCTTTCTCTGGATGTAGATAGTTCTCTCCCTCATGAGTCCTTTGGAGTTGTTTTTGAACCTTGTATTGCTGAGAAGAGCCAAGTCTATCAAGGTTAGTTGTCACAGAATCCATATATCTGTGGTTGTGTATAATGTTCTCCTGGTTCTGCTCCGATCACTCAGCATTATATCTTGTAGGTTTTTCCAGGTTGTTATGAAGTCCGTATCATCCCCATTTCTTACAGTACAATAGTATTCCATTACCTTGATATACCACAATTTGTTCAGCCATTCCCCAATTGATGGGCATCCCCTTGATTTCCAATTCTTTGCTACTGCGAAAAGAGCTGCTATAAATATTTTTGTACATATAGGTCTTTTTCCTACTTGTGTGATCTCTTTGGGAAACAACCCTAGAAATGGTATTGCTGGGTCAAAGGGTATGAACTTTTTTATAGCCCTTTGGCCATAGTTCCAAATCACTCTCCAGAATGGCTGAATCAGCTCACAACTCCACCAGCAGTGTAACAATGTTCCAATTTTCCCACATCCTCTCTAGCATTTATCATTTTCCTGTTTTGTCATTTTAGCCAATCTGACAGGACAGATGTGGTACCTAAGAGTTGTTTTGATTTATATTTCTCTAATCAGTAGTGATTTCATGCATTTTTTTCTCATGCCTATAGATATCTTTAATTTCTTCTTCTGAAAACTGCCTATTCATATACTTTGGCCATTTCTCAGTTGGGGAATGATTTTTATTCCTATACATTTGGCTCAGTTCCCTGTGTATTTTAGAGATGAGGCCTTTATCAGAGACACTAGTTGTAAAGATTTTCTCCAAGTTTTCTGTTTCCCTCCTAATCTTTGTTGCATTGGCTTTTTTAATGCAAAAACATTTCAATTTAACATAATCAAAATTACTCATTTTGCATTTTGTAATGCTCTCTATACCTTGTTGTATCATGAATTCTTTTCTTTTCCATAAATCTTATAGGTAAACTATTAATTGCTCTCCCAAATTGCTTACAGTATCAACCTTTATTCCTAAATCATGAACCCATTTTGACTTTATTTTGGCATATGGTGTCATATATTGTTCTATGTCCAGTTTCCGCTCTACCATTTTCCAGTTTCCTAGTAGTTTTTGTGAAATAGTGAATTCTTAGCCCAGAAACTGTGTTCTTTGGATTTACCAAACAGTAGATTGCTATAGTTGTTGACTTCTCCATCTTGTGTACCTCTTCTATTCCACTAATCCATGACTCTGTTTCTTAGCCAGTAGCAGGCAGTTTTGATGGCTGCTGCTTTATAGTACAGTTTAATATCTGGTATGGCTAGACCTCCTTCCCTAGCATTTCTTTTCATTAATACCCTAGATATTCTAGACCTATTGTCCTTCCAGGTGAATTTTGTTATTATTTTATCCAGCTCTGTAAAATAATTTTTTGGTAGTTTGATGGGTATGTCACTGAATAAATAAATTAATTTAGGTTGAATTGTCATTTTTGTTGTATTAGCTTGGCCTAACTATCAGCAACTGATATTTTTCCATTTATTTAGATCTAACTTTATTCGTGTGAAAAGTGTTTCATAATTATGCTCATGTAGGCCCTGGGTTTGTCTCAGCAGATAGACTCCCAAATATTTTATAGTGTCTACAGTAACTTTGAATGGAATTTCTCTTTCAATCTCTTGCTGTTGGGCTTTGTTAATAATGTATTGAAATGCCAGGGATTTAAGTGGGTTTATTTTATATCCTGCAACTTTGCTAAAGTTGTTTGTTATTTCAAGTAGTTTTTTACTTGATTTTCTAGGATTCTCTAAGTAAATCATCATATCATCTGCAAAAAGTAATAATTTAGTTTCTTCTATGTCTATTCTAATTTCTTCAATTTCTTTCTCTTCTCTTATTGCTATAGCTAACGTTCCTAGTACCAAATTGAATAGTGGGGGTGATAATGGGCATCCTTGTTTCACCCTGGATCTTATTGGGAATGCATCTACCTTAACCCCATTAAAAATAGTGCTTGTTGATGGTTTAGGAAGATACTATTTATAATTTCAAGGACAGCTCCATTTATTCCTATGTTTTCTAGTGTTTTTAATAGAAATGGGTGTTGTAGTTTGTCAAAGGCTTCTTCAGCATCTATTGAGATAATCATATGGTTTCTGCTAGTTTTGTTGTTGATATGATCAATTATGCTGAGAGTCTTCCTAATATTGAATCAGCCTTGCATTCCTGGAATGAATCCTACCTGGTCATAGTGTATTATTCTCATGACAAGTTGCTGCAATCTTTTTGCTAATATTTTATTTAAAATTTTTGCATCAATATTCATTAGGGAAATTGGTCTATAATTTTCTTTCTCTGTGTTGACTCTACCTGGTTTGGGTATTATTACCATATTTGTGTCATAAAAAGAATTTGGTGGGACTCCTTCACCTATTTTCCCAAATAGACTATAAAGTTTAGGAATTAATTGTTCTTTAAATGTTTGATAAAATTCACACATAAAATCATCTGGCCCTGGATATTTTTTCCTAGGGATTTCATTGATGGCTTGTTCAATTTCTTTTTTCTGAGACTGGGCTATTTAGAAATTTTATTCCCCTTCTGTCAACCTGGGCATTTTGTTTTGTAGATATTCATCCATATCCCTAAGGTTGTCAAATTCATGGGCATACCATTGGGCAAAATAATGGCTAATTATTGGTTTGATTTCCTCTTCATAAGAAGTGAATTCATCCTTTTCATTTTTGATACTGGTAATTTGATTTTCTTCTCTTTTTTTAATCAAATTGACCAAATGTTTTTCAATTTTATTGTTTTTTTTCATAAAACCAGATCTTTGTTTTATTTATTAATTCAATAGTTTTCTTGGTTTCAATTTTATTAATTTCTCCTTTGATTTTCAGTGTTTCTAATTTGGTATTTAATTGGGGATTTTCAATTTGTTCTTTTTCAGTTGTATGCCCAGTTCATTGATCTACTTTTGCTCTACTTTATTCATGTAAGCATTTAGAGATATAAACCTTCGCCTAAGAACTGCTTTTGCTGCATCCCATAAGTTTTGGTATGTTGTGTCATTATTGTCATTCTCTTAAATTAAGTTATTAATTATTTCTCTGATTTGTTCTTTGGCCCATTCGTTTTTTAGAATCAGATTATGTAGTTTCCAACTAATTTTTAGCTTATTTTCCATGGTTCTTTATTACAAATAATTTTTATTTCATTGTGATCTGAAAAATATGATTTGACTACTTCTGCCTTTCTGCACTGGATTGTGAGGTTTTTATGCCCTAGTACATGGTCAATTTTTGAGTATGTGCCATGTACTGCTGAGAAGAAAGTATATTCCTTTTTATCCCCATTCAGTTTTCTCCAGAGGTCTATCATATGTGCCTTTTCTAAAATTCTGTTTACCTCCTTAACTTTTTTCTTATTTATTTTGAGGTTAGATTTATCAAGTTCCAAGAGGGGGAGGTTGAGGTCTCACATTATTATACTTTTGCTATCTATTTCTTCCTGTAATTCCCTTAACCTCTCCTCTAAGAACATGCATGCCATACCACTTGGTGCATATATGTTAAACAATGATATTGCTTCATTGTTTATGGTGCCTTTTAGCAGATGTAGTGTCCTTCCTTATCTGTTTTAATTAAATCTATCTTTACTTTTGCTTTGTCTGAGATTAGGATTGCTACATCTGCTTTTTTTACTTTAGCTGAAGCACAATATATTTTAATCCAGCCTTTTACCTTTACCCTGTGTATATCCCCCTGTTTCAAATGTGTTTCTTGTAAACAGCATATTGTAGGATTATGGTTTTTAATCCATGCTGCTATCTGCTTCTGTTTTATGGGAGAGTTCATCCCAATCAGATTCACAGTTATATGATTTCTGTGTCTTTTTCTCCATTCTATTTCCCCCCATTTATGCTTTCATTTCTCCCTTTCCCCTTGCACTCCTCAAACGAGTTTTGCTTTTGACTGCTGCCTTCCTCAGTTTACCCTCTGTCTTGATTCACCTCTCTTATCTTACTCTTTTCCACTTGCTACTTCTCCCCTCCCTTCTGACCACCCCCCTCCCTTTTTTCCTCCTTTCCCCTCCTACTGCCTGAAGGACAAGCTAGATTTCTATACTTATCAGAGTATGTTATTGCCTTCTTGAACCAGATCTGATGACAGTAAAGCTCAAATACTGCTCTTCTCCCTCCCTTCTTTCCCTCTACTATAATGTGTTTTTGTGCCTCTTCATTTGATGTAATTTACCTTTTTCTACTACCTCCTTACCTATTGTCCCAAAACCCTCCATTTACATCTCTTAATCATGTTTTTTATCTTTATATCAGTTATTTTATACAGACATCCTCTGCAGTCTATGTGTATCCCTTTCAATTGTCATAATAGCTGTACTTTTCTCAAGACTGATATATATAGATATATATATATATACACACATATATGTATGCATATATATATATATATATATATATATAATATACATAAGATGATATAATCGCATATAAAGGTGTAAATAATTCGCCCTTATTGAATAATAAGGTTTGTGGGGGTTTTCCCCACCTGTTTACCTTTTTATGTCTCTCTTGAGTTTTGTATTTGGAGATCAAATTTTCCATTGAATTCTGGCCTTTTCATCAGGAAAGTCTGGAATTCCCTTATTTAGTTGAATGTCTGTCTCCTTGCCTGAAAAATTATGCTTAATTTTGCTGGGTAGTTGATTCTCAGTTCTACTTCCAGTTTCTTTGTCCTTTGGAATATCATATTACAATTTCTCTTGTCATTTAATGTAGAAGCTGAAAGATCTTGCCTGATCCTTACTATAATTCAAAGATATTTGAATTATTTCTTTTTGGCTGCTTGCAGTATTTTCTCCTTGACTTTGCAATTCTGAAATTTGGCTATAATATTTCTTGGTGTTTTCAATTTGGGATCTCTTTCAGGGTGTGATCGTGCATTCTTTCAATGACCATTTTACCCTCTGGTTCTAGGACCTCTGGACAGTTATTTTTGATAATTTCTTTGAGGATACTGTCAAGGTTCTTTTATTCATTGTGGATTTCTGGTAGACCAGTAATTCTTAAATTGTCTCTCCTGGATCTATTTTCCAGGTCAGTTGTTTTCCCAATAAGATATTTCACATTTTTTTTTCTATTTTTTCATTCTTTACATTTTGTTTTACTACTTCTTGATGCCTCATAGAGTCATTAGCTTCCACTTGCTGAACTCTAATTTTTAATGAGTTACTGTCTTCATTTTGCTTTTGACTCTCCTTTTCCAATTGGTTGATTTTACCTCTCAGGGTGTCATTTTCTCTATTTAGATTCTGAATCTCCATAGCCATTTTTTCCATTTTTTTTTCCATTTTTTCTTTTACCTCCCTAATTTGGTTTTTAAAATCCTCCTTTAGCTCTTCCAGTGATGCTTTTTGGGCTTGAGGCCAGTTCACATTCCCTTTAAAGGTATCAGATGTGGGTATAGTGTCATTGCTATCCCCTTCCAAATTGGTATTTTAATCATGCCTGTCTCCATAAAATGAATCAATGGTCCTTGGTTTTTTTTTTATGTTCTTCTTCATGTTGGTTAGCTTTTTCCTGGCTTTACAGTGAATTTCTGCTTTTGGGGTGCAGGGCTCTCTGTCCCAGGTTTCTTGTTCTGGGGATTGTGAGTCTAGTTACTGTTTTGTGTATTATAGCCTTCAGTTTCCTGAGGTGTGGGGGAGGGGTCTGGTCGCATGAAGTCTCCTCTTCCCCTGGGGCTGGTCTCCAGCACTGTTGCTCTTCAGCAATGGTCTCAGCTGTTTGTTGTTTGTGCTGGTGTGTGCCACTTCCCAGGGGGTGCAAGGGTACATCTAGGCTCCTGGTGTTGACCCCTGCTGGCTCTGCCCCTGTGGGACTCAGGAACTCCCACTGCTTGGCCACTGAAGCCCCACTTCTGTCTCCTCTATTCCAGCATTTTTTTCCAAGGAATTCTCTGGGTGGGGGGGTGGAGTGGGTAGGGATTAGAGCTGTTTACCTGGCCATTATGTCTTCCAAAAGTTCAAGAAGACGTGTTTCATACCTTTGGGCTGCCAGCCTCAGGAGCTGATGTCTAATGGCTGGTGACATTGCGCATCTGCCCCTTATTGCTTCCACAGACTCCCATCCTGTGTTGTGAGGCCTAGGGATATCTGCCAGTTTTTGGGCTCCCAGCTTTCTCCCAGCCTGTCTTGCTGGTTGGTTTCCACAGCTGCTTCTGCTTTGATGCAGTCTGGAGCAGCTCCCCACGCCAAGTGCTCTCCCAGCCTACAGATCTACCCTGTCAACCTTTTAGACTCTCCAGGCTTGGAAATTTTCCCCACTCAGACTGCTAGCAGTTTCTAACTCTCTCAGATCTGCTCAGATTCACTTTTTTATAGGTATGTGACAGAGCTTGTGAGAGAGCTCTGGTAAGACTGTTTTCACGTGGCCATCTTGGCTCCTCCCCATCCCCCACTTTCTTGTGAGCTGGACAATTATTATTAATTAATGAATTAATAAGAATGTTAGACATACATTTTATATTTTATGTTATATAAAAGGTAAGCAGTCTGTTCTTATGAATCCCTTATAGTCAGTCTTTGGTGTGTACCTTATGTTTCCCTTGGTTCTTGTATGTCGAATCTTCTATTAAGTTGAGGATTTTTTTTAACACAGTCTTGAAAGTCTGAGGGTTTGTCAAATGTCCATTTTTTTTTCCTTGAAGATAATGCTGAAATTTGAAGGGTATGATATTTTGGGCTGGAGGCCCAGGTCTTTTGCTGTTGGATAGATTGTGTTCCAAGATCTGTGGTCCTTTAATGTCTCTGCTGCTAGGTCTTGTATAATTCTAATTGTGGTGCCATGATATTTAAATTGTTTTAATCTTGGTGCTTTTAATATTTTGTCCTTAAGCTGCAGGTTCTGGAATTTGACTATGATCTTCCTATGAGTTTTCCTCATAAGATCTCTTTTAAGTGGCATGCCATGGATTTTTTCTATTTCTACTTTCCTGCCTTGTTCTAATGCTTCAGGGCAATTTTATTTAATTATTTCTTGTATTGTTGTATCAAAATTCTTTTTTTGATCATAACTTTCAGTTGCTCCAATTATTTTTGTATGTTCACTTCTTTATCTATTCTCCAAATCTGTTGTTTTTCTTATAAGATGTTTCACTTTCTCTTCTATTTTTTCATTATTCATGTTTTGTTTAATTATTTCTTGATCTCTTATCATTTCACTGGCTTCACTTTGCCCAATTCTAATTTTCAAGGTATCATTTTCCTCCATGAGATTCTGGATCTCCTTTTCTACTTGGTTGATTTTCCTTTCATAACCTTCTTGTTTTTTCTTGGATTATTTTTATTTATTTTTTCTTTCTTAGTTTTCCCTCCATCTCCATCATTTGATTTTTAAAGTCTTTTTTAAGATCTTCTATAAATTCTTTTTGGGCAAGTGCCAATTTGACATTGCTCTTTGGGGGTTTCTTTACTTCAATATCCTCCTCTGAAGATGAACCCTGATCATCTCTATTCCTGTAATAGCTGTTTTATGTTGGGGGCGGGAATGGGAGATGTTGGGGGCGGGAACGGGAGATGTTGGGGGCGGGAACACTTAGAGCTAGCTTGCTGTAATTGCCATATTAGGATATAAAGTAGGACTCAGCCTGTGATTGGACGATAGAGCTCGCATAGGGAGGGGTAAAGCTATAAGAGCACTCGCTTCGGGGAAGTGCGGCGGTCCGGGATGTAGTCGCGACGGAATAAAGAGCTCCCTGATTACCTCAGGCGTTCTGTCTGGTTCATCCTCCGCGACGGTCGCGGAGGCCGGTGGCGCCCCGAAGACTCATCATGCTGCGACTTGGTGAGTGAGAGGACGGGCTAGCAGTGGGGGGGACAGTAGTGCGAGTGCTGTAGATAGAGCACTCCGCAGTTTTATGGTTGGATTCTTTCTCCTTTGCCCATGCATTTTTTTTTGTAGCAATACCTCTAGCCCTGGGGCATGGGAACCAAAGGCAAAACTCCAACCTTCTGTAAGTGCCCACAGCCAGAGGCTTTCTACCCCACTGCTTCTGCACTCACGGGGCCTGTGCTGGTTCCTTCTCTCCCCCACCACTCCTTGCAACACAGATGAGTCTGGTGTTCTTTGTCAGCAGAGGTTCCCACAGTCTTCCTGGGCTCAAACACACAACTCCCCTTACTATCTCGGGGTGAAAAGTTCCAGTGGCTGGGGGTGAGGCAGCCTCTCAGACCAACTAACCCTGGGGCTTGCTGTTATTTGTTTAAGTGGCTTCCCAGCTTGTTGTAAAAGGGAACCTAGCCTGGAGGTGTTTACTCCTCCTGGGTACCAAACCTAGTCTTGGAATTTTTCTTCAGATCTTCTCAAACTATCTGAGGAAAACCCCAGTTGTGCCCCATTTTCCTTTTTCTCCATCTACACTTTGTTTGCCCTAAGGTGCTATTTTAACTCTTTTATGGGGGAAAATCTTGGGAGCTTGCAATTTTCTGACCTACTGTGCCATCTTCCCAGAATTCTCTCCTCCTTGATAATTCCTTGAAAGATAATGTCTAGGCTCTTTTTTTGATCATGGTTTTCAGGTAGTCCAATAATTTTTAAATTATCTCTCCTAGATCTATTTTCCAGGTCAGTGGTTTTTCCAATGAGATATTTCACATTGCCTCCTTTTTTTCATTCTTTTAGTTTTGTTTTATAATTTCTTGATTTCTCATAAAATCATTAGCTTCTATTTGCTCCATTCTAATTTTTAAGGAATGATTTTCTTCAGGGAGATTTTGGACTTCCTTTTCCATTCCATCAATTCTGCTTTTTTTTTTTTTTTGTAGAGGGGAGGGCAGGGCAATTGGGGTTAAGTTACTTGCCCAAGGTCACATAGCTAGTAAGTGTTTCAAGTATCTGAGGCAGGATTTGACCTCAGGGCCTCCTGACTTCAGGGCCAGTGCTCTACTCTCTGTGCCACCTAGCTGCCCCTTTAATTCTGCTTTTTAAGACATTCTTCTCATAATTGGCTTTTTCGACCTCTTTTGACATTTGGGTTGGTCTATTTTCTTTGGTATTTTGGGGGGTTTCCTTTAGCAATCTGTTGACTCATTTTTCATGATTTGCTTGCATTGCTCTCATTTCTCTTCCAATTTTTTCCTTTACTTCTCTTACTTGATTTTCAAAATCTTTTTTTGAGCTCTTCCATGACCTGAGACCATTTCATGTTTTTCTTAGAGGCTTTTGATGTAGATCTTTGACTTTGTTGTCTTCCTCTGGTTGTATGCTTTGATCTCCCTCGTCACCAAAGCCATAGGAAAATAGTTTTCAAAGTAACCTTCTATACTCTAATTTTGCCCCATGTTTGCTCATTTTTCCAATTACTTTACTTTGAGCTCTTTGTTAAGTAGAGGATGTACTGCCCCAAGCTTCAGGGGTTTTGTGCAGCTATTTTCAGAGATATTTCTAGGGACCTGGAAATTTTCAGTTCTTTCAAAGTGGTATTGATGAGGGGTTTGTTCTTGGACCCTAAATCCTAACAGCCTCTGCTTGGGTGCCTGTGCTTGAACCCCAAATTCAAAATACATCCAGTTCTCATAAACACATCTTGTTCCTAAAACATTCTATCCCAGGCTGTCTCTCTCTAGCCAAAGGGCAGCCTGCCCCAACTTATCTCTGCTTCTTCCTTTGTAAGCAGCTATGTGAAACTATAGATTGAATTCCAGATGCTGATAATTGACTGAACCCTGAGTCATAACCATATTTATTATTCACTGCCCTTTCTAACATGTATCCTAGACATAGTAATTTGTCTAACAAGACATTAGATAATAAACTATTCCCTTTAGCCCTGACTGACAGTGAACTTACCGACATTTCACAGTAAAGACCACACCCCTAGTAACCCTCCTGTGGGCTATTTCCTAGAGAACTCTGGGTAATATGTCTGTGCAGTAGATACTAAATTTGCATGTTCCTTTAAGAACTAACCACTCCTTGAACATGCCCTAAACTGCTCTCTAATCCCACCCCTAAATGTCTAATTGACATGCCCCCTCCTCTTTAATCCCCTATTAGCTTCTATAAAGATTCCCCCAGCACCTCTCTATGGTTGCAGGTTCCCTAAGAACTCTTACCTGCTGAAAAAGTATAATAAATCTTTGGCTCCTTGACTTAAAGAATGCTTGTGTCTGCAAATTCATTCCAGGTGGCCCCTTCCTGGGAACTTTGGTTTGGAATCCCTGTATCCTCGGGTTTTCTTCTCCCCCTCTACATTTGTTTCTCCCTCTACAGTAAGATCAAATGAGATGTGTTTACTCCTCTGCAAGCAACCACAATCACTCTTTTCTGCCTTGGAACTGTGAGGAGGATTCCTTCTCCACAGCTGCTACCAGCTCTGCATCTCCAGCACTCCTCCTTGCCCCAGGACCTCCACCCAGGACTGAGACCCAGATCAGCCACTTGATTCCCCCACAGTCTGTAGGCCAAGAGCTCTAGAAGTAGCTGCAACTGCAGCATTGGCTACCCCTCCCCTGCGGCTGGGGCTGGAGCTGGGGCCAAACCACCCTCCTCTCTCATCCGGGTGAGAGACCTTTCCCACTGACCTTTGAAGCTGTCTTTGGTGTTTGTGGGTTGAGGAGTCTAGAAACCACCGCAAATGCCAGTTATTTAGTGCCCTGAGACCTGTTCCAGTCCTGTCTGTGCTGCTGCTGCCCATCCTGGGGAGCAATAGACCCTTCCTGTTGGCTTTCCAGGTTGTCTTGGGCTGGACATTTGTTTTACTTGGTCATTTTGTGGCTTCTGCTTCCCTAGAATTTGTTTAGAGTCATTTTTACAGGTATTTTGAGGAGTTCGAGGGAGAGTTCAAGCAGGTCCCTGCTTCTTCTTTACCATCTTGGCTCCACCCTTAGGCACTCTTTATTCCATAAATTTTCAGAACCAGTAACTTGTTTAAATGAGTGACCTTGGAGTTACTTTAATTATCCATCTTCATTTTTCTCATTTTTAGTGTTTCTTATAGAGTTGTAAAAGTTTTCATCTTTGTTCGGTTTAAAAAAAATATAGTCTGACTTTGCGTAGAAAACTGATTTAAAAAAATAACTCTTAAGTGACTAACAAGTAATTTTCTACTTGTTAAAGGATAATTGGCTTCATGTTGTAGATAGTTTCTGCCATATTTAATGCCTCCTAATTCTTTTCTCAAAAAAAGGATTTATGTAAGAAAATGTGTAGTCTTCAATCTTTGTTTTTTCTCATTCCTCATCCTTTAAAATCTATTTTCCAATGTATTTTTTTCACTGTTCTCTAATGTTCACCTTTTATTGAAATCACTGCACTATGTATATTATTTTGATTAACAGAATCTTTAAACTCTTTGTAGAATTTCTCTACCTCTTCATCTTTGGCAATAAAAATTATTTCATAGGCTGCAGTTATTTTCTAGGTGGTGTATTTTTAAATAGTAACCATGAGCTCTTCAATATGAAAAAAAAACAGTAGGTCTCATGGAATAATGCCTCTTGTTGCCTTTGGATATGGATAAAATGAAAAAAAAATTCAACTTCTTTATTTGTCTCTCCAAAGAAAAACTGAGCCATCTTTTCAATTACCTGTGACTTCTTTCTATCTTCTGGTTTTGTGAATATCAAGAATGCCAAAATTCATAAATTGATATGATTCTTTCTCAATAGAACTATCACTATTCATTGAATACACATTTTCAACCAACAGCAAAATTATTATTTATAAACAGTTTAAAATTCTAAAATCTGTGTTATCATTTTACCATACTTTTCCATCTTTTCTATCATTTTGCTACCGTTGCTGTATAAGCAGAAGAGATTGCAGGAGATTGTGGGCCATTAATTTTTTTTTCATAGTTTTATGAATTGCTACATCCGAAGTCTTCATTATCAAATGGCCACCCTACTGGAAATGAGCTTTTCTCTATTTGTCCATACTCTTCGTTGGAAAGTAGAATCAATTGCTAAATATAACCAGTGTGAATTTGGGCAATGCTTGAATAGTTTTTCGTAAACCAATGCTACATCTATGACAAAATAAATGATCACAGTGATAAGAAAAGCACCCCTAATGATATAATTATATTAGGACCTTCCATTTAGGTGGGGTTTCACAGTTATATAGCATGATCCTTTTTCATTATTTCAATAGGACTCCAAACAACCGTATACGTTTTCAAAACTTAATTTTGCCTATTTTATGTATAAGGAAACTCAAGCTCAAGTACTTTAAGTGATTGGCCAAAATCATACTAATAAAGTGCTACACAACTTACCTTGGGAAAAAGGAAAATAATCAAACTTCTTGATATATACAATAAGCCTTACAAACATTTAAATCTTGTTTTAAAAAAAAGATTTAATAGGCAACAAATCTCCCTTTTATGCAGTTACTTGTTTTGTGTTATTTGGCATTGATTGTGTCAAATATTCAGAATATTTTGATATATATTCTTTAATTCATCATAATTTACACATCACGTTGAATGTGTCAAAGGTATTGCAAGGTTAGTCACTTTTCTTTTATAAATCCCAATAGAATTTCAGAATGGCTGGACTGGGGCAGCTGGGTGGTGCAGTGAGTAGAGTACCAGCCCTAGAGTCAGGAGGACCTGAGCTCATATCCGGTCTCAGACACTTGACACATGTACTAGCTGTGTGACTTTGGGCAAGTCACTGAACCCCAATTGCTCTGCCAAAAACAAGCAAAAAAACAAAACAAAACAAAACAAAGAATGGCTGGACCACTTTATAACTCAAACAAGAATGCATTAGTGTATATACCTTATCACAGACATTACAGCTATGACGGTTTATAGATAGCAATTTATTTTTGAACATATGTTCCTGAACACAGATTAGAATGATGCAACCTTTCAATTGGCATTTAGTCTGAACACTGTTATTATAATACATCATATAATACAATATATAATACATGTAATGCATAATATATCAATAACAAAAGCAAGAAAACAATCTCATAAAAATATCCCAGAATCAATTTACAAAAATGTCCCTTGTTGCCTTTGGATACAAGATAAAATGAAAAAATTAAACTTCTTTATTTGTCTCTTCAAAGAAAGACTTAGCCATCTTTTCAATTACCTGTGACTTCTTTCTATCTTCACAGGATTCAAGAATGCCAAAATAGATAATTTGATATGATTCATTCTCAATAGAACTATCACTATTCATTGAACACACATTTTCCACCAATAGCAAAATTATTATTTATAAATAGCTTAAAATTCTAAAAACTGTGTTATTATTTTACCATACTTTTCCATATTTTCTATCATTTTGCTACCATTGCTGTATAAGCAGAAGAGATGCGATGTAAAAGTGTTCCTTAAAGAAATAGATAGGGTCGCAAATAACTGGAGGGATTTTCAGTGTTTGTGGCTGGTTAACACCAATATCATAAAATAATTTATCTATCTAAATTAATTTATATATATGGTGCTTTAATGGTCAAGCTGCCAAGGGGACACTTTATAGAGCTAGATGAAATAATTTAGAAAATAGTTTTGAAGGGAAAAAAATATCTAAACTATCAAGGAAAATAATTAAAAGAGTAGGCATGAAGAAGGATTAGCATATCCAGTCATCAAATTATACTGTGTAATAGTAATTGTCAAAGCTATTATATATTATTTAAAAAATAGAAGCAAATAGATTAGGAAAAATCAGGAATAATTCAACTCAATAAACTAGTGTTTGATTAACCCCAAACTAAAAGCTAATTGAAGGAAAATTATATTTGATAAGGATTGTTGGGAAAACCAGACAACTTGGCAGAAATTAGATTTAGGCCAATATCTTTGAGCATATATTTAATAAGGTTCAAAGATGTTTTACTTGAATATTAAAAATCACACTACTTAAAAATGTTTAGAGCAACACTTTGTACTGTTATTATAAGCTCCAAGTAGATTTTACTTGAATATGAAAAAGTCACATCACTTAGAAAATTAGAAGAAAACCAACCCTGTCATGGGTCCTTTCATAGTTTAAACTGGGAATAATTGTTAGTCAAAGGATAGAGACAATCACATAGTATAAAATAAAATATCATTACATAAAATTAGAAACATTTGCACATAAAAATAATACAACTACATTAAGAAGTGAAGCAACAAAATATATATAATACAAAAATCTATTTCCCAGTGCACAAATAGTTAAATGATATGAACACATAGTTTTCAAGAATTGCAAACTATGAACAGTTATATGATAAATAGCTTCAAATAATCACCAATAACAGAAGTATCGATCAAAACAACTTGGTGGTTTTGTTTGACACCCAGAAAATTATTGAAGATAGAAAAAAGATGGAAATATTCATTATTTGAAGAGTTGTTTAAAAACAAATTTACATACTCGAGGGAGAATTGAGAATTTATCCAGCCATTCTTGAAAACAATTTGGAATTATGTTAAGAAAATGAATAAAATATCCATACCCTGTAACACAGAGAGCCCACTGCTTAGAGGTATATCCCAAGGTGATCAATGATAAAAATAAAACCTTTATATTCACCAAAATATTTCTATCAGCATCTTTGTAGTAGGAAAGGAATACTGACAAAGTGGTTGGCTGTCAATTAGGGAACAGGGAATTAAACTATGTTACATGGATATGATGGAATTTTAGTGGACTTTAAGAAATGATGAATATTACTAATACGAAGTATAAAATGACTTATGAGCTCATGTAAAGAGAAGTAAACAGAATCAGGAAAACTATATGCACAGTGGTTACAAAATGTAAATGAAAAGAATAAAATAAAAAAATCACAACTGAATCCTGTGAAATTTGTATTGACTGAGCTTGGCCCCAAAGAAGAGATACAAAAATAAAGCTTCCTTTTTTGCAGAGGTAGAGAGCTATGGGCATACAATATTACATTTGATATCTGACTAGACAGATATAGATATAAAACAGATATATACACATGATATGTATTATGTATACATTCATACACATGTATGTCCACACATGTGCGTACATGCACACACATGTAACGGCAGGTATAAAAAGTAGTGCAAAGGCTAGTATTAAAAAGAGATTGTGGAGTTCCTTTGGATGTTGGGATCATGTGTGTATGTACACACAATGATATGATATGATATGATATGATATGATATGATATGATATGATATATCTGATGTAATATGATACAGTGCATCATATATTATAATATGTAACATATTTCTATAATATGTTATGTATTATGTCATATCATATTATATTCTAATTTATTTACCAAACAGGTTTGGTATTGAGGCCAAACTATTAATTCCTGTCTGGGCAAGATATGTGCCTCTCCCCTTTCATAATTGCCCAGCAGTGTAGTCACAGACTCAATATTTCTTTTCTGAATGACTTTGAACTCTCCCATCCACTTTCTGAACCTCATGGTCCAGGTATATGGATGCTCAGTGAATTTTTGTTAGTATTCTGCTATGGGCTTGGAGTCAGAAAGATCTGAGTTAAATTTGGTCTCAAATACTTTATATGACCCTGCGCAAGTCACTTAAGCACTTTTGATTCAGATTCCTCAATTGTAAAATTGAGGACATACTAGCACTTGCCTCATAGGGTGGTATAAGCATCATATAAGATATTTGTAATGTCCTTAGCATGCTGTTTGGCATATAATAAGCACTGAATAAATGTGTGAACCCTTCCTTTACTCTGCAGATCATGAAGTTAGGCAAGGCAAAGCAATCCTAACTTGACCTTTTGCTCTTCTTGCTTGTGTGTGTAGGAAGAATCAAGTTTTACACTTAATAAGCTTCCAAATGCTCATGAAACTGTGAAATATTATAAATCATTGTTTTAAATAATCTTTTGGGGAAAATGTTCAAGGATCAGTTTCTATATTTCATTACAATTTAACCTAAATAGGAACTCGGTGATTTATAGGGCAGGAAGTCATAAATTAAAAAGTAGAGAAAAATATTTTTTTCTTTTAATTCAAGTAAAAATAAATATTGGTTGAACACTTGTGAGCAAGACACTGTGTCAGACTATGTGGTATGAAAAAAATAGTTATATTCTGTGACATCAAGTGGTATACAATCTTTCTGCTTTTTGGCAGAAATAGCAGTTGGGTAGAACACTGTATACAATGTGTATACTTAATTTCAGCAAAGCATTTGAAAATATCCTCCCTAAATACATGTATAAACTGATGCAGAATAAAGTGAGCATAACCAAGAGGACAATTTATGCCACACCAACTTTGTAAAGTCAAACAGTATTATAAGATTTAATAAGTTGGATCAACACATTGACCATTGTGTGACCAGGACCCATGATGAAGAGCGCTACCCAAATCATGACAGAGGCAAGGGTCATAGACGTAGATTGAGACATCTCTTTTCTGGACATGGCCAGTGTGGGAATTAGCTTTGCTTGACCATATATAGTTGTTATAAGGACTGGTCTGACCTTACAGCCAGGAAATGGCAGTGGGTGAGGGATGTGGGGACATGCCCTAACCAGGTCATGTTCAGGGTGATGACCTACACTTTGGAGAATAATGCTCATCATGAGTACAAAATCATTAAGACATTAAAGGAAATATGCAGAACATGACTAAATAATTATGAATGACTGGCATATTAAGTGAATGTTATCTTTTTTGTGTGGGATATGGAAACTTCCTGGCACATCTAAATTAAGCTAAGCAATTGTTCTGCTTAATGTTGTGAGAGGAGGGAAAGTACACTAACATGGCCATGGAAGAGGGCTACTTGGGAAAGCTGAGGCTTGCGGGTTGCCCTCTCTGCACAAGCTACAAGATCACCTCCACAGCTTTAGGTTTCCACTCTCAGTTCTACCAGAAAGAATGACCAATACTTCACAAAGCTAGTTGAAGTTGCCTCCTCCAAAGATGCTACAAGAGCTCAAGGTAAGAGTTGGCATTCTCTGATGCCCTGGAGCCCTCTGACCAACCTGGAATGGACTTAGGCCTAAGAGTGTCCTTTGAGTACAGCTTTCTGTGGCCCCTGGGGGAAAAAAAATCTGAGACCAATGGTGGGACCGTAAGCTAGGTACTGATTCAAGGGCCACTGCTTCAATCTGATTTTTCCAGCTGTCTCAGGAACCCTCAAATTGCTCTTCAGGGGTTGCCTCAGCTATAGATTCAAGGGCCACTGCTTCAATCTGATTTTTCCAGCTGTCTCAGGAACCCTCAAATTGCTCTTCAGGGGTTGCCTCAGCTATAATCAGCCCTTAGTCACAGACCAGGTACAAATGATGTAGCCCAAAGCATCTTGGGTTATCTTTCCAACAGTGTGCTGTGACAAGTAAGTGCAGGAGTGGCCTGCTACTGCGCTGAGTGTTTCCTTCCAACTCCCAAACACCATGAGGCCAAGTATACAATGGACATATAAAAATAATAACAAAAGCTAGCATTTACATAGTGCTTTTGCAAAGTGTTTTACATATGGGATCTCCTTACAACAACCCTAGGAGATAAGCATCATTATTATTATACTCATTTTACGGAGAAAAAACAGAGGATAAGTGACTTGCCCAAGATCACATAGCCGATAAGAGTTTGAGGTTAGACTGTATATTTTCATCTTTACTCCAAGTCTAGTTGTTTCCCCACAGTGGCTATCTAGACAAGCCATCTCCATCACTATCTTTGAAACTTCAGAAATAGTAAATTTGGGTTTGAAAATACCTTTTCATTCTCTGTTGCTTCTGAGTTTGGAGGAGTGACAGGAAATCATGCTTATAATCTTCAAGGGGACATTTTAGGTCAATTTTAGGCTACTGAGAGCCAAGTTGGCTGACAAGGGTGGTGTTTTTCTTTTTTTTTTTTCTTTTACAATCAGTTGAGGAAGATGAGGGAGAGAAAATTCAATTTTTATTCACTGAAATATGTATTTTAAAACATGCTAAAAAGATAAGATGGTGAAACATTGGATAGGAGATAATGCAGTTAGGCAGATTAATCAATGAAGAATTTTGAACCTTCTTATAGAAATTGTACTTATCAAATTATGAGTGAAAAAAGCTAGAAAAGAAAGCTAACAAAATAGAGAATGAAATTGTACTTCCAAATGTCTGGAAGAAAAGTGGGTTAAATTAGAAAAAAAAAACAGAATTCAGCAAGGATACATGTGAAGCTCTATATTTAGGCTTTATGCCTCTTTGTATCTCCATAAAACTTCACCAACTACTCTGATCAAACCATCACTATGAGCTGCTTCTTTTTGTTATTGTTCAGTCATTTAGTCATCTGTGATTCTTTGTGACCCCATGGACCATGGCACACCAGGCCTTCCATCCTCCACTCTCTCTCAAAGTCTGTCCAAGTTCATGTTCATTGCTTCCACAATGCTTTCTATCCATCTCATCTTTTGCCATCCACTTTTACTCCGGCCTTTGATCTTTCCCAACATCATGGACTTTTCCAATGTGTCCTGTTTTCTCATTATGTGACCAAAGTATTTAAGCTTCAGTTTCAGTATTTGACCTTCCAGTGAATATCCTGAGTTGATTTCTTTAGGTATTGATTGATTTGAAGTCTTTGTTGTCCAAGGGACTCTCAAAAATATATTCCAGTACCACAATTCAAAATTGTCAATTTTGTTTCACTCAGCTTTCCTTATATTCTAAATCTCACAGTCATACATTTCTACTGCAAAAATCATAACTTTTACATTAAGGACAATTGTCCTCACTGGGACAAGGTGATCTCTCTGTCTCTCTCTCCCTCCCTCTCCTTCTCGCATGTTCTCCACATTTGCCATAGCTTTGAGCTAATAATATGTCATGGTGGAAAAATGCACTGGACAGAGTCTTAGAGAGAAACATTTTGCTAAATTCCACTGCTGAAGCTTACTACCCATGTGGCCCTTACCTATCTGAGCTTCAAGTTCCTCATCTATGCCTTGCCATCCCAAAACTTTTCTGACCCCCTGCTGGGGTCTTCCCAAAAACAAACTCACAGTCTCAGAGTACAGCTAAGTGTTACAGTCTGTTTAGCTCTAATTATAATGATGGCAATTAGCAGCCATCACCAGTCATAACTGCTCTCTCACTCTCTCTCTCCCAGCATTTCCTATGACATAACTTCCTTTTCCTGTCAGGAGGCTCCTCCCACCACCACATGTGACTTTGGCTTCCTGTGATGTAAGCAGGTCACATAGCCTATTAACGGGTTGGAAAGATCTTCAAAACTAAATTGTTTCTACAAGGTCACACAGCTAGTAAATGTCTGAAGAGAGAGCTGAACTCAGGAAAATGAGTCTTCCTGATTCTGAGCCCAGTGACCTATCCACTGTACCACCTAGTTGCTCTCTTATACATCTGATTTATTTTAATTTAATTTGAAAGGTCCCTTAAAATAACATTCCAAGCACTGTCCTCCAGCTAATTAATTGCCTTGTCTACTTTTTCCTGATTTGGATATTGCATTTAAACCTTACAGTCTCTTCATAGAAGAATAGTCCCTAGAAGCTTGTTGCTAAGGTGCTCTTATAGAAATAAGATGGTTGTTTTATTTTGTTTTTATAAATTAAAAGTATATTGATACTATGTTTTTCTCAATAGAGGTCAACTCAATCATGCGAGGATTAAATGTCTTTCAGAAAACTGGAAAACCAAAAATAAAATTGCAATATTTGATTTATAGAACCCGCTTATCTCTTCTTTAAATAAAATAAAAGGAAAGAAAATGAAGCATGATGTTCTCTTGCAAAGGATCTAAAAGTGGCTTCTTATTTCTGACCACACACATCCATGTGTTCCTGAGCAAAAGGAGTAGGACAGAAAATAAACCACATTGGAGCTAACAATAGATTAACGAGGATCAAAGATGAACCTCAAAGATTCATGGGATGTGAATTGTTTAAGAAGATATGCCCTGAACCTCTCAAAACACACAGGCTCCAACATGTCTCTAAAATATTACCCAATTGTAAATTCCCTCTGAAAATTAGGATTTTTTCCTCTCCTAGAAAAAAAATCATTAATTATAATCTAGTACCATGCAAACTAATCAGTACATTCATGAAAATTTATTAAGGCCTTGATTCCAGGCATTGTGACAGGTGCTAGGGATTATATATTTGTGTATGTATATATTTATATATACATGCATATACATACATACACATATGTGTGTGTTGTGTGTATGTGTATGTGTGTGTATATATATGTGTATATATATATATGTGTGTGTGTATATATATATATGTGTGTGTGTGTATATATATATATATATCCCCAGCTCTTAGGAGATTTTATTCTAATGGGAGAGACTAAGAACTATGTGTGTGGGTGGAGAAAAGAAGAACTGGGGTGGGCTTCCTTTTGGAGGGTATCTTCTTGGCTGAATCAAGAATTCTAAGATGCAGAGGTGAGGAAGGAGATTATTCTAGCCATGGGGCCACTCATTGCAAAGGAATAAAGATAGGAAATGGAGTCTTGTCTGTGAGAAAAAACAAGTAAGCCACCTAACTGGACCAAAGAATGCATGGAGGGTAGTTTTGTGTAAAAAGATCAGAAATGGGAAACTTTGTAACTAGATTTAGATGCTAAAAAGAAAAGCTTATTTTTTATTCTATAGATATACTGGGAGACACTAAATTTTACTGAATAGGGAGTTATATGATTAGATCTATACATTAGGAAAATCACTTTGGCAGCTATGTGGAAGTGGTTTAAATCAAGTGTGGAGCAACTTGATGTAAGAAGAACAATTAGGAAGTTATTATACTATGTTAAAGGACAGGTAATGAGAACCTAACTTTTAGTTTTGGCTGTATGGAAGACAGAAGGAGGTATATATGTGAAATGCTATAAAGTTGGCAAGTATATGTGAGGACAGTGAGAGTGATAAGTGAGGATGACAGTGGCTGTGAACTTGACTGACTGGGAGGATCATGATAACCTGGAAATAAGTTCATAATAGTTAAGAGGCATAGGTTGTCAGGCAAAAATAATCAATTCTATTTTGAACATGTGTTTGAGATGACTATGAGAGGAATAGGAAAAGCAAGACAGAACAAAACAACGCAGAAAGAACAAGAAGGATGAAGACTGAGGAAATATGACTACATTGTTGGTTAAGACATCATCTGCACCTTTGGAAAAAGCAGTTTCAATTGAGCTTCTGGGGCCATAAGACAAATTGAATGAGGTTGAGGAGAGTGCAGATGGTTTTTCCAAGGCACTTAAATGAGAGGTAGTAGACAATTAAGGGATGATAGCTAGTGACTATGGTAGGATCCAGTGATTTTTTTTTCTATATGTGAGAGAGATATGTTTGTAGGGAGAGGGTAAAGAACCACAGTGAGAGATCAAAGATTAGAGAAAGAAAGGTGATTAAAATGGGCTCAATCTCCTAGAGAAGATTCAAGAAGAAAGGGGTTTTACAAGGGTGGGGAACTTGTGGCCTCAAGGCCAGATGTGACCCTCTAGGTCTGTGTTGGTAACCAAAAATGGGCTCTTTAGCACTTAGTTCAACAAGTGCCCTTGAATCGTTTGGCTTTTGTTCTCTTTGAGTAATTCATTGAGCTTTACTAGATGCTAAGCCCCAGGCCCAAGCCCCTATTAGGTGTGGAACCTTAGTGGGTATGGATTGGCAACTAAGATAGGGCCCAAGGTGGGGCTAACTCCAGGGAGGGCCTAGTTTACATGTCTGGGAGAGCAGAGGATTTAGATCACATGGGTTTAAGTCCGCCTCTCTGTGACGATTCTAGGTCACGTGGGTAAGCCGCATGTGTGACTCACCCGTGATGCTGAAAAAGATATAAAAACCAGGGGTTGGCTGTCTGTTCTTTGGAGCTCCTCCTTACAGCAGTGGTGGCACGTGACTCTGGGCCAGCTCTTGTTCTGAGCTCCTGGGCTGAATGTAGATGTTGGTAACTATGAATCTGTATTGGGTCTGTCTGTTGATGTTTGTAATTTGTTTGTATTTTGTTCTGAAATTCAGATTGCTGGTTTTTTTCCCTGAACTAAGTGACTGATATTTGTATGCTGAATTAAAGTAAGCTTGTCAACCCCTTTAACCTTCCTTTCCTTATTAAGGCAGATCAAAAGAACCTGTGTTGTTGGCAGCTTTCTGGGTGCTGGCTGTGGGTGGATCTTACACCCCCACAGAAGCTGCTAGCCAGATTGTTGAAACAAGGTCCTCAAGTGCAGCCCTTTGAGTAAAACCAAACTTCAGAGAACAAATGCCCATAATAAATGGATTTATTCTGTAAAACTTGGACTCAGTCAAAAGGCCACACCCAAGGACCTAGAAAGCTACTTGTGGCTTCCAGGCTGCAGGTTCCCCAATCCTGATAGAGTGCATAGAGACGTGTTTGTGAAAGAGAAGCTCTACCACTTCATCAGATAATGATGTTGGAAGATGTGAAATGAAAAGTGGGGAAAAGGAATAGGCTGAGAGTGGTCTTAATTTCTTTTCTTTCCTTTTTTGTGACCCATGAGGCAAAGTCCCCCAAGAAAGACATTACAAAAGTAGAGAACTGGTAATAAAGAGAAAGCATAATCAGGAGTACTTCATGCTCTAATCTCTGGATCATACTTAGTAAATTCAGGCTTAACAACTTGTTTGCAGGGAAAATTTCACAGTTCTCATATACTTTCTTCTTTTAGACTAAATAGGGGAATGTATGTACCATAGGAGTTTTATGTGTGTGTGTGTATTTATAATCTCACTGATATTATCTCTGTCTGTCTGTCTGTCTCTCTCTCTCTCTCTCTCTCACACACACACACACACACATACACACACACACACATACTCTATTACATCCAATACATTCCAATACATCCTAAGATCCATGGTTTTTTAAGTGTGACATTCCCTCTACCACCATGGATAGCAAACCCTCTACATTTTGTGAGATATTGTTACCAAAAAACTTGCTTGGATGTCAGCTTCCTGGTAATGAGCCGTTTTAAGATTAGCGAGGCTAGTCCTCAGGCCACCAATAAAAAATTCTCACTTTACTTAAAGCTATTCCAACTTGATAGATAAAACTGCCAGAGTTTCATCTTTCTGTGAGTCAATTCAATTTAATGAACAATTATTAAGCATCTACTTTGTGCTTGGAATTTTAGTAGGTCCAAAGACAGAAACAAAATTGTCTTTGACCTCAGCTTAAATTTTATTTAGAAGATATGACTTGAAGACTAAGTAAGGCAGATATAAGGTAATATCAAGAAGGAGAAAATACTGAAAGCCAGATCAAGGAATCCTTTATAGAGGGAATGACATCTCATCTGAGCCTTAAAAGAATGTAATCAAGTGTCACAGAATGTGAGAGTTGGAGAGGACCTTGGTACCATGTAGACCATACTTGAAAGAATTCCCAAGTATAAAATACTGAGCATGGTCATCCAAACTCTGCTTGAAGACCTCCAATGAAGCCACTTTAACTCCCTCTTGAGACAACCCATTTCCTTTTTGGATAGTGGTAATTTTTAGGATTTTTCCCCCTGACATCAAGATTAATGTTTTCTCTTTGAAGCTTCCACCCATTGCTCCATGTTTTGTCCTCAGTGGCCAAATAGAACAAGTTAATTCTTCTGTCACATGAAAGTCCTTCAGATACTTGATGACAGCTATCATATTCTCTTTAAATCTTCGATTGTCCAGTTCCTTGAAATAATCCTCATAGGACATGGATTCTGTCAGAAGAAAAGTCCTAAGAGAAGAAAATTAGGAAGATATGAATACAGAAAAATATAAAGAAGGGGTGAAATATCGAGTTCAGAGAAGAGCTAGCAGTCAAGTTCATCTAGAATATAGAATAAACATACATAAATTATAATAATATGTTATATTTTATATTATATATAATATAGTAATAATAATTCTTCATTAACAATACACATCAGCTCATTTTACCTAGTTTCCATAATTATTTTAATAAAATGAATAAACACATGACTTGTAGTTAAAAGACCTGAATCTGCACCCTAAATTCTTCCAGTTATAACTGTGTGACCATAAGAAAAATCACTTAACTTCTCTGAGACTCAATTTCCTCGTCTATAAAATGGAGGAAATGATGCTTGGACTCACAATGTTCAGTAATTTTTCAGTCTTGTCTGACTTCATGACGCCATTTGTGGTTTCTTCATGAAAATACTAGAGTAGTTTGCCATTTCCATCTCCAGTTCATTTTATAGATGAGGAAACTGAGGAAAACAGAGTTAAATGACTTGCCCAGGGTCATATAGGTAGTAAGTGTCTGAGGCCAAACTTGAACTCAAGAAAATGAGTCTCTTCATGACTCTAGGCCTTGCAATCTATCCACTGTACCATCTAGCTGCTGTAGGACTACTTATCACAAATGAAATAAAGTATATAAAATACTTCTCACACACACACACACACACACAGAGACATGCACAGTTTTCCCCCAGTCACATGGTAAAACAATTTTAAACATTTCTTTAAAGTTTTAAGTTCCAAATTTTTTCCCTCCCTCCCTCCTTCCCCTGCCCTAATCCCCTCTCTGAGATGGTAAACAATCCAATATAGATTATACATGTGTAATCACGTAAAACATAACATATTTTTTTAACTTCAAAAGTATTATAGAAATGTGACTTCTAGTTTCCCAACAGTTACAAGTTATTTTTATATGGAAACAATCAGTGTATTATCTTTTGATGCCTTTTGTGTTTATATCACATTCATTCCTAAATACATCTAATCCCTTCCCTTGCCCAGTGAGCCAAATCTTATAACAAGGATTTTTTTTAGTTTTTTTTAGATTAATTAATTTATTTTTAGTTTTCAACATTCATTTCCACAAGATTTTTAGACACAAATTTTCTCCCAATCTCTCCTCTCTCCCACCCCAAGATGGCATGCATTCTGAGTACCCCTTTCCCCAGTCTGCCCTCCCTTCTATTACCCCACTCCCCTCCTAATTTCTTATAGAGAAAGATAGATTTCTATACCCCATTGCCTGTATTTAACATTTGCAAGCAAATACAGTTTTTAACATTTGTTTTTAGAGCTGAGTTCCAGCTTCTCTCCCTTCTTCCCTCCCTACCTATCCTCATTGAAAAGGGAAGCAATTCAATAAAAATTATACATGTGTCATTGTGCAAAACACTTCAATAATAGTCATGTTGTGAAAGACTAACTTTATTTCCCTCCATCCTATCCTGTCCCCCTTTATTCAATTTTCTCCTTTGACTCTGTCCCTTTTCAAAAGTGTTTGCTTTTGACTATGTCCTCCCTGAATCTGCCCTCTTTTCTACCATCCTTTCTCTCTTATCTCCTTTCCCCCTACTTTCCTGTAAGGTAAGATACCCAATTGAGTGTGTATGTTATTCCCTCCCTAAGCCAAACCTGATGAGTATAAGGTTCACTCATTCCCTTTCACCTCCCCCCTCTTCTGTTCCATCATAACAATTTTTCTTGCTTTTTTATGAGAGATGATTTATCCTGTTCTATCTCTCCCTTTCTCCTTCTCCCAATATATTCCTCTCTAATACCTTAATTTTATTTTTCAGATATCATCCCTTCATATTCAACTCAATCTATGCCTTCTGTCTATATGTGTGTGTGTGTGTGTGTGTGTGTGTGTGTGTGTGTGTGTGTGTGTGTATTCCCTTCAACTACCCTAATACTGAGAAAGGTCTCATGAGTTGCAACTATCATCTTTCCATGTAGGAATGTAAACAGTTCAACTTTAATAAGTCCCTTATGATTTCTCTTTTCTGTTTACTTTTTCAAGCTTTTCTTGATTCTTGTATTTAAAAATCAAATTTTCTATTTAGCTCTGGTCTTTTCATCAAGAATGCTTGAAAGTTTTCTATTTCATTGAATGCCCAATTTTTCCCACTGAAGGATTACACTCAATTTTTCTGGGTAGGTGATTTTTGGTTTTTATCCATGCTTCTTTGACCTCCAGAATATCATATTCCAAGCCCTCTGATCCTTTAATGTAGAAGCTGCTAAATCTTGTGTTGTCCTGATTGTGTTGCCACAAAACTTGAATTGTTTCTTTCTGGCTGCTTGCAATATTTTCTCTCTTACCTGGAAACTCTGGAACTTGGCTACAATATTCCTAGAAGTTTACTTTTGAGATCTCTTTCAGGAGGTGATTGGTGGATTCTTTCAATTTCTATTTTTTTCTCTGATGGCAGAATATCAGGACAGTTTTCCTTGATCATTTCTTCAAAAGTATCTATGCTCTTTTTTTGATCATGGCTTTCAGGTAGTGCAATGACTTTAAAATTCTCTCTCCTGGATCTCTCTTCCAGGTTGGTTATTCTTCTCATTTCACATTGTCTTCTATTTTTTCATTTATTCATTTTTTTCTTATAATTTGTTGTTTCCTCATAGAGTCATTATCTTCCCTTTGCTCCATTCTAATTTTTAAGCATCTATTTTCTCTAGTGAGCTTTTGAATCTCCTTTTCCGTTTGGCCAATTTTGCTTTTTAAAGCATTCTTTTCCTCATTGGTTTTTTGGATCTCTTATGCTATTTGGATTAGTCTATTTTTTTAAGGTGTTGTTTTCTTCAGTATTTTGGGGGGTCTCTTTTAGCAAGCTGTTGATTCATTTATCATGATTTTCTTGCATCACTCTCATTTCTCTTTCTAATTTTTCCTCTATTTCTCTTACTTGATTTTCTACATCCTTTGTCAGCTCTTCCATGGTCTGTGACCAATTCATATTTTTCTTGGAGGATTTTGATGTAGGAACCTTGACTTTGTTGTCTTCTTCTAATTGTGTGTTTTGTTCTTTTTTGTCGCCAAAGTAAGATTCTACATTCTGAGTCTTTTTCTGCTGTTTGCCCATTTTCCCAGCCATTTACTTGACTTTTTTTAACTCTTTGTTAAGGTAGGCCTCTGCTTCCAGTGCAGAAGGTGTACTGTCCTGAACTACAGGGGTTTTGTGCAGCCATTGTCAGAGATACTTCTTGAACCCTGTACGTTTTCAGTTCTTCCAGGGTGGCTTGATCAAGGGAGGGATGTTTACTCCTCTCCTGGCCTGGGTTCTGGCCTGTGAATGACCACAAGCACTCTTTTCTGCCATGGAACTGTGAGGGGGATTCCCTCTCTAGGGTTGCCACAAGCTTTACCATGCCACTATTCCTCTTTCCCCTAGGACCACCACTCAGTACTGTGACCCAGATCCAAGCAGGATAAAGCAAGAGAATCCTGCCTCAGCACCAGCAAAAAGATCCCTGCAATCCCCTTCTGATCATCTCCTTGATTCCCCCACCATCTGTGGGCCAAGAGCTCCAGAAGCAGCTGCTCCCACTGCCTTCACCACTGCCCCAAGCTTGGGCCAGACTGTGCTCCTCTCTCACCCATGTCCAACAGAACTTTTCTACTGACCTTCTAAGTTGTGTTTGGTGTTTGTGGGTTGAGAAGTCTGGAGTCTGCCCCAGCTGCCACTGATTCAGTCCCCGGAGGCCTGTTCCAGGTTTGCTGGAGCACTGTCTGTGCTGGTATGTTTTGCACTGGACTGCACTCCTCTCTCAGACTGGTGCAACAGATCTTTCCTGTCAACCTTCCAGGTTGTCTTGGGCTGGGAATTTGTTTCACTCTGTTGTTTTGTGAGTTCTACAGCTCAAGAATTTGTATAGAGTCATTTTTACTGGTATTTTGATGGGTTTGGGGGAGAGCTCAAGCAAATCCCTGCTTTTACTTTTCCATTTTGGCTCTGACCCTATTTTGCTATTTTCAGTTTCTTCAAACAGTCAATTCTCCAATGAAATAGTTCTACATTTTATTGATATTATCCATGTATGTTTCTTACATTCTTAGGTTTCAGTATCATCTCTTCTTTAGCTTTCTTAGCTGTACTCAGAGTTTTGTCTTTATTTCTTTTTATATCTTTTGTGTGTGCTAATTCCATTTTTTGTTTTAATTCGTCCAGTATCTTTCTCATTTTTTTATTGTCTTGAAAAAATTTTAGATTTATTTCTGATGTTACTATGTATTTTAGTACATTTTTCCTTTCATGCTTTCACTTTGGCTGTGCTCTGCTCCTAGCATGATGCAATAGACCCTCATCCAGGCCTTCTTGGGCTGGAAACTTGCCTCACTGTGTCACTTTGTGGGTTCTACAGCTCTAAAATTTGCTCATAGTCATTTTTCATAGGTGTTTGGAAGGATTTGGGGGAGAGCTCAAGGAAGTCCCTGCTTTTACTCCTCCATCTTGGCTCCATCCCACCATAACAAAGATTTTAAAAAGAAACAGGAAAAAGCAAGGAGTTGAGCAAAATTAACCAATAAATTAACCAAATCTGACAGTGTAATATGCAATATTCCTCAAACATTGTCACCTACCTCTTCAGTGAAAGCAGAAAGCTACAATTTCTCATCTTCTTCAGAGTCCAGTTTGATAATTATAATTATATAGCATTTGGTTTTGTTTTATTGTTCTGTTTATATTATTTTAGTAATTGTATATATTGTTTTGATGGTTCTGCTTACTATCACATTAGTTTCTATGTCTTCCTATGCTTCTTTGCATTCTTCATATCAATCATTTCTTATGGCACAGTAATTTCCCATTACCTTCATGTACCACAGTTTGTCTGTTTTCTAATGAATGGGTGCCTAGTTGGTTCCCAGTTCTTTTAAAAGCAGTCACTCTAAGCTAATTGCCACCTGCAAATAATCCTCCTTCTCTGCTTCCTTTTTCATCTTGTGTTTAAATCAGCTTGTAACAGCAATGACTCCAGCCTTAGGGTATGAGAAAGTAGTAGACTGCAGCAGGATCTTCTGCTATGCACCATATTTTTAAACTGTAAAAAATGTCCTCATGTCTTTCACGTAAGAACCTATTCAAACAAAAGAAATAAAAGTTTTACTTTATTTGTAGTGGCTAGGACTAGCTCCAGTCTCTCTACTGTTGTGTTCCAGTCCCTTACGAATAAACCATAAATTAAAATTCAATAAAATACTATGAAATTATCAAAATAAATATCATGGTCTAATTGGGAAGTAAACCTACATGTTTCCTAATGTGCTAAAGCTCAGTTTTAAAAAAATTAAGAACAGAAGACAACTAGTTGCTAAGGCAGTGATTCTTCCAGATTTGTAGCCAGACAAGTAGGAACTGATTTACTAATTCACTATTTTTATTCAATTAAACATTTTCAAGTTGATTTGTATATTGGGGAAACTCAGACTTTCTCCAAGGACGTAGTAACCCTTTCAACCTATGAAAGAAAAGCAACTACAGGTCTGGAAGGGAATATATACCATTCTGGAGACAGTGGTCCAGTGTCTGTGAACATCCATCTTTAAGGATAGGAAACAAAGCAAGTTTGGCAGATAGATAAGATAGCTGGATAGAAAAGGAGATAGATAGGATAGACAGACAGATAGATAGATAGATAGATAGAGCTATAAAGAGAGAATATAGATATGTGTATAGGAATATACATATATATATATATATATGTATATATTATGTATGTGTGTATGTGGCCAGAGAGAAACAGAAAGACAGAGAGACAGAGGGAGATGATAGAAAGATGATATAAATAGATGGATAGATGACAGTGATCAATTGATTTCATAGCTTCAACATCTCTTGCTTCATCACTTGTTTGATTTCATTTTATTTCACATTCTTAAGAATTTATTAAGGGCTTTCAATGTTCCAGGCACTGGGATAATTTCTGAGGATACAAAAGAAAATGCCAAAAGTATTCCTGACCTAAGTGCTTACATGCTAATGAACACAGCTAGGTGGTACAAAGTATAGATCAGCACACCTGGAATCAAGAAGACCTGAGTTCAAATCTTGCCTCAAATAACTAGCTGTGTGACCCCAGGGCAAATCACTGTGAAGGGTTAAGACTGAGTCATGTCAACTGCCACCATAATTATAATCTAGGAAAAATGAAATGAAATTATTATTTTGTATAGTGCTATGCAGTCTTGGAATAATACTAAATCTGTAACTGATGGAAGCAGTGTCATCATTTTTATTATAGTGGTCACAAGTAAGGCCCCTTACCATTCTAGTTCTATGGTGCTATGATGGTCCCTGTTGTACAGAAATTGTAGAGTGATAATCATCTCTGTACCCAAGATATCACCTCTGACTTATACTCTATCCCCAACCCCTTAGGGAGTTAATGACATTCTTAGGAGAATTATTTGATTGGGCAAAATGCCAATTTGCTTAACTCAATTTTGGAATGCCCATCATTTAAACACATTTCTCCAACAATGAATATTTTTAAAAGCTGAATTTGTATATATAAATTTGATTAGGTTTCTGTTTAATCATTGCCCAATTTTTTGTTAGGACTAATTGATGCTTTGACTTCCCCTTTATCCCATGACAATCTTGAAAATTAAATAAGACAAATGAATGGCGCCCCAGTTTTATTGTTGTTAAATATAACTGGCAGCTTCAGGCTCAGCATCTTGAAAGTTTTTGGAGGGCCTAGTGAAGTAAAAACTTGAAGCTGAAATAGATGTTGGTATGATAATAGAGGTTCTTCTACATGCATTAAAGCTAACCACAAGTGAATAGAAGTTAGGGACAATGAAGCATTTCCGAGTTGTCTTAAAATAAGCATCTTGAATTCTTGGAAATAAATCAATTTGAAATGAGGCTTTTCTTTAAAAAAAGACTGAAGGGAATAATAGGAAATGTGCTTCATGCACTTGAGAAGAAATGGGTCCACTGGGAGAGCTAGCATGGGGAGTAGGGATTAGAAAGAGAGACAACAAGAGCCCAAAGCAGCCTGATGAAACTTTTTTAAAAATTTTCTTTTAGATTTTTTTATTATTTCAAAGCTTTCAAGTTTTAATCACTACCTTATGGGATTTAGTTAAGAAATTGTTTTTAAAAAATAATTGCATATAGTAATCACAAGTGAACTGTACTGAATTAGAACAGAGACTGGGAGAAGACCCAACAAGCAGAAACTTGCTTTTAAAAACAAATGCTTAAGATACATGTGTTTAAGATTGTATATGCAATTATTCATTTGTGTGGAATGGTATCTCCACCAAAGTGCATCTCCTGCTTCATCTTAAAGTGTTTTTGACGCTGAGCTCTCAAAGATTATTCCAGATGAGCATGAGTCAGTCTATTTGGTTCTAATGAAATTAAAAGGCTTCAGGGATGGTCCTAATGACTGAGTATACTTTCAGTATATTTTGAGTCTATGTCATCTGAAGTCCAGCCTAGGTAAGTTCATATAAGATTATCAACAGAATGTTGGGCAACAGGTGATAGCTTTCTTTTTAGCCAAGGTAATTAAGTTACATAATACAGTACACAAGCAATATGATTTGTGCTATTAGAGGTGGTATCATGCCAGTGAAATCATAGAGCATTCATGTATGAAGTATAAAACCTTAAAAATTTGGTTTTTTTCTAGTGAAAAGTGTCATTTGTATATAGTAGTAGTTCACTTTTTGTTATTTGTAATCTATTTAGAAATTATTGAATAAGGTATCATTTCTATTCACAGGACTGCAAAATCTATATCTTCACCCCCAATCTCCCTTCTGACCTCTATTCTTTTTTGTTTAAATCAACACCTACTTGCTGGACAGCTCCACCTAAATATGGAGCATAACTATCTCAAACACAACATATTCAAAATGAAATTCATTAGTTTTCTGCCACACATCTATTTATGCAGTGCTACTTTCAGTAAATTTTATATAGCTCCGAATTCTTTATGCTATATAAATAAATTATATACTATATATATATATATATATATATATATATATATTCATTATATATAATGTGTGTGTGTGTACTTTGTGAAGGATTAAGACTGGGCTATCTACCACCATAATTATGCTCATATACAATGAACTTATTGTTTTGTCTAATGCTTTATACCCCTAGTAAAACATTAAATCTGAAATTGATGCAAGCAGTACCATCATTTTATTATATCGGTACAGCCCAATAATGAGCATCCTCCAATAACTTGCCTTCCTCCATTTCTATAAGGAATGTTTTGTAATTATATATACATATATACACACATGTATATGTGTATATATATATATATATATATATATATATATATATATAAATTCTTAAATTTCTGTTGGAATGTTGGCTCTATAATTCTATAATTGTATATAAACTTGTATCAGATTATAGTGGGTGTCATTGCAAATAGTGTTACCATTTGATTTTAGAAATATGATTTGTTTAACATTTAAAATAATATTTCTATAGTGTACAAGGACCATATCTTAACCCTGCCTCATGCAAGTTAGGCTTGATTTTCCTTAAAAAGTGTTGAGATAATTCTTAAGATCTGATTCATTTAAGGGACTAAAGACTTTGGCTATTAAAATCACTGCCTAGTTGCTTGAATTCAAAGGAGAAGTAGGAAACTGAGGAAACAAATCTAATCAGCTGAATAAGCAATATATCTTTAAAGAATATCCTTGTTTTATATTCCTCTCCCATTTTGGCTAAGTTTATGTTTTTGTATTTGTTTTTTAAAACTGCCAAATGACAGTCCAGTGTCTCATTCTGTTCCAATAATAAACATAAACTACCAGGCAATTGGCCTGGGTTAGACCCACCACAGAACAATTGGTTTAGTTATGAAAGATTGGATATTACTGAAGGAACAGAAAGACCCCATTGAAATAGGGATGGGAAGTGCCGAGGAATGTGAGTGAGCCCAGATTGGCCTTCGTGCTTCTGATGGTAGTATAGGTATTGACTCTAGAGATGGTAGGTATTTACCATGAGTTGATTCCTCTCCCTGGGAGATTAGAGAGTGAACTGACTTTGGCCATTCAGTAAGGAAATACAAGGTCTACATGGATTGTACACTTAGGAACTGTATCTTAAAAATAGTTGCATGAAACTGTCTTTTAGTCTGTCTGTTATATTGTTCCTGGGCCTTCATTTTTTGTAATTTAAACCTCCTTTAAGCTCAGCCAGGGGATTTACTAGGAACTCAGTTTACCCATAAAAGGAGCTAGGAGGAATGAAATTTGGGAGGATTAAAGCCTATGTGTATATATATACATATATACATATATATATATATGTGTGTGTGTGTGTGTGTGTATGTATATATATACACAGATATATATACATATATATACACACACATATACACACATGTATGTATGTATGTATGTATATGTACACATAACAACATATATGTACACCCATATGTGTGTGCATACATATAGGTTGTCTATACATTTATATTTAAATGAAGATGCTTCTTGAAGAAAAAGTCCTTAGTTTTATAACTCTATATACACATGTATGTATACATATGTACATATATGTGTCTGTATGTTGTATATTGCTAGCCAGTTAAGGCGTAGCATGATGGAAAGTGTCAGTGATAGAAATGGAAATCAATGCATATCCCTGGAATTTTAAGACTGTTTAAAAACTCTACTGAAAAAACTCTTTGAGATTGTTTTCTTCTTAATTTGGCATTTGAGACAAAATTAGTTGTATACACTTTGTGGTGTTTCTTTGGTGTAAACCATTGGGGGAAACAGTTCAAAGGATAATACATACTTTTCCCTCATGCCCAGAAGCATTTCTGGAATTGGGGATGTGAACAAATGTGACAAGTTTACCACAATGAGTTTCTTGAGGACGGACAACGATTAAAAGTTTCCGTTCTCACTCAAAACTGTTCAATGTGAACTATACTACAATTCTTTCTCTGGAGTTTCTAGCAAAAGGACCCTGCAGTGCTCTGGCCCTAAACGATTTTTCCAAACCTCATCTTGAGCAGGACATTCCTAATCTTGGTCTCAGCCTTGTAAGTTTAAGATGTCAGGAGTTGCTCAAGCTTAAAATGTTGGCCCAGGAAGCAGGAAGGATTTTTTTCATATTGAAAAAAATAAACACTTGATGGCAAGGTGAACTTAACAAGGCCTTGGCATGACTAACCAGAATCCTTTGGAGTTAACTGAGCTGTCCCATGTAGCAGTTTCTGACTTCATCAACTATGGTAGACCACAAAATTGTAGTGATGCTCTGGCCTGTAGTAACTGGACACAGAATGGGAGTTCAGTTAGGTCCCAGTCATAGCAGGCATAGCATAACCCACAGTACAACAGCAGCGAAAACCCAAAGCAATGTGTTTGCCATCAAGAAGGAGAGTCCAGTGCAGAACAGGGTTCATAAATGAGCACACTTACGGCAACATAGAAAGACCATGCTCACCCCAGCATAACGGGTCAAAGTCAGGTTTGCCATGGGGCTCTGGGTAGAGGGTTGGGGGAGGTGCCAGCAGTGGTGTTAGTGATAGCACTTAGGTCTCTTGCAATATTGTCCTAGCAGAAAAGCTGATCCTAAAAAAGTGAGTGTCAAGTACAGAAGCAGCCCCAGTGTTAGGCAATTGGGGCAGCAGGCAGACACTCAGGTTCCAGCAAGAGTGGTCTGCAGGCCACTCCTCTACTTTCTTCTTACCTCTCTGCAATTTGGCTTCCAAAGTCATCATTCAACTGAAAATACTCTCCTCTCCAAAGTTCCCAATGATCTTTTCAACGCCAAATCTACTGACCTTTCCTGAATCTTCTTCCTTCTCGATTTCTCTGCAGTCTTTGACACTGTTAATTAGCTTCTCCTTATCATTGTCTTTGCTCTAGGTTTGTGTGACACTACTCTCTCCTAGTCCCCCCCTACCTTTCTAAATGCTAATTATGAGTCTTTTTTGCTGGATCATCGTCAGGTCATTTCTGCTAACCATGAGTATCCCACAGGACTCTGTTCTGGGCCCTCTTCTCTAGTCCTTCTATACTATTCCACTTCATGATCTCATCAATTATGATTTCCATCTGCCTATTCCACATCTTGAACTGGATGTCCCATAGACAATCTAAAATCAAATTTACCAAAGTGAATTCACTATCTTTCCCCATCCAAGCCCTGTCCTTTTCCTTTTTTTCCCTATGAATGTTGAACATACCACCATATTCACAGTTATCTAGGTTGAGAATCTAGGCATCATCCTTTACTCCTTACTCTCTCTCTCACCTCCCAAATCCAATCTGTTGCCAAGGTCAGTAAATTTTATCTTGTAATATCCCTCATGTATGCTCCCTTCTCTCCTTTGACACTGGTGCCTCTCTGATTCAGGCCTTCAATACCTCATGCCTAGACAATTTCAATAGCCTCCTGGTGAATGTCCTGCCACCAATTTTTCCCCATTCCCATACATCCTCCATTCACCTGTGAAATTGTTCTTTCTGAAGTGCAGTTCTGACAGTGTGAACACCTTCCCCATAACCCTAATTCAATAAAGTCTAGTGTCTCTCCTTCACATCCAGGCTCAAATATAAAATTCTCTGTTCAGAATCCTAAGTCCTTCATAACCTTTCTTGTCCCCTAAACCTTTCCAGTATTCTTACACCTTCCCCCAACATATAGTCAGTGATCCACTGACACTGACCTTTCTGTTCAGTTCCTGGAACAAAATAATCTGTCTCCAGACTCTGTGATTTTCATTGACTATTCCCCATGCCTGGAATTTTTTTTTTTCCTCACCTCCACTTCCTTGATTCCCTGGCTGCCTTCAATTAGAAGCTATTAGGTAGAAGAATAGACAGAGCACTGGGGCTGGAGTCAGGAAGATTCAAGTTCAATTCTAGTCTCAGACATGTGTGATCTTGAGCATGTCCCTTAACCTCTGTTTGCCTCAGTTTCCTCATCTGTGAAATAAGAATAATAATAGCGCCTCCTAGGAGTATAGTAAAAATAAAATGGGATATTTGTAATGTGCTTAGAGAAGTTGCCAGGCATATTGTAGGCACTCTGTACATAATAGTTATTTTTAGCATTATTGTTATTAAGTCCTAGATAAAATCTTGCCTTCAACAGGAAGCCTTTTCCAGTTCCCTTTAATTCTAATACCTTCCCTCTGTTGATTATGTCTAATTTATCCAGTATATATTTTATTTTTATATAATTATTCACATGTTGTATTCCCCATTGGTCTGTGAGCTCCCTAGAAGTAGGAATTGTATTTTGCCTTTCTTCAAATTCCTGGGCTTATCATTAGTGCCTTTTGACTAGAGCACAAGTTGGATTTAAGTGAGGCAGAGTTGCAGGAAGTCATGGGCCTCACTCTCTCTACCAGAGTCATGGAAGTACAGGGGCAAGACAAAAATCAGGGCAACTGGTAATGGCTGAGGGTACAGTGGATGACTTTGGCATATTGGATGTTTAAAAAAGCTCCAAGAGCTCCACAGTACCTGCTTCCAGTGCCTTCATGGCCCATTGGAACAAATTGTTCACATCTACCCATTCTGCCAGAGGAAGTCTTCACTTACACCCCCTAACTCATTGACAGTTTGGAGGCCCCTCAATTACCCTCCACTTTGTTTAGTCTGTTTGCTAAAACAGTTTACCAGGTGTGGCCACTGTGTATACTACAACTACTTGGAGAACATAGGTGATAGTTGGATGGCAGGTAGACACCAAAGATGGAAAACAGGCCCCCAAAGGGCTCAGCAACCCTCTCACTAGAGGTATTACTCTTTTTGCCTTTCTTTGTATCCCCGGTGCCTAGCATAGTGCCTAGCAATTAGTAAGGGATTAATAAATATTTGTTGACTGACTGAGGCCCAGCAGCAGAGATGGTGGAGCTGCTCTCAAAAGTAGATGCAGCCCAATGGCAGAAGAGTGGGCAGTGTCAAAAGTCAGACCCAGTGCAGCCCATTGCTTACTGCACTATAGAAATGAGTAAACCCTCCACAATACAACTTTCTGTAGACACTGTACAACTCCTTGCCAAGAAGACCTTAAAGGACTCAGGGGTAACATTGTTGGGAGGTGGCTTGCTTTCTGGCAATAAACAGGTAAAAGAGAGGCGAGAAGCCTGGGTCTCCTAGTCTTTGTTCTCCTATATTTTTTATTCCATAAGGTAGGAGTTCCTTCATTTTTTTGGTGGGTTTTTGCTATGTTTTTGTTCTATTTTCCCTCTTCCTCCTTTATTGCTGACTGTATTAGGCTTTTCCAGTAGCAGTATAAAGTCATTTAAGTGATGCCAGATTTTCTAGAAGAGTACTTCCTAAGCTGTAGGTCATAACCCCATCTGGGGTCCCAAAAAATTTGGCAATAGTAAAAAGGTTTCTGATCGCACCAAGACCAAAAACTAATTCAAAATCAAAAAGATAATGAATCTGAAGTGTGTTACATCAGGCAACTTCACTGGAACCTTGATTCTGAACACAAAGCATGAGTGCTTTCCATTGGGCATGCCCTCAGGCCATGAAACACAACAAACCTGCAGAAATCCAAAAAGGGGTCAAAGTTTAAGAAGTTGACCTTAAGGAGTTTATCTAAGGATTGGAATGAAGTGGAAGCATTATCCTAAGTCCTGCTTCCATGCAAGTTAGATTATTTTTAGTATTACCATTTTTAAATAAAAATTATTAAGATCCTTGATACTTGGTTGGCTCAGGGGACTAAAGTCTCCTGCTATTGACATCACAACTTAGCTTCCTTGAGTATAAGGCAAGGATATAGAACTCCAAGAACTCTGATAATTGGTTGGTAGAAAATAAGGCCAGTCATGGAACATGTCTAGTTGTTCTTGTTCAGTCACTTTTCAGCCATGTCTAACTCTCTTGGACCTCATTTGGAATTTTCTTGGCAATGATACTGTACTGCTAATCAGAGTGGGTCTCTTTGCTGTCTTTGTTCGAGTGCTTCTCAGCACTGAGGTAATCAAGTGCCTTTGATGAGTCTTTCCTTTGTTTCCTTGGGGAGTCTTTGATTGAATCAAGAGTCTTTGATGACCTGCTTAAGTCACAAGAAAGCTTAATTCACATGAGTTTGAGTGGCATGGTTATGATGCCCTCTGACCCTAAAGAAATATACACATATCATGAAGTTAGCATTTTGCTTGGGGCTCTCACTCTCCAGAAGAGTGTCACATGATTTGACCAGATGAGACTCTGGGTAGCTGTTGGAACCTCTCCCTCTCTCTCCCTCCCCCCCCACCAGTTTGAAAATTCAAATGTTGATGATTCTCTCTCTGGTAACTATATGTATTGCTATAGTTAGACAGCTAGAAGCCTGCTTACTGGTTTGTGTTTATGTGCTCTGTTTATGTACTGTATTCTTGTAATTTCTGTTTGTATACTCTGAAGTTCAGGTGCTGGCTACTTCCCCTGAACTAAGTGAATGATATATGTATGTTTAATTAAAATAAGATTGTTAACCCCTTAAAGTTGCTTTCCTTACAAAAGCAGATCAAAGAATCTGTGCTAGCAGCCCTCCTGCGTGCTGTTGTTATTGGTCTTTCACCTTCACAGCAGCTGCTAGCAACATTGTTGTTGCAGATACTGGAGTAGTTTTCTATTTCCTTCTCCAGTTCATTTTACAGATGAGGAAACTGAGACAAACAGAGTTAAGTACCCTGAGTTACAGTTAGTAAAGATCTGATACTGGGTTTAAATTCAGGAAGATGAGTCTTCCTGACAATCTATCCACTGTACTACCTAGCTGTCTGCTACCCAGCTATCTGGTGTACACCTGTAGTCTCACCTATTGGGGAGGCTATGCTAAAAGATTTCTTCAGTTTGAGACTTCTGAGCTACATGGGGTTATTTGGATTGGCTGTCTGCATGAAGTTCGCCATTGCTAAAATAAGCACCCAGGGCTTGCCTAATGGGGAATAAATTAGTCCACATTAGAAAAGGAGTAGGTCAGCATTCCCTCGTCAATCAAAGTGGGATCAGTACCCATGAGTAACTCCTGAACCTCTCTTCTGGTTATGAAAGGAGGAGGACTCTCTCCCTCTCTCTCTCTCTCTCTCTCTCTCTTTTTCTCCACACACACACACACACATACATAAATATATAAATGTGTGTATGTGTGTATATGTGTATGTATGTGTGTCTATATGTGTGTGGAGAGAGAGAGAGAGAGAGAGAGGAGAGAGAGAGGAGAGAGAGAGAGAGAGAGAGAGAGAGAGAGAGAGGGAGAGGGAGAGGGAGGGAGAAAGAGAGTAGAAGAAGAAGGAAGAAGAGGAGGAAGAGGAGGAGGAGAACAACTACAAAAACAACAAAATTTTGGTCAACTTAGTCAAGGAGCTTCATTTAGCCGAGTCAATTCATCCCATCCTCAATCCATATCCTTGTGACTAATTTCCTGCTGTGACTAAATTAACCTCTTTTTGCTAACTTGAGTCAGCTACAAGTTTTTCATTCTATTCCAATAATGAACATAAAATATCAGAGGACTGACCCAAGGCAGTTCTAGCCCAGAACTTATACCTAGGTCATTAGAAGGTAGGGTTTTTTGTTTGTTTTGAGTAAAAGAATACCATATCTTATGAAAGCAGTTATTATCAGTTTTACTGATATTATGCATTTTTATTTTTTAAATGATTAATCATGTTAATTGTTTGCCTAATGTTGAATCATCCTTATATAACATGTATAAATCCAACTTGAGCTTAATGATTAATTTTAGGGGATATGTCTCAATAGTCTTTTGTTGGATTTCATTTAAAATTTTTACATCAGTACTCACTAGTGATTCTGATCTACAATTCTTTTTTCCTGCTTTATCTCTTTCTACTTTGGTTATCCAGGCCATATTTGTCTCATAAACAGAGTTTGTGAGGTTCCTTTAAAAATTACTGATAATACTGATATGCGCATATATAGGCATCACATGATATTTGAATACTTAATAGCATTTCCTTTTGAATTCTTCTGAGCCAAGTTGCTGTTGTTTTTATTTTCCTTCCTTGCTGATTCATTTATTCAATGTTACATTAAATGTGCTGAGTTATTTAAATATTCTAGCTATTTTTTTATTTGGGTACAATATGTTGATCTAAATAGATTCTCAGTTTTTCTGACATGTGATTGTGTATGGAAGGGTTTGAAAATTCTTTTTATTGATTCCCTATTCATTGTCATGAACAGTGAATTTTAAAAATAAAACAATAAATATGCTTTGCAATTTCCATTTGGAAATGGATTCTAAATGTAATTCATTTTGCTTCTCTAAAGAAGCCTTTATTTTATTTTTATGTTATTTCCCTTATTTCAAAGTATCCTGCCATTGAAAGCTAATGAGGTCTACTCCAAATGTGAGATTCTGTAATAGACAAATAATCCATATTGATCTTTCTCTTCTGCTATAGGACATAATACTGGTCAGTTCTAAAAGAGTATAACATTTTTTTTTCTAAAATGCAAAATATTAGGAGAAAAAATAAGCAAAACAATGAATCAATAAAAAATTGACATCATATGTAATATTTCACAATTGTGCATCTCCTGTATCTTCAAAAGATTGGGTGACAAGTGTTTTATAATATGTCTTTTGAGGGGCCAAGTTCAGTCTTTGAAATTTAGCAACATTCATATTTTTGTTATTTTATAGTAACTGTTCTTTCGGTTTATTTTCTTGTTACAATATATATTGTTTTCTTGGCTTTATTTCAATTCACATGAATTCATATATGTCTTTCCATATGTCACTGTATAGATCAGGCTCACCATTACTTTCAGCACAGTAACATAAACATTACATTCATGTGTCCCGATTCATTTTGATTTTTCCCAATCGATGGTCACCTGTCCAAATTTTATTGTTTGTGTAAAATATTTGACACAATGCCCACAAAAAGTGTTGCTATAAATATTTTGGTATATGTGGAGTCTTTTTTTTTCTGTGTTGCCCTCTTTGTAGTATGTGTATAGCTGTGGGATTTCTAGGTCAAAGGATGTAGATTTTATTTGCATAATTACAAATACTTTTTAGAAAGATTGTAGCAATTAGTGCAACCTGTGATATAGTTTTGTTCATATTTTTCTATAACTCCTCCAACATGGACTATTCCCATTCTTTGTCATCTTTGATCATATTTCTGGGTATGAGGTGAAATATCAGAGTTGGTCTTATTTGCATTTCTTTTTTTATTAGTGATTTGAAGCACTTTACAATATTTTTATTAATAGTTTGCAATTCTTCTTTTGAGAATTAGTTGTTCATATCCTCTGAAAACTTCTCAATTGGGGAATGGTTTTTGGCCTTATGGATTTCATTAAGTTGTCTTGTATATACCAAACCCTTATCTCTGTTATTTGATATGAATACCCCCTGCTGCTTCACCAAAAGGTGATTTAGGAATAAGCATAGAACATGACAAAAATAAATTTGCAGGGAAAACACTCAATATAATTCAAGAATGGGCTCCCACAGCTGTTGCCTTTCAGAAAGTAATGGTTAAAATTAAAATTTCCTTTGTAGTCAATATTCAATGAAATTACAAATTTAAAGTGAGATGTCATAATAGTTTTGTAACTAATTGATTTTGTGACCGAAGCCACCATGAACCCAACTGGACATCAGTATTTTCTCAGATGACTCATATTCCAGGATTTGTGAAAACACCATTGTTAGGATACAGATTTTTTTTAAAGCAATTGATGAATGCTATTCAGCTGAAAGTCTTAATGGAATGATCTAACTGTGGTATCCTCATAGTTCAATTTGCAAGGGCTCATGAAAATGAAGATTACTGTATTTTTTTTTTGAATTTGAGTCTCCCCTGTCTGCCCCAGATTGAAGGGGCAATACAAGAGGTAGAGATAGATGATTGATAGTAAGGTTCTATATAGATTTATGTCCATATACACATATAGAGATGATAGATTTTTTATATAGATTTATTTTTCTATATAAATCGGTAAGATATAGGTTGATCTCTGCATGTGGATATGCTTCTATACTGAATAGACATAGATCTATTTTTCTATATCTCTTTTACAAATCTAATATCTGTGGCAAGTGTTCACTTTGGTGACTCCTCATTTTGAACAGATGTTTGACATTTTGTACACTTATACATACACAAACACACACAAACCTAAGCTTGGCAGTGTTGAATTAATATTGTAATTGCTAACATTTATATAATGCCTACTATGTACCAGGTGCTCTTCCAAGTCCTTTACAAATATTATTTTTATCCTCCCAACAATCCAAGGAGGTAGACTTTATTATTATCCCCATTTTATAGTTGAGGAACCTAGGCAAACAGAGGTTAATTGACTTACCCAAGGTCATAAAGCTAGTATTTAATTATGAACACTATATATGCATGTATGCGTATGTGTATATATGTATGTGTATGCATGTCTGTATGCATGTGTATATACAGGTATATGTGTATATATACATATGCATAAATGTGTATAATACTTATAATATACTTGTTTTTATATTGTGTGTGTGTGTGTGTGTGTGTGTGTGTGTGTGTGTGTGTACTGATTTTTCTGATTGGCATGACATTTCAAAGGTTTCACTTCCTCCTTTTGCAAGCTAGGCTTCTTCAGACTTCTTTAGGCAGTCTAATGCCTCCCTCTTTCTGGGGTTCACCATATTGGAGTTGGATGTAGTAGGGAAACTCAACTGGCATTATCCTCACTGCAGCTCACACTCTCAAACTCAATTTACCAACCCCAGCTTCCTTTAGTACCAGGGATTTTAAGCATAGGCCTTCACCCCACCCCAGGAAGATTTTATTTTCAAATTTATAATGGAATCATTTACTTCATGTTCATCCACAGATAGGCTGCCTTGAAGACTTACCTGACCCTAGCCATATCACATATCAAACTGTATTATAAAGTAGCAATCATCAAAGCAATCTTCTACTGGCTAAAAAATAGAGTGGTAGATCAGTGGAATAGATTGGTACACATTACATTATAGTAAAGAACCATACTAATCTAGCATATGATAAACGCAAAGATCTAATCTTTTGGAACAAAACATTATTTGCAAAAATCTGCTGGTAAAACTGGAAAACAGTATGGCAGAAACTAAGTAAAGACCAATATCTTACACGTTATATCAAGATAAGGTCAAAATGGATGCATGGTTTACACCTAAAGAATGATACCATAAGCAAATTAGTAGACGATAGAATAGTTCATTTGTCAGATATATCAGTAAGAGAAGAATTTAGGGCCAAAGAAAATATAGAGAGCATCGCAAAATGTAAAATAGATAATTCTGATTGTATAAAATTTAAAAGATTTTGCACATACAGAACCAATGCAATCAAAATTAAAAGGAAAGCATAAAGCTGGGGGGAAACTTTGCAACAAGTATCTCTGATCAAGGTCTCATTTCTCAAATAGATATAGAACTGAGTCAGTTTCATAAAAATACAAGGCATTCCCTAATTGATAAATGGTCAAAGGATATGAACAGGCAGTTTTCAATGAAATCAAAGCTATCTATAGACATGTGAAAAAATACTCTAAATCACTCTTGTTGGGGGAAATGCAAATTAAAATAACTCTCAGGTACCACCTCACACTTATCAAATGGGCTAATATGACAAAAAAGGAAAATGATAAATGTTAGCAGGCATATGGGAAAACTGGGAAACTAATGCATTGTTGGTGGAGTTGTGAACTGATCCAATAATTCTGGAGAGCAATTTGGAACTTCGCCTAAAGGATTAAAAAACTGCCTACCCTTTGATCCAGAAATACCACAGCTAGGTGTATATCTCAAAGATATCAAAAAAAAGGAGTGGGGTGGGGAAGGAACCATTTATACAAAAATATAGCAGCTCTTGTTGTGATGACTAAGAATTGGAAAGTAAAGGGATGCCCATTGATAGGGAAGTGGCCAAACAAACTGTGGTACTTGATCGTGCTTGGATAGTATTGTGCTATAAGAAATGATGAGCAGGTGGACTTCAGAAAAACCTGGAAAGAATTACATGAACTGATGCAAATTGAAACGAGCAGGATGAACAGTATAGTATAAGCAATACTGTAGGATGAAGAATTGTGAATGACTTAACTATTCTCAGGACTACATGATCTGAGATAATCCCAATGGACTAATGTTGAATCATATTACCACCTCCAGAGAAAGAACAGATATTATCTGAATAGACTGAAGCATGCAATTTTTTCCACTTTATTTCATCCTATTTTTATGAGTCTTGTACAAATGATTAATATGGAAATGTTTTACATGATTTCATATGTATAACCTATATCTGATTGCCTATTATCTCAGGGAGGGTGAAGGAGAAGGAAGACGGAGGGGAGCAAGGGAAGAATAGAATTTGAACTGAAAACTTAAAAAAATAATTAATGTTAAAATAGTTTTAACATGCAATTGGGTAAAAATAAAATATGTGCATGTGTATATATGTGCACACACATAAGTATGTATGTGTGTATGCACATCCACATTTGTGTGTGTATACACACATATGATTTACCTGGCCCTCTTAAACTTCAGAGAAATATACTGAAACTTTCCTGAACTAAAGCGAATATCTTTAGAAATGAGTAAGGGAGTGAAAAGGCAGGAGAAACAGGGACCTAACGCACAATACTTGAGAATGTGAGAATCTCTTTCATTTGCAGATTCTTTGTATTACCTTTCCCACAGAGTGTTGTGCTCAAATCTGTAGTTGGTTGGCATCAACCGAAGTGACTGTGGATAGTATGCTTAAAGGAGGAAGGCTTAAAAACCTGAAGTCATCAGGAGAAAGCAATTAGTAGCAGAGCTCTCAAATATGAATAGAGAAGCTGCAAAGCTATGGTTAGAATTCAGAGACCGCACTGATCAACACAATCAAGATATCCCTAGATTTAGCAGTCTTAGTTGAATTGTGGTAATTAGAGCTAAGCCAAAGGATAACTACTGTTCTCTTGTTTTTAATAACAGACTTGGAGAAAACATACAAAAGGTTCATTGTTTTTAAGCCATCTCAGGCCTGTCTGACCCTTTGTGACCCCATTTGGGGTGTTTTTGGCAAATATATGGAGTGGTTTGCCATTTTCTTTTCCAGCTCATTTTACAGATGAGGAAACTGAGGCAAAGTTAAATGATTTGCCCAGGGTCACACAGCTAATAAGTGTTTGAGGCAGAATTTAAATCCATGTCTTCCTGACTCCAGGCTCTACACTCTGTCCACTACTCTAGCTGCCTCATACAAAAAGTAAACACATCCTAAGCATTTGAGTTGTGAATTCTGATATTCCTCTGTCCCTCTCTAACAATGGTGGGTAGGAATCAGGAGTATTAAAGCAAAATTCATCAACTCCCTTAAAGGTGTAAGCTATTGGAGCCCTTCCTAAAAGGTTGAAGAATAATGTTTTACAACTTGAATCTTTTCCATGTTAAATAATTGGTTTGTGTTTTAATTAAATATATTTAATATTGAATCTTCATGTCGCTTGTATGGTTTAAATAGAGAGAAATATTTTGTAATATGTGGTAGCATGCACTCTATGAACTGAAAAGTTGATTAACAACAAGAAAAGCTTTGTCGAACCTGGGGATAATTAGGGATGTTGCTTTTGTAAAGATAGTACTGTATAATTCTAAGACTCCTAGACCTAGGTTCAAATCTTAGCTCCGATACTTACCAGCTACATGACCCTGGGTCAGTTATTTTGCCTTTATGAATCTGTATTATCCTGGCTCAGAGAGTTGTGAAGCTCAAATGAGATGAGGTTTGTGACTCATTTTGCAAACTATAAAGCCCTATGTAAATCATGCAATACCTCCAAACATAACTACTACTCTATGAGATTTGACTTTTTGGAAGATATAAATCAATCATATTAAAAACCCCAGTTAGATTTCAGAAATTCTATTCCACAACTTCGATATCCCTTGTTAACAAAAACCAAACAACCAAAAAACAAAAAGTTAGATTCATCCGGATGATTTCCGAAGCAACAGAGAACACAGTATGAGACCATGCAAAGTGCATGTAAGTGCAAGTAAGCTTCCCTTAGAATCTGAGCTAGTAAACGATACTGTCAGCAGCTCAACACCTTAGTGTCACCTTAAAATTTTCAAATAGATCCAGGGAGCAGAAAGACCATTTCAGACCTTTGATTGTTAAACACAGGATTCCTGGGCCAGAATGACAACACTGACAAGCTCATGCCTTGAGCTTCCATATGCCGGTTGTTAAAGGAAATTGGATGAGTGGTCCTGTTATTGAAACGCCACTTTGTAGCAGAGTTAACTTTAAAATCTCCAAAGTGGGATGGCTCTAGGGGACAAATTTTCCAGTGAGAAAATAAGCTTTCATATAGAAGCATCTAAAGAAGAATGAAACAATGAAATGATCTCTCCTTAATTTTTTTGAATCTTATGAACTGTTTAAAAACTTGGGGTGGCTACTTTGAATTGTGAAATATAAGGAAGGCATCCAGCGAATTAGCCACAATGACTAACCTACAGAGATTTAAAAAAATGTTATTTGCAAATATTGTGCAACTTTTGGGTTGTTTATAAACAGTTGGTTGAAAATAGTCTTTTGTTCTTTGTGCTGTTGCAGAAACAGATTGCTGTTATATGGCCACAACTAAACTGAGGAGTATGTAAATTTTAACGTGAATTCTAAGACTCTTCTGAATCATCTGGACAAAAAAGGACTGATTTTAACATTAATGAGACAAATGAACTGTGTATATCATATTCCTCCCATTCACACTTCTTTCAACACTTATGTTCACTTAGTCTTATAAGAGTCATAAGAACTGTGAGACAGAGTGGAGGGTGGGCTGGAGTAAAGATGCATCATTATACAATTGAGAGTTTGGGTAGTGTGTGTGTGTGTGTGTGTGTGTGTGTGTGTATGTGTGTGTGTATTTCTTTCAAAAAATACTGTGACACTCCATTGCTACCCAGATATTCTGTCATGGACAGATGGATTTTAATACAATCACTGCAGAGTTAAAACTGAATTCTATTCACATTGATACACTGTGAATAAAAATAAAAACTGATATATCGAGAGATTTCTAACTTACAATCTTTTTTTAAGTCCTGAACCAAAATGCTAATTGTCTCCAAAGTCTAAATGGTAAAAAAGAGCTTGAGCTAATGATTTTAGGTACCAAAAAGAGCACCAGGAGTTCAGGGTTCAAGGTTCATTGCTACCACCTAGTAAGCATGGGATTTAAAAAAAAAGTCACTCTCTGGGCTTCAATTTGAATCTCTTTTAAATGAAGGAGTTGGACTATATCTCTAACATCCTTTCCTGCTTTGACATTCTATGATTCCATGTTTATCCTTTTTTTAAAAAAAATGGTTTTTCTCATCTGTGAATAAATCAAACAAGAAATGTGAGTATTACAATTTTCTACCCTACAGTTTGTTCTGAGGAATCATTGTTTACAACACAGAATAGGATGGTAAAGGGGGAATGAAATTAGCCTTTTTAAGGATCTACTATGTGTCAGACTCTATGCCAAGCACTTTACAAATATTATCACATTTGATTGGAAATATAATAGCTTACTCATGACAATATTTCAGAGCAAGGATTAATACTGCAGCAGCCCCCAAAACTACAACAATAACAATAATAACTAAAATTTAAATGTGGCCACTTAAGTTTTGCAAAGCATTTCCAGACAATAAAGGGTAAATGAGAGCAATTTGTAATTAACTGTTCAAATCCAAAAACAAAACAAACCCTAGACACCTCGAGGGTTATATTGACAGTGAACAGGGTTAAAGAGACACACATTTATAGACAGTAGACTGAATCTATCTTGAGGCTGTTTCTGTGTGGGTGCCCATAATCCCAGTCTGTGCACTAACTCTCTATGACTGCTTTGTGTCAAAGCAAAAGAGTAATTGACATGCTAGTTAACATAGGCTGAAAAACGACCTTGAGTTCTACTTGGTCCTTGGCTCTGCAGGATAGAGGAACTCACCATTGTTCATACTCTCTGAAAGATGGCAATGAAACACTCTTTCAAAACAAACCCAAATGAAATATACATCACTCTCCCTTGAACAAACTGACCCATGACTCATGGTCAATGTTCTTAGCTTGCAGTGTTCTAGGAGTGTGTGTGTGTGTGTGTGTGTGTGCAAGTCAGGATTTTTTTATTGAGATAGTGAAAAGAAACTAGAAAATAGTACTTGGAGTGAAAAAAAAAATTGGTTCATGTTCAATTTTCCTACTTGGTAGCTGTGTAACTTTGGGCAGGACACTGACCCTCTCTGAAATTGTTTACTTATCATAAATACACATACACACACACACTTTAAAGGGTTCTTATAAGTAAGAAACACATAAGGAAATAAGTGTGAAAGCATTGAGTAAATAATGAATAGCTATTCAAATGTGTTGTATATTTGTGGAGCTCTATATATAATTCCTCAGACATGGTGTGGTATCTTTCTTTAAAAAAAAAGGAAAACAATTAACGTAGTAAGTAATGAACTTTATGACATGAACCAGTGACTTTATAAAAATGAAACCATGCTATCATGTACATTATTTTTCAGCTTGTTCCAGTAATAGGATCCTTGAAAGGGTGAGAAGCCTAACAACTAATCATGTGACCTGAGGCCATTTTTGAGTCAATTAAATAAATCATCAGCTACTTCTTAAGCACCTACTATGGGTCCAGCAAGCAATTTGTCTTCAATTTCTTATCTTTCTTGCCTTTAAGTTCCCTTTTGGCTGTGATATCTATGGTTCTGTGTGGTTCAGTCATTCAAGGGATGAATCTACATTAGGAAAAAAAAATAACCAAATCTTGCTAATTGAGTTTACTACAAATTTATGCTACATAATGTTAACTGGACCCTCACTGCAACAAGGCAATCTTTTTGACTCCCTAATCAAGTCACTAATCCACTTACCATAATAGATCATTGAAACTTTCTCATCCATTTTTAGACCTCTCATAGTTCCCTCTCTCCCAACTCTCTCATCTAAGAACCTTGTCTCATATTTCATTGAAAAAATTGAGGCCATTTGCTCTCAGGAAGAGCTTCCTCTTCTCGGCTCTTCTTTATCATAAATCACTTAGATGCCTTCATTTCTTACGTTCTGCTTAACCCCTGTCTCACATGAAAATGTATCCATTCTCCATGCCAAGGCAAGCCCCTTTACATGCATAAGTGATCACATTCAAGCCTACCTTCTAAAGCACTCACTTCTATTATCTCCATTCTCTTATAATATTCAATCTCTCACTGTTGACTGACTGCTTCTCTCCTGCCTATAATCACAGCCACATATCCCTCATCCTCAAAAAAACAAACAAACAAAAGCTCTCACTTGATCCACCCATCCTCAGTAGCTATCATCCTATATCTCCCCTCCATTTTGTGGTTAACCTCTTTAAGGACATGTAAAATAGGGCCTTCCATTTGATTTCTTTTTATTCTCTTCTTAACTTTTTACATTCTGGTTTCCAACCTCGTTATTCAATTACTCTCTCCGAAATTACCAATGATCTCTTAATCAGCTATTCTGTTTTCTAAAGCTTTATCCTTCTTGTCCTCTCTGGAGCCTGTGACACCATTCATAAACTCTTTGATGTTCTCTTCTCTCTAGGTTTTCATGACACTGCTCCCTCCACCCCCTGGGTTCTCTTGCTACCTGTCAGAACACTGCTTTTCAGTTCCCTTTGCAGGATTTTCATCTAGGTCATGCCCACTAAATCTGTATCACTTGAGGATCTGTCCTGAGCTCTCACATTTTCTTCCTCTACAACTTTTCCGTCAGTTTTCCAATAGTCTGTTGGACATTTCAAACTAAATGTCCCATAGACATTTTAAACTCAAAATATCTGAAATTGAACTCATCTTTTTCTCCAAACCTTCTCATCTTGAAAACTTTCTTGGTACTGTTGAGGATATCTCCATCTTCCTAGCATCTAGACTCACAATCTAGCTCTTCTTGACTCTTCACTCTCTCTCTCAGCCCCAGATCCAATTAGCTGACAATTCCTATCCTTTCTGCATTCATAACATCTTTTGTTCATTTCCTGGTAACACCTTTGTTACTGCCACCATCCTGGTGCAGGTCCTCATTACCTTCTGCCTGGACTATTCCAGAAACCTGTTGGTTGGCTTACCTGACTCAAGTCTGTATCCAATCCATTTCAATCCATCCTCCAATCAGCTGTCAAAATGATCTTTCTAAAACTTGATTATAACCATCTCACTGCATCCTTCTATTTCCAGGACAAAATGTAAAATCCTCTGTCTTTTAAAGCCTTTCAAGACCTGCTCCCTTTCCTCATTTTGAGTATTCTTATACTTATTCATCTCCATATATGCTGCTACCCAATAACACCAGTCTATATACCACTATTCCTATTCCTTAAACAAAAAAGGATTCATTTTATCATTTGTTTGTTTACAGGTGATGGAGAAGAAATCAGCAACTCTTGATCTTATATTTATTATCTCATTCTGTATGATATTGGACTCTATAAGGCTCAAGGGTATCTCATTAAAAGAGAGGGCAAATTTCTACAACATAAATTTTATTCATACAGTGGTCAACTGTCAATGGTAAAGAAAATGTAGGATATCTCTGGGTCTATTGTACTTTTTTTCATTTTGTTCAGCGACAAATTTGAGTATCGTTAGTACTTAAGAACATGAATTGGGGGCACAGGTGGGATTCAGGTAGGTGCTGACACCAAAGAGCCCACAACTACACTTATTTAGTCACCCCTGGATAAAGCAAGGTGGGAATTCCGCCTTAGCGCCACTCAGGTATAGTAGGTTCTTTCCCAAGAAACTACTGCCAAATTTGGAGGTGGAATGCTGTCTTCCTTTGGTCATGGTGTGCTGCTGACAGTTACTATGTAAGATCACAACAACCCCTTAGCTCTTCTCATTGGTAGATTGGTGTCATAGCTAATATAAAGGCCACAGCCTTAGAACTGACTGCATTCTTCATTATGATGGTTTTATAGCCCTGGACAACATGTGGAAACATCCTCACCTTGGAACCTAGTGGAAGCAGTTCTTACCCTGACTAATGTTACCAAACTTCCTGAGAAAAAACAACAGCAACAAATAATGCCTCAGCCTTCTATAAACACCAGTCCCTCTGATACCAAGTCTTTTGTTGCCAGAATTCCATTCTGGGCTATAGTTTCAGACATCAAATCTAAATAAAAGCTGAACATGGACTATGTGCGGGTTGACTTCTAGATACGTACATTTCCATCTTGACCTCAAGCTACATAACTAGCACTGAGTGTCAGGCCCTTTGGAACAAGACCTCCTGTTCCATGTCTCATCTGTTATCCTTGCTTCTTCCACCATCAGCATCCTGGTCATTTGCGTGTGATTGAATTGATACCAGTTTTCACCTTTACAGATTTCTGGAGGCTGGGGGCCCTAGTCAAGTGTGACTTCCTCCTCATTCTGGATATCAAAATTTTTCTTCCTCCTTTCCTGATCTGTATGAGTCAGAGTCACCATCTGCCAAAATGAAAATGACCAAACTTGCATAAACTTTCCATTCTCTCATTCCTATTTAGTATAACCCTATTACTACACAGAAATAACCCTATTGCTACACATACTGTATTCTTTTTTGTTCTCCTCTTCTAGTGTGCCCTCTGGGACTCCCACTCCACTCTTAAGTAGCTTACCTTCATCTTATACTTCTTCCTCTCACTCTTTCTTTTTTATCAATCATTTTATTTTTAGTTTTCAACATTTACTTCCACAAGATTTTGAGTTGCAAAATTTCTCCCCATATGTCCCCTCCCCCACCTCAAGACAGCATGGATTCTGATTACCCCCTGATTACCCCTCCCTTCTATCACTGTCGCCCTTCTTTTATCCCCTTCCCCTTCTATTTTCCTGTAGGGCAAGATAGATTTCTACACCTCATTGCCTGCATATCTTATTCCCCATTGGCATGGAAAAACAATTTTTAACATTCCTTTTTAGAACTCTGAATTCCAAATTCTCTCCCTTTTTCCTTTCCCACCCACACTCATTGATAAAGCAAACAATTGGATACAGGTTATATATTTATAGTCATGCAAAACACTTCCATAATAGTCATGTTGTAAAAGACTAACTATATTTCCCTCCATCCTATCCAGTCCCCCATTTATTCTGTTCTCCCCTTTGACCTTATTCCTTTTTAAAAGTATTTGCTTCTGACTACCCCCTACCCCAGTCTGCCCTCCTTTCTATCACCCCTCTCATCTTCTTCCCCTCCACCCTACTTTCCTATAGGGTAAGGTAGATTTCCATGAACAAATGAGTGTGTATGTTACTCCCTCCTTAAGCCAAATCCCGTGAGATTAAGTTTCACTCATTCCCTTTCATGTCCCCCCTCTTCCTTCCAATTTCCCTAATATTGAGAAAGTTCTCATGAGTTACAAATATTATCTTTCCATGTGGGAATGTAAACAGTTCAACTTTAATAAGTCCCTTTTGATTTCTCTTTCCTGTTTACCTTTTCGTGCTTCTCTCGAGACTTGTATTTGAAGTCAAATTTTCTATTCAGCTCTGATCTTTTCATCAAGAATGCTTGAAAGTCCTCTATTTCATGGAATATCCATTTTTTACTGAAGTTTCAGACACAGTTTTACTGGGCCAGTGATTCTTGGTTATAATCCTAGCTCCTTTGACCTCCAGAATATCATATTACAAACCTTCCAATCCCTTAATGTAGAAGAGGCTAAATCTTGTGTTATGCTGATTATGGTTCTACAATACTTGAATTGTTTCTTTCTAGCTGCTTGCAATATTTTCTCCTTGACCTGGGAACTCTGGAATTTGGCAATAATATTCCTAGGTGTTTTTCTTTTGGGATCTCTTTCATGAAGTAATTGGTGGATTCTTTTAATTTCTATTTTACCCTCTGGTTCTAGAATATCGGGGCAGTTTTTCTTAATAATTTATTAAAAGATGAAGTCTGGGCCCTTTTTTATCATGGCTTTCAGATAGTCCAATAATTATTAAATTATCTCTCCTGGATATATTTTCTAGGTCGGTTGTTTTTCCAATGACATATTTCACATTATCTTCTATTTTTTCATTCTTTTGGTTTTGTTTTATAATTTCTTAATTTCTCATAAAATCATTAGCTTACTTTTCCTCACTTCTAGTTTTTAAGGAATTGTTTTCTTCAGTGAATCAAGAACACTTGAGTTTCAATCCTGTTTCAGACACTAATAGTGTGACTTTGGGGAGGTCACAATCACCATGTTGTCAGTTTTTGCATTAGTAAAATGAAGATAATAAAGGCACCTACCTCATACCATCACATGAAACGTATTATGTAAAACACTACAACATGTTTTTGTATTTGGTATTATTCTACTTCTTATCTGAGTGTATATAACGTAAACAATTAGCTTATTAGTCCCAAGACTAGCTGATTGGAAATGCTTTGATTTGTGAGAATGGAGACTGAAAACCTAATACCTAACACTTTTAAACATTGGATGAATTACAGAAAGTGCTAACAATTCCGAATAGTAACAAAATAACTTAAGATATAGGTGCCAAGGACCAATATAACTTGCTTTCCATCCAATTCATCCCCCAGTCAGTGGTAATTTTCTTAAAACTACTCCTATGGGAATATAATTAAATGGAGCTTAATAATACTGAATAATACTGCTTACTAATACTGGAACTTCTGCTGTTTTACTACCATTATCATCGTCATCATCACTACCACCACTACCACTACTACTACTACTACTGCTACTACTACTGTTACTGCTAGTACTATTACTACTGCTAGTACTACTACTGCAGCTACTACTACTACTACTACTACTGCTACTACTACTACTACTACTACTACTACTACTACTGCAGCTACTACTACTACTACTACTACTACTACTACTGCTACTACTACTACTATTACTACTGCTAGTACTACTTCTACTACTACTACTACTGCAGCTACTACTACTACTACTACTACTACTGCTACTACTACTACTATTACTACTGCTAGTACTACTTCTACTACTACTGCAGCTACTACTACTACTACTACTACTGCAGCTACTACTACTACTACTACTACTGCTACTGCTACTACTATTACTACTGCTAGTACTACTTCTACTACTACCACTACTACTACTTCTATTACTACTACTACTACTGCAGCTACTACTACTACTACTACTGCTACTACTACTACTATTACTACCGCTAGTACTACTTCTACTACTACCACTACTACTACTTCTACTACTACTACTACTACTGCAGCTACTACTACTACTACTGCTACTACTACTACTACTATTACTACTACTGCTACTACTACTACTGCAGCTACTACTACTACTACTACTACTACTACTACTGCTACTACTACTACTATTACTACTGCTAGTACTACTTCTACTACTACCACTACTACTACTACTTCTACTACTACTACTACTTTTTCTATTACTGCTCTCAATACTGCTAATGCTACTACTGATCTACAATAATAGCTTATATTTATTTGTGGCTTTGTGCTTTCTAAGTATCTTTCATTTCTATTACTTCATTTAATTTGATGCAAATTCCATCATCTCCTATTAAAAACAAATTTTTTGAAGGTTATTTAAGGTTGTTTGAAAGTTGTTAATTTTTGCCTTTGCAACATAAAAACTTAAGCAAAATGTTTGATAGCATATACCACATTCCGCATTCACAGTCTTCCACCTCTCTTTTGAAATAAAGAAGTTATGTTATAGCATAAGTTTCCTGTGACTCAGATTAGTCATTATAATTACTCAGTTATCCAGAGTTTGAGTAATTTTAGTGGTTTTCATTTACATTTTTATAATTATTTTAGATGTCATTTTCCTGGTTCTTTTTGTTTCGTTTTCTATATGAGTTCACACCAATCTTTCTATGTTTCTCTGAATTCCTAATGACATTGTCTTATGATGCTATAATATTTTATTCAATTCTTATATGATACTCTATTTCTTCATAACCATTTTTATTCAAAGTGTTTCCAACATGAAAAGAGGAAAATTTTTTGAAAGAATAAAAAGAAAAAAATACAGAGCAATTGATAAGCATCAAAGAGTTGGATGCATCCTTCAAAGCTATCAAGTCCAACTCCCTTTGTTTACTGAGGAAAAAACAAAAACAACTCACAAGGATCTGGTTAGTATTAGAGCCTGAAATTGAATTCAAGCTACAGTTCTTTTATTTTATTACATCATCTCTCCATGATATACCATACTCTAGGACTGCTTACATACATATAGCAAATTTTCAGTAAGCTCATCCTACTATTTCCTACTCTAGGGAAATTTTGCCCCTGAGGGAAGGAAACAAATATGTGGAAAAATACAAGTTTTCCTGCAACAATACCATACATAAATAACAAGAACTAAGAAAGGAGCAAGCATGCAAAGGACAAAACTGGCTATATGGCTTACAATTTATAGCTACTGTTGATGAACTCCCTTGGTATTGTGACATAATTGATAAAAATAATGCTTAGGGTCTCCTCATTATGGATTCATTTGCTATTCATTAAAATATCAGGGCCCATAATGACTTCATTTGGTATTCAGGGATGTCATATGGTCCTCCATAGGTGTTCATGGACACTTAAAATAAATTGCTCCTTGCCTCTTTTTGATGACACTTTAATGCAAAATACATTTGCACTAACACAGTAGCTACCAATCCACCTGGTGCCAGAGGGACAGATATTTTTCCATAGCATCTGGAATATTAAAATAAAGAGTCTTCTTATTCCCTGAAAACATAGTCTGGGAAAGTGGAAGAGGGAAAAAGGATACAGGGACATGCACAGCACTTTAATTATAATTATTTTTGATGGGTTTGACCCAAACATTAAGAAAATTATTATTTTCATAAGCAGAAACACACATGCACAAAATGTAGTTATTATATTCTAAACATAATTTAATTATTATTTTATTTATAATCATTGTAAATTCTCCAAATCATGAGCTTGCAAACATTATTCATTTTTTAAAATGTATTTTTCTAACAATAAAATGTATTGTGGATTATGCAGGAAAATCAGTTATGGCACTCTCTCAATCACATTCTATTTCTAATTATGAATTATTTTTTGTATATCCAAGTATAAATATCCATAGCCTTGATACTATATTTTTCTCCAAAAGATCTTAAAGCACTTAAAAATTCTTAGAAGACTTTGTAGGCCTCTCATTGTTCTTATTATAAAACAAAGGTCCTAATTTGCTTCCCTTTCCTTATCTTAGGTGTAATAAAGGATCTGAAAGTCAATGTTCTTCGTTCCATACCCTAATTACCTAGCCGAGTTGTGAAAGTAAAATGAGGTAATAAATGTAAAATGATTTTCTCATTTAAAAATCCTTTAACAATCTGAAGTATTATTGATATCAATTAGGGTAAAACTGAGGAATAGAGTCACTTGATATAATTTTTAAAAATATATTATTCCAAATCCAATTGTAATCAATAAGGAGAAAAGTTGAACAAAATTTAAGTAAAAATACATAAAACCAGAAATTGACACATTTGACTTATTGACCATTTACTTTAAAATTGTTTATTAACTTTAATGTGGTTTTAAAAAGTTCTTTCACCCCTTTACTTAGGAGTTCTTTTTATTCTATGAATTTTGTTGGCATTAATATGTTTGTATCTATACATGACTTATCTTTATATGTGTATGTATCTATATCTTATATAATATATAAAAGCTCAAACCCATCTCTTTTTGACTTCAATGTCGGCTCTGTACACTGCTTTCCAAATTATATATGGTAAGTCACTTAACCTTTCAACATCCTAGACAAATCTCTATGTTTATCAGTATTGTTTATCAGTTTATCAGTGCTAACCTGAGCTACTAAATAACTTGCCCCAACAGAAGTCCCCTACATTGGTAAAACCACAGCATATGTGTGTCTGTGTGTATCTGTGTGTGTATACCAAGGTGATACATGTTGAAGGTATTTTGAAAAAAAAACCCATAAGACATTTTCACAGAAGAGCCATAATCACTAGAATTGAAGTCTCCCACCATTCTGTTGACTTCACAGTAGCTTTCTTGAATAGGGAGATTAACAATTCCTCTCATATGACTGGAACATTTTCATTTCCCATAGGTTATTACTTGATACTCTAAATATTTCGTCTAGTCTAAAGACAATAAATAAATTTGAACTAACGCAATACTTTAGACATGGGTCTACCCTCCTTCTTCCAAGTTTGAAGTCAAACTTTGACTTTGAAGTCAAATCTTTGAAGTCAGTCATACAGATGGGTCTCCAAATAACCTCTTTCTGATAACTCTCTCACCTCCCTCTTTGATTCCTTCTCTGTCTTTGCATCTCTCTGCGTCTTTGTCTCACTTTCTGTCTATATATAAACTATAGCTAGATCTAGATCAAGATAGATATTTCAGTGAATATCTAAAAAACATACATATATAGTGGCATATATGTCTATATAAAGACATAGAGATAGATGTGAATGTGGTTATATAGATGATGTGCATAGATAATGTCTCTTTCTTCTTTACATTAAAGAAAAAGCATCCACATATGTTAAGCATATGTGGTGAAGTAACCTATTGTCCTTGTCCTCCACTTTCTACCCTACTTATCCAGCTAGGCGATGAAGATAAAACTAAATGATGCATGTAAAATAAGTTTGTCACTTCAAAATATTTTTGAAATCAGAAGTATGATTGTCATACATAAAAGCATAAAGTGCTACTCTCAAAAATGTAGGTAGCAATATAAAGATAGATCTATACATAAAGATAAAGACATTGACACAGAAATAAAGATATAGACATAGAGATGTAGATACATAGGCATATACATATACAAAAGAAGCAGAGCACCCTAAGGGACAGAAAAGAGTAGCATGTCTCAGGAAAGTAAAACCACCATCACCTGGACCACCATAATCCCATCAACACTGATGGAGTCAACTGAAGAGAATTGTTATGGTAATCAGGAAGGGACTTTTTTTTTTCCACTGTTTTCTCTTTTGGATTACTGTGGTAATCAAGTACCTTCGAGTTTTGCCTTTCAAATGTAATGGTAAGCAAAGTGGACTTTTGGTTGTCTTTGTTTTGGAAGTGCTTCTCAGCACTAAGAAATCTTTGATTGAATCAGGAGTTTTTGATGACCTGCTTACATCAAGGGAAGGCCTAGTTCACATGGGTTTGATTCGCATGGTTGTGATGCCCTCTGACCCTGAGTGAAAATTTAAGGGACAAGAAGGCCTAAGTCACGTGGGTTTGATTCACATGGTTGTGACACCCTTTGGCCCTGAAGTATATATAAACTCAGTAATTAGCATTTTGCTTTTGGGGGCACACTCATTGAAAGGGCGTTGGTGATGACACTCTGGGTAGCTGTGGAAGCAGTCCCCTTGGCTTTGAAAACCCAGATGTTGGTGCTTTTCTCTCTGGTAACTGTTTGTGTATTGCTTGGACAGACAGCTAAAATCCTGTCTGCTGGATCATGTTTATTTGCTCCGTTTATATAATATATGTTTGTAATTTCTGTTTGTATTCTCTCTGAAGTTCAGGGTGCTGGCTTTTCCCCCTGAACTAAATGAATGGCATATATATGTTTAATTAAAGTGAGATTATGAACCCCTTAAAGTTGCTTTCCTTAGAAAAACAGATCAAAGAACCTGTGCTAGCAGCCCTACTGTGTATTTTTGTTGTTAGTCTTTCACCCCCACAACAGCTGCTAGCAACATGGTTGTTACAAGCCTGAATTCAAGCACTCTGGGAACAACAATGTCGACCAAAGACCAAACCTGCTTTCATAGTCCTTCCAGCCAACAGTGAAAAGAGACATCATTGTGGAGGAATTCACCTTCATCACCAAAACCAGCAAGGACTGTTGACCAGCTGCCCAGGCAGATAAGCCCAATAGTACTAGGAGTGTCAGCATCCACAAGAACATGTCCTTCTGCCAGCCCAACCTTCACAGTCATCTTCTGGGGAGGCAACTCTCGATGATGATGATGATGATGATGATGATAGCAATTAACATTTACATAGTGCCTACTATGTGCCAGGCACTGTGCTGTGTCTTATAATTATTATTTATTTTAATCCTCACAACCACCCTTGGTTGGTGCTATTATTATACTCATTTTACAGATGAAGAAACTGAAGGGCAAAAAAAAGAGATTAAATGACTTACCCAAGGTCACAAAGCTAATAAGTGTCTGAGGCTAGATTTGAAGTCAGGTCTTCTTGACCCCAGACTCAGCACACTATACATTGTACCAACTAGTTTGCCCCTCTACCAATTGTCAACCAGCTGCCACTCACAAGGCAGGCATGTCAACTTATATGAAGCAACAAGGAACCCCGAGAGAAAAGAAGTAGCATTATCAGGAAAGTAAAAACTTCACCTCTATATTGACCACTTTGCTGCACTCCACCCTAAAGGAAACAAACAATGTCCTTGAGCCCAAAAGGCTTGTGAATAGCAATCTTTCCAGCACAGTGCCCATAGCTATCACCTAGGAATTAAACCCTTAAACCTTAAATCCTTAAACCTGGAGATGCAGCCTTACCACTGCTCCTGCAGGTGTCACAGCCACAGTTACTGAATACCCATAAAACATTCATGCACCAAAGTCCTTGGCACTGTCAAATTGTCAAACATCAGAAACTGATGTTTTTTCTCACTTGAAATTACATTAAAGAAGAAACATTACCATCTGCTTTGTCACTGAATCCAAAGGATTCTGGGACCTTTCTATCTGTCTTGCAGCTGAAACCTTCCATATGTGTTGTATCTCACATCTGAACAAGAACTTCTTGAGAGCAAGGACTGTTTTGCTTTACTGTTTGTGTCCCCAGAGCTTACAACAGTGTTTCGTATATAGTAGATGCTTAATAAACACTTATTTTTCAGTCTTTCATACATATAGAGATCTACACCTAAATTTATACAGAGATCGAGATAGATTAGATTAGACAGAAGATAGATAGATAGACAGACAGACAGATAAATGGATGGATAGATGGATAGATGGATGGATGGTTGGATGGATGGATGGATAGATAGATAGATAGATAGATAGATAGATAGATAGATATCCTTTGGAGACTCATCTCTACAATTAACTTCAAAAGAAATTTGCAAGGAGGAAGGAAAATACATAGCTAAAGAAGTAGATATGTTTAATTTTTATTGATTGAATTTAGATATATTATAGATAGATAAATAATAATCAATAATAATAATAGCAATAGTAATAGCTAGCATTTATTTGGTCCTTTAAAATGTGTAAAGCACTTTAAAAATATTAAATTGCTTAATCCTTACAGCAACCTTGGCATCTGGGTGCTATTATTAGCTCTACTTTACAAATGGGGATACTGAGGCATATAGAGTTTAAGTGACTTGCCTAGGATCACACAAGTAAAGTAGTTGAGCCTAGATTTGAATTCAGGTTTTCCTTACTCTAGATTCAGCACCTTATCCACTGAATGAAATAGCGGTGACCCTGGGGAAATCACTTAACCTTGTAGTGTCGTAGACAAATCTCTAAGAATATAAGTTTTGGAGAGGGCACTAACCTCATTTGATAGAGGAAGATGCTCACTGGGTGCCTCATTATACCAATGAAATTATAGATTTGGTCTTTATCCATACATACATACCTATATGCACATATGGGTATGTATACATAATTTTGTCATCGTAACATATTTATATAATGTTGCCCTTGGTATTAATAATATTGTAATTACATAATTGATAAGAATGGAAGCATAATATGAGAAATAAAAGAACTCAGAAAGAAGCATGGAGATGATTACAACACTTTTAACTATCTGATTTATGTATGTATACATACATATACATGCATGAAGTCTCAATGGACATATATGTGTGAATATAGACATTTTATACAGATATGTATATGTGTCTATTGATGTATCTATGTATAGATATACATATATTTAAGAGATGTTTATATTCAGATACATATACATTCATACTATATATTCAGATATATAACTCTTTTATACATAATTATAAATACATAAACATATATACTTATATACTTTTGTATATATACTCTCATATATGTGTGTACATATATGAATGTCCATGTTTATTTTTGTGTGTGTATAACTATGTATGCAGGCGTGATATATACATATATACACACATGTGTGCACTGAGAATATGAATGTGTGTTTGCATTAATTCTTAAAAACATTAATCAGTTGTCAGATTTCAATGCCATTCTAGCTTGAAATAGGACAGGAATTCTTTTTAACCAAATTTTTAAACACAGTTAGGTTTTTTTTTCTAAAATCAAGGCATTAAAACCTGCATACTTGCATAAGAAGCAAAGTAAAACATACAAATATTTACACTCTAATGAATCACTGGACATTGAAATAAAGTTTCTGTATGTTTCTAATTTTTTCCAATGTGTTGTGTAGCTGGGCGCAATGCCACTGAATCAAAGAATGTACAAAGCTATTCTTTTACCTCTTAGAAATGTAATAATTTTCACCAGAGATATTTTTAAATGCTATTAAGTATCAATAGATAGTTCATAAAATTCTTAGCATATCAATACTGTTTTCACAAAGAATATATTTCTTAGAAGTCAGAAGAGAAAAAAGGAAGTGAGATTGCCATGCATGGCCTACCTGGTCTGTCTGACTCATGAAAGCTATTTTACTTGCCCGTGGCTCCCTCATCTGTAAATAGATGTTTGTATTAAATAACTTCCAAGGTATCATGTAACTCTAAACCTATGATCTAATAAATTGTTCTAAATCTAAGGAGCTCAGTGAAATATATTTTAATTCTCTTCATTATATTTCTAATTCTAAACAAAATGAAATCATTTGCCTTTAATTTTGTTCTGGGCCTGGAGTCAGGAAGACCAAAGTTCAAATCCAGCCTCAGACACTTAGTAGCTGGGGGACCCCAAACAAGTCACATAAGTTCTATTTCCCTCAGTTTCCTCATCTGTAAAATGGTGATAATAATACTGCCTAACTCCCAAAATTATTCCAAGGATCAATTTAGATAACAGCTGTAAAGTGTTTAGCAGAGTTTCTGACACATAGTCAGCATTATATACGTATTAGCTATAGCTATTATTATTATTATTATTATTATTATTATCATACTGACAAAAGTGCCCAACTCTTCCAAAAGACCCTTTTAAAATGCAAATTGTCTGAAAATATAGTCAAGCCTTCTTTCTCAAAATATGCATTCCTCAGCCATAGGCTCTGTTGATCTCATATTTAGGTGCTGAAATTTCCATAAAGATCGTTTTAATTTATACCAGGAATTGCATTTATCAAACTCAGCCAAATCATGCTTCAACATCCTGACTTGTATATTGTAATGAAAATCTGAATGTTGACCAGCAAAATACTAGTCATTATCTTATTATTTAAATACTTTATTATTTTGAATAACACTTCATATACACGAACAGGTGTGTGTTCACATGTGAGAACATATGCGTATTGCAGGACAACATTCTGAAAAAAGAACATTCCTCACATCATATATTCTTGAAGCAAACATTTAGAATGTTGTTTTTTAAACATCACATCATATTCACGCAATTCTGGAAGCAGGGAAATTTCCAGGTAACAGAGCAAAGACAGGACCTCTCCATTCACTACAAACGAAAGCTATTCTGCATTCTTCTGCTATCCACTTGCACAGACCAAGGGAGCAATCGGTGTTATAAGTATTGTTTGCTTGGGTGCCACACCACAGGCCTATTCCTCCTGTTGAGCATAATTGAACCTCCTTTGATGGGCAAAGTGGGGATACAACACAGCGATCCTTTGGGGACTCATCTCTGCAATTAACTTCAAAGATAGCTTTGCAAGGAGGAGAGTGAATCCATGGCAAAGGAACTGGGTCAGTTCAGGTTGTTTGTTTGTGGAGTAGGTAAAATATTTAAAGTAGCAAGTACCATCCTACCAGAACTAAATGAATTCTCCATCCTTAAAGGGACATTTTCAATGGCTTGTATCTTCCTCTTTGATAAGGTTTCTATGAAAGAAGCAGAACAATAGTGAGACCTAAGTACTAGTCATGCCATACCTACAAAAAAGTGTTCTGGTTTTTCAAATTACGTTACACACATGTTCTTTAGTAAGCATGAAGAGATCTGATTTTCTAACTTGTTCCACGCTAACATCATCCTAATTTTTATTTCCTTAAATTCAGTATAAATTTAATAATGATTTTTTTATTAAGTATGAGTAAATTAAATAATTTCTTGCCTATTTCTATCTTTATCATTCCTAGGTTAATGACTAGTATTGATTGAAAAAAATCTCCTTATTACTCTAACCCTATCCAATTGAGTACCCTTCATTGTTTTAGATAAATAAATGGCATAACTGAATCTTTGACTAGTTTAGCATCTCTCCCTTCGCACTCCATGTAATAAGAGTTTAAGTGCTCTCTCTGTCTCTATCCCACTCTCTCTGTCTCACTCTCTGTCTCTCTGTCTCTCTCTGTCTCTCTGTCTCGCTCTCTCTCTCTCTCTCTTTCTCCTGTTTCTCTCTGTCCCTATCAACTTTCTAATCAATTTATCTCTTCTATCTCAATTTAAAAGAAAGGAAAGTTTTATTAATACAATGCAAAAATTATATCATATCTCTAAACTTTCTTCTAGTAAAACTTATTACTCATGTGGCCTAGAGCAAGTTATTTAAACTGTCCCCCCAATGGAAATTTCAAAAATGCAAGATAGTGGAATATGTGCATAGAAAGTAGGTTTTTGAAAATAAAATAACCTTTCATCCCCTCAAATTCCTTCTCCCTCAACCAGAACTAGTAACAATATGATCTTCTGTCCTGTGCTAAAGAATTGTCCCTTCTTTTAAATTACTCATCAGCAGCTTCTTCTGTCAAATGAAACCTCTGAGTTCCCTTCAAATTCTAGATCCGTGACTCCATGATCTTAGGTTACATTTATGATCTTGTACAAGTTCTTTAATGTCTCTGGGTTTCACTTTTGTTATCTGTAAAAGAATGAGGTTTAACTAATTGCATCTAAAATTCCTTTCACCTGTCAATGTATGACTCTGTGATCCTACTTTTGAAACACATTAGTACAACTAACCTACTAAAGCACTATACCATTATTATTATTATCATCACCTCCATCATCATCAATCAATTCAAGCACTTCTATAATTCTTTTAGGACAGCAAAACATATTAATTCCATTTCATCTTCACAGTAAACCTGGGAGGTGAGTGAATATTATTATCCCTATTTTATAGGTGAGGGAAATGAGGCAGTGAGAAGTCTAGTGACTTACTTAGTCACACAACTAGTAGTGTCTGAAGTAGGATTTCAACTCAGATCTTTCTGACTTCAGGACTAGAACACTGTCCATCGTACACACTTTACAATTTTATTAGATTGTCCAAACTGATAAATGGTCAAAGGATATGAACAGGTGGTTTGCCACTGAAGAAATCAAAATGATTTATAGTAGTATAGAAAATGCTCTAACTCATTATTAATTAGAAAAATGCAAATTAAAACAACCTTAAGATATCATTTTACCAGGTTGGCTAAAATGATTAAAGGAGAAAGAGACAAATGTTGCAGGGGATGTGGAAAAATTGGGACACTAATTCATTGTTGGTGGAATTATGAACTGACCCAACCATTTGGGAGAGCAATATGGAATCGTGCTGAAGAGTTATTAAACAGCCTATATCCTTTGACCCATGTCTATTTCCAAACACTATGAGGGGTAAAGGAAAAGAACCTATATGTTCTAACATATTTATAGCAGCTCTCTTTGTGATGGCAAAGTACTGGAAACTGCAGGAGTGACCATCACTTGAGGAATGACAGAACAATTTGTGGTATATGGTTGCAATGGAATACTACTGTGTTGTAAGAAATGATGAGCTCAAATGTCTTAGAAAAACTTGGAAAGACTTGCACAAAATAATGAAGAGCAGAAGGAGCAAAACCAAGAAAATATTGTTCACAGTAATAGCAATATTGTTTTAAGAATGACTTTGAGAAAGTCATTTTAACTATCAAAAATACTCCAATTAGTTATGAAGAATATATGAAGGAAGATACTACCTGCATCCAGAGAAAGACCTGATAAATAGAAGTTTGCATAGAATAATTTTGTATGTGTGTGTGTTTGTGTGTGTGTATGTGTCTTATGACAACCATCTCTAGGGTATGGAGGAGGGAAGAAAAAAATTGAAAAAAAGAAAAAAAGGAAATTTACATGATAACTTTATTATGTATTTAAAAAGGAATAGCAGGTTATATATAATAGATTTGCAATTTTATTCACAATTATCTTTGTTATATTATGTTATACAATTGCTTGTTTTCTTCCATAAACCATAAATGAGGGAATAAACCAACACTGTTAGATTGTAAACTTGGGGTATATGGGGTGTTCAGGGAAGACTAGCATCTCTAGTTAATAGGGCTTGCTAAGGTCTTTTCAGGACTGTTTGCCCACTTTTGGTATCCGCCTGTCACCTAACTCTTGCCTGTGGTTCCAAGAAGTTATAGCACAAGCAGCAGCTATATCCTGGTAAAACTGTCTTGCCAGACGGGCTAAACCAGGGTGAAGGTAGGCAACAGGCCTCAATCCCATCAGTAAGTTGGGGGATGACTACCCCAAGCTTGTGAAGACTTTTCCTGGCAGAATAGGTGGACAAGAATAACTTGTTCTAATGGCCACGACAGTGGCTGAAACAGGCACTGTGGAGCACTTCATGCTCAGGTAAAAATAGAAGATGTTAAGGTCATCCACTGCATTCCAGGCCATCACCAGTTGTCCTGACATTTTTTTTCTTGCCTTTGGACTGTGATGACTCTAGGAGAGAGAATGAAGCTGATGACATTGCGCGACTCTGTCTCACTTAAATTCAGTTCTTGGGAGAATCAGGGTATCAGGTATCATGATGTCACTGATCTTAGAAAGTGAAGTACAAACGAAAAGATTGTAATGCTAGTATTTTATCTCATATATGATCAAACTTAAATCTTCCAAACCCACTCCTCAACTTTGTATTGATTTTATCACTACCTAATTTCCCTTCACTTGAGAACCAACCCCCTCCTCTAATTATATGAGGGAAAGTCTTAGGTTATGACTTGCTACAGAAAATAGAACCATCATCCCTTTCTATGGAGCCAAGCAGAGCATTAAATCAGATAATCAGACTTATTAATAAGTGCCTTTTCATTACATGAAAGTCATGATGCTTATTAGCAGCTTACTTAAAATATTGTAGATAAATAATAAATAGAAAATATATCAACATATATGGATGCACATGAACATCTAGGATGATCTAAATGCATAGTACACATACATGAAAAAACTTGCCAAGATTCATTATTTGTAGTAATAGGGAGGCAGTTCACTCAACAAATGTTTGTCAAGTGGCTGGCTGATACCAACATAGATTTAAATTTAGAATTTTGTTCACTGTGTTATTTTCACAGAATTTAAAGTTGGGAGAGATTCACATATTATCTAATCTTACCTGTATGTGAATAAGAATAATCTCTACAGTATACCCAACAAGCGGTTATCTAGCTTTTGCTAGAAGACCTTCAATGATGGCAGGGGTGGTGGTGAGGTTACATCTTGAAGTAGTCCATTCTACTTTGAGATAATTCTTATTGTTATGGAATTCAAGCACCCATACAGATTCCTTCCATACATATATAGAGGGAGTGTAAAGGAATTCAGTCCTTTTGCCTGATAGTTTGAGCAACCCTCCTCTCATTACAGTTGGAACACGTCTAACTTGGAGCCACCTTGTGGCCCAGGTAGGTATTGCATGCACATTCCCTGATTGCCAGCATAAATCAAGTGGTTCTTTGAGTGAGACAGGAACATGGGATCATAGGTACAAAGCAAAAAGAAACTTTCAAGGCAACTTGGACTATCTCTCTCATGTTACATATGTTGTAACTCTTTTGCAACTCATATTATGTCTATTGGATACAAAAAATCTAGATGTTTGTAAATATATAAAATAATTGACTAAACTTCTTACTTTTTTTTGAGGGGGGAAAGGCAGGGCAATTGGGGTTAAGTGACTTGCCCAAGGTCACACACCTAGTAAGTGTGTCAAGTGTCTGAGGACGGGTTTTGAATTCAGGTCCTCCTGACTCCAGGGCCAGTGCACTACTCACTGAGCCACCTAGTTTCCCCTAAACTTCTTACTTTTGATGCAGATATTAAATATCTTGTGAGGATACCTTCAGTCTCTCTGTAAAATAGACAATAAAATTGGATCATAGGTGCATTGATAGAAGGGACCTTATGGGTCATTTAGTCCACTATCTCTTTTACAGATGAGAAATTTAAGACTGAAGAAAAGTGAATGATTTAGAATTCCAACTGGGAGAGATCTCTGATGATGAGGATGAGGAGGAGGAGGAGGAAGAGGATAATTATGTAACACTGTAGGGTTGGCAAAATGATTCAAATACACTATATAATTTGATTCTCACAACCATCCAGTAAGTAATATGCTAGTATTATCTGCATTTTTCAGATGATTATACTGAGGCTAAGAAATGAAGTGACTTGCCCAACATCACACAAGTGGATAATTTCTGAGCCAATCTGAATTTGGAATATGAGTATTCTTGATTCCTAGTCTTGTCTTCTTTCTACTAAGATCCATAGACTCCCTTAATGAGAGAAAATGAGACTAAGTGATAGGTGTCAGATCACTCAGGTAATAAGCATCAGAGGTAGAGAATTTCAAAGTTATGTTCTCTAATTCGAGAGCCACAACACTTCCCACCGTACCAGGCTTCCTTCCTCCCTAAAATTGTGCTTGAGAATATTTTTGTACTATTCTATGGGCTCTCTCAAAATGGAGTAGATAAATAATAAATAGAAATTATGTTCACACATATGAATAAGACTATCCAGGATGATCACATAGTACTTACATGCAACTGCTTACTTTATACTTAGGCAGACATTCAATAGAATGTCTCTGCCTAAGTACATGATGCCAGGGTCTTGTGCTCATTTCATGGCAAATGTATGCAAAAGCCTCCAGTATCTTTTTTATTTCTTTTTACTATAAGTTAATTTCCTTGAATTTCAGTTACCTCATGAAATTGTTGGCATATAAGGCAACAAGTGGGGAAAAAAGAATTTGTTACATTTTGAGTACACTACTATTGCTCTAAGCCAAGAATATAAATTTAGAAGACTATGATGCTTTGGGGAAATGACTGTTCCTCTCTGGCCTCAATTTTCTTAACTATAAAACAAAGAAATTTTATTATTTCATTTCTGTCACTTATTGTGTAACCATGACTAAGTCACTTTATATGTCTGGGCCTCAGTTTTCCCATCTAAACCATGAGGTAGACAGAGTCTATGACTTCTAAGATCCTTTTCGGATTGAAATCTATGACCCTTTGATCTATTATCTCTAAAGTTCTGTCTGATTGTAAACCACAGGATTCCCATAAGATCCTATGCGGTTCTTATATTTGTGTTATTTACTAAGAAACTAACCTAATATGTATGCTACCGTAAGACTAGAAAAGAGTAACAGTGACATTACAGGGCAAAAAAAAATCCCCTAACCAAGATTAAGTGGCAATTGTGGGAATCATAGTGCATCACCATATTGCAAATACTGCTTGCCACCCAGTAGACTTGAGGGCCCCCCAAACCACTTCACACTGCTTTATCTTCCAGAGAGTTCCTTTCTTATTATCCTCTAGCTCTCCTAATCCATAGACATCCATTTGACATTTATGTTGCTGTTACTAATTTGGCAGTGGGATTAGTGCTCCTGTTAGCACAGCACTGAGGCTGCAGTGAGTGAAATCACTACTGCCTTGTTAGGGCTTACATCCAGGACACATGCACGATGGAGACACTGCTATTTGATGGATGAGCAAGCAGAGAGACGGGCATACTGTCCCTGTCCATTCAGCCTTCAACTAATTGGCTCATTACTACCCTAATATGGAGTGAACAACAAAGCTATTAAAATTGGTTTGGGCCATTCCTGATTTATTTTATTTTGTTTCCGACCTGTGCTACTAGGTACATTCCCAAATTTTATGTAGTGATTTATTCAAATGGAGTACATGATAGGATGATTTTCCAAAATGCTTAAACTGTTATTCCCTCCTGAAAGCAAAATTACAATTGCTTATGTTCCTTAGCAATGTTTCAGTAAAGCTGAATGATCTTTTCAATAATATTCAGCACAGGGATCTCTCGAGATACCGACTAGATGCCTTTTAGCTAAGTTGGGTATAAAGTGAAAATTCTGTACATTTGGAGGCAATTTTCCCATAGGCTCTTATTTTAATGTAGGAAATGCATTCTTACAGGCTGTCAGGAGACCATGACCTGAAGCAGGCTCTATCCTTCTCCCCTCCTAGGGTAAAGATAGCTGGTAAACATTATTAAGGAGGACAAGCCATAAGTGTTAATCTCCAGTCCCTTATACCCTGTCCTGGAAGTTTAAACATCATCAGAATGATCACCTACATCTTTATCTGAACATATCTACCTCACTTTTCAGTTCATTATGTTTTTTTTTCCCTTGGCAAATGGAAATCCTGTATTTTCATATATTTATAGTTAGCCTTGGGGGTTCTGCTTTTTTTCTGTGATAGGCAGACTCCTAGAAATTGGGGACAAGAAGAAAACTTACCTTACCAGAATAAACATATCCAGAGCTTTCTACAACAGGCTCCCCCAGGAAGCTTTGTGCTAGGGGAAAAATACAGGGAATTAGCTGCCAGAGCTTTAAAATGAATGTGGACCAGAGATGTTGGAAAGACGGCTGAGACGCACATTTTCAATTTGGGGGAGAAGGGAGAGAGCTTGATTTATTTTTTTTTCTGTTTTGCTCTCCAAAACTGAGCCATAGAATATGAAAAGAACTGTTAAAAGACACCAAAATTGCATAAATAATAGGTTGTAGGAGAAAAACATTTTCTTTGAGGACTCTTACTCACTATGCCCACTTTTTTGGAAGTGCAGTCAAAAGAGTCACGAATAATAACACAACATCTTTCTTTCATGTTTATTTTCCTTATAGCCACCCAGTGAATTAGATGGTGTAATAATTATTAGGCCCATTTTACAGATGAGAAAACTGAAGTGGCAAAGCCAAGGTTTTAAATCATATATTTTGATGCATGGTCCAGTGTCTTCTCATTGTCATATAGGCTCCCATATTAACATATATCATGTAAACTCTTGATTTTTCTGTTTAACATTTACTCACCTCAGATTCTGCTCTAGACCTGTAATTTCACTGGTAGAGGGAAATCTTTTGTAAGAGAACCCTCTCTACCACTACAGGTTGGCATTTTTTCCTGCAATTCTGTCTTAGAAAATTGCCAGGAATACTGAGGTTGTGTCTTGCTCAGTTAGGCAGCCAGTATGTATGAGAAACAGGACTTGAACCCAGGCCTTCTTGACTTCAATGCCAGCTCCCTATCCCCACTTACTCAATTCTATCTTTCTTTGCAGCAATAACGCATAATAATATTTTATGCTCTTCAGAAAAAGAAACAACATGGTATGGTGGAAAGAATATTGGCTTTGGAAACAGGATGGTATTCATGTGCCACCCCTAATACTTAATAATTATATTAGCTTGGGCTTAGTCTCTCTGTGCCTTAGATTTTTGCAAAAGAGTTATCTAATATAATTTTTGTCTTGAGGAAAGAAAGAAGCTACTACTGCCTGACCTGTAACATTTAAAGGCAGCTAGCTGGTGCACTGAACAGAGCACTACACCTGGGGTTAAGAAGACCTTGAGTTCAATTACAGCCTCAGACACTTACTAGCTGTGTAACCCTAGGAATGTCATTTCATCTCTCTCTGTCTCTTTTTCCTCATCTGTAATATGTATATTACAATAGCACCTACTTTACAGGTTTGTTGTAGGAATAAAATGAGACAAATATCTAAAGTGTGTTACAAACCTTAAGGTGATATGTAATGCTAATTATTATTATCATTATTCGTATTTGTGTTATTTTTGTAAGCCAATCAATCAATTAACCAATTAGGCATTTATTAAACACTCCATTATGTATCAGATCCTATGCTGGCACTGGGGACCTGGAGACAAAAATAAACTACCCTCTGTTCTCAACAAACCTATATTCTAATGGGGGGAAACAAGTAGATAGATAGATAGATAGATAGACAGCCAGACCGCTAGATAGATGTAGTTACTTACTATCTATGTGATCTTGGCAAGTGATTTAGGCTCTATGGCTCTCAGTTTCTTCATCTGTAAAAGGAGATAGATTGAACCAAATGATCTCTGACATTCCTCAGTTCTAGACTTATGGTCATACTATGACCTGATACTTCTGTGATAGATGGTAAACACAAGAAGGATCTTTGATTTTGTCAATGTAGGGAAGTTCTCCCACCAGGATCGTATTAACAGGTAAGTCATAGAGACCTTTCTGAGATATATAAAGTTTAAATTAATTGCTCAGTCATACATCTATTAAGTTCCAGAGATGATATTTTAACACAGGTCTTCCTGAATCCAAGCCTAGTGTTGAATCCCTTACTCCAGGTAAGCCAAATTATTGCTTCTAGAACAATGAGGTCAGTCCCTGCTCTGGGAGGTTTCCAGATTGGACAAACCTCTTTGATAGGCTTAGCAGTTGGATAATGCAGAGATTGCCCCAGTTCACAGCAACATAGCAAGTCAAGCAATTGAGAATTGTCCAAGCACTAATCATCCACCTTGAACTGTCTAATCAACTGCTTTCATTAGCTAACATTACTGTTACCCTGGACTCATTACCCCAATGGTGAGCATGCTCTCATCTTCTATGATCTCTATCCTGGTAATATTGAACTGTCAACTTCTGAATAACAAACCAATGTCCCCAATCACAGCTGTCTGCTCCATTTTCATTCTCTTCAATCCTATCCCACAAATATAGCACTGAAGATCAACCTTGGCCTTACACTGTGTTCTCTGAAATACCTACTCCAAAATTAATAAGCTTGCTTTCATTTTAAGCTTCTACTTGTATCACTCCTTGAATCTTTGGCACTCATCAAGACCCACTTTTCTGCTAATGAGACTGCTTCACATGACACCCTTTCTAGTACTGGATGCACTTTGGCTTATACCCCTTACTCACTGCTTCTGATGGTGAAATTGAAATCATTTTTGCTGCCATTATTGATCTTTGTTGCCATTCTGACTCTTCATTTACCACCATCACTCAGCAACACTACTCTTGAGTTTCACTGAGTCCAAATTTATTTCCTAATCTCGATTCTACTAGCTATTATTTACCAACACCAGGAATGTTATTCTTCCTTTTTTAGGGAATTCAGTGTCTATCTCAGTCTTACTCTTTATCCCAAATTCTTCCCTTATTCTAAGGGGATTTCACCATATATATTGAAATTCTCTCAAATCTCTTAGTTGCTGAGATTTTTGATCGACCCATTTGCTACAACTTTACCATTACCCATAAGGATAGCCATGCCCTCGATCTTGTCGTTACTCATGTGTGCTACTTTTGTCTTTCCTCAAAATCTTTGAATATCCTTTATTTGATTATATGCTTTTTATCTTTCTACCTTCCATGATGCTGTAATGTTGATGGGATTTGAAGATCTTCCTCTCCCATTAATAGGTTTCATGTGGAGCCCATTAAGGGAAATTTGCTTGGGGGAGGCTTGCTTGTGGGAAGGTTTTCACACCTTTTGGTAATAAGTTGATTAGGCACTGAGTAACAAGGGTTGTGATGCCTTCTAGCTCTGAGAAGTGTAAATATACTCTGAGTTGTTATTTTGCTTTGGGGGGGTGGGGAGGCTCACTTATGAGAAGGACCTTGTGACTCCCTGGTCAAGACTGAGTAGCCATATGTTCAGAGCTCCTCAACTGCTCAGATATAAAGGCTCTCTCAGTCCAGTGGTGTATGTAAAGCGCATAGCAATATTGCTTTGATTCAGGCAGTCAGAGCCCTGTTTGTTGGTCTAATTTCTCTGCTTGTATTTTCTCTGACTTTCAGGGCATTGACCCTTCCCCTGAACTAGTGAATGCAATTAAAAGTAGGATTGTTAACCCCCTTTTTTGAGCAGTCTTTCCTATAAAAGCAGATCTAAGAACCTGTACTATCAGGCCATCCTGGGTATGCTAGGGTACTTGCTGCTACAGATGCCTAGCTCATTACTCTTCATAACTCACCATGAACTCTAATCTTTCATGCCTATTCTGGCTGTACTCTCCTCCTTTGCTGATTTTGACTCCTTGCTGAACATTTAAGTACATACTATGCATTCCTTATTCTTGAATCCCTTGCTCTGCTTTTCTATTTTTGATTATTCCTTGCTAACCCCCAATCCTTGATGATTTTCATCATCTACCTCCTTCACTCCTACTCATGTACTTCTTAGCCCAGTTGGAGGAAATCATGAAACTATGCTGAGGAAGTCAGCCATAAATTTGTGCTAGCTCATCTTAATTGGGGTTTCATTACATCAAGAAAATCCTACTATTCTTGTTTAACTTATTCCATTACACCTACCACAATAGATGTTCTCTTTTCAAGCCTCAGTACCTCACACTAGCCCAACCACTCTACTGATGACTTTATCTCATACTCCTCCAAAATAATAATAATAATTATCATAATAATAATGATAGATAATACTAATAATTTTGTTCATTTGTCTTCAACTATGTCTGTCTCTTTATAACCCCATTTGGGGTTTTCTTGGCAGAAATAATGAAATTGTTTTCCATTTCCTTCTACTATTCACTTTACAGGCAAGGGAACTGAGGCAAATAGGGTTAAGTGATTTGCCTATGGTCACGTAGCTATTAAGTGTCTGATGCCAGATTTGAACTCAAGAAGATGAGTCTTCCTGAATCCAGGCCCAAAATCCTATCACTCTATTCACTGCTCCACCTAGTTGCCCTAATAATGATAACATCAAAAATAACAACAATAATAAACATTTCCAAGAGCTTCCTTTTACTTCCTCCTCTATATATCGCATTCCTTTGACATCTTCTCCTAATATTTCTCACTTCATTACAGTCTGTGATGATGAGGTAGCCCTTCTGCTTGCCAGGGCCAAACCTACTATATATACCCTTGATCTCATACCTTATATTTCTCCAACAGAGTGTTCACACTATCATCAGCATTCATTCCCTATTTTTCCATTCCACTATATACAAAAGTGCTTTCCCTGATACTTAACTAACATATCCTGGTCTTTCCTATCCTAAAACAAACAAATAAAACAAAAACACTGTTATTGCATGGAACTTAACATACCCTCCAGCTATTGTTCTATATTTTTCTCCTTCTTAGCCAAACTTCTTGAAAAAGCTATTGACAAACAGTGCTTATATTTCCTCCCCTTTCACTTACCTTTCAACACTGGAATGGAGCTTCCCAGCTTACCATTCAACTGAAACTGATCCTTTCAAAGTTACCAATCATCTCTTACTTACCAAAACTAAATAAATATATATATTTATATTTATATAAATATAAATGACCCTCTCCCCTTCCAACGTTACCTATTATTTTAAAAAATAATTTATTTTTAATGTTTTTTTTATTTTTATTTCCATGTTTTCTCTCTTCCTCCAGTCTCACCCCCCCCATCCACTGAGAAGGCAAGTGATATGATACCTATTGTACATATGAAGTCATACAAAACATATTTCTACATTAATCATGTTGGAAAGAAAGAAAGAAAAACAAATAAAGGATAAATATATTTCAATCTGTATTCAGAGTTCATCAGTTTTCTCCCTGGAGATTCCTAGTCTTTTTCAACATGTTTGGAATTATCATGGATCATTGTATTGATGAGAATACCTAACTGTTTCACAGGTGATGATTGTTACAATATTGCTGTTACTATGTAAAATGTTTTCCTGGATCTGCTCCTTCACTTTTCATTAGTTCGTATAAGTCTTTCAGAGTTCTTATGAAACCACCCTGTTTGTCATTTTTTTATAGCACAACAGTATTCCATCAGAATCATATACCATAACTTATTCATCCATTCACCAATTGATGAATATCCTCTAAATTTCTAATTCTTTCCCAACACGACAAAGAGCTGTTATAATTATTTTTGTACATATAAGTCTTTTTTTTACTTTTTTCTTTGCTCTCATTGGCATGCATATCTAGTAGCAGTATTTCTGGGTCAATTTGGACATAGCTTCAAATTGTTCTCCAGAATGGGTATGTTAGGGTTCATGACTCCACCACCAACAGTGCATCAATGTTCCTATTTTTCCATATCACCTTCAGAATTGGTCGTTTTCCTTTTTTGTCATGTTAGCCAATTTGGTGGGTGTGAGGTGGTTCTCAGAGTTCTTTTGATTTGTATTATAAGTGACTTAGTACATTTTTCATTTGATTATCAATTGCTTTCATTTCTTCTTCTGAAAACTGACTGTTCATACCCTTTAACCATTTATCAATTGGAATGGGCTCTTTAGAAACTTGGCTCATTTACCTATATATTGAGAAATAATTTCTTTATCAGACAAACTTGCTGTACATGTTCCCCAGTTTCCTGCTTTCCTTTTAATTTTGCCAGCATTGGTTTTCTTTATGCAATTTTAAAAATAATCAAAATTATCCATTTTCACTTCCTGTGCTCCCCTCTGTCTCTTGTTTGATCATAAATACTTCACTTGTCTGGGCAGCTTGATGATGCAGTGGATAAAGTGCTGGGGCTGGCTTCAGGAAGACTTATTTTCATGAGTTCAAATCTGGTCTCAGATACTTGCTAGCTGTGTGACCCTGTACAAGTCATTTAACCCCATTTGCCTCAATTTTCTCATATATAAAATGAGCTGGAGAAAGAAATGGCAAACCCCTTTAGCATCTTTATCAAGAAAACCCCAAATGAGGTCATGAAGCGTTGGACATGATTGAAAAAGTACTGAAGAACAACAAAACTTCCTTTATCCACAAAGCTGACTGGTACATTTTTCATGCTCCCTTGATTTGCTTGTTATATCACCTTTATATGGAAATAATGTACCCATTTTGGTGTTATCTTGGTATACAGTGTTAGATGTTGGTCTATGCCTAGTTTCTGCCAAACTACTTTAAAGTTTTGCCATCTATTTTCTTTTTTTTTGTTTTCTCTTCTTTTTTTATTTTTTTTTGGCCATCTATTTTCATCTAATAGTGAGTTCTTGTCACAAAATTTTGGTTCATTGGGCTTATCAAGCAAAAGATTACTGTGTTCAATTATTACTCTATGTTGTGTAATTACTGTGTTCCATTGACCATCCACTATTACTCAGTGAGAGATTGTTTTAATGATTACAGTATTTTGCAGTATTGTATGAAATCTGACACTGTCAGGACAACTTACATCACACTTTTTTTTTTCCATTGATTACCTTGATACTCTTGACTTTTTGTTTCTCCAGATGAATTTTCTTATTATTTTTCCAAGCTCTATAAAATAATTCTTTGGTAATTTGATTGGTATGGCACTGAACAAGTAAATTATTTTAGGTAGCATTGTCATTTTTATTATTTTGGCTTAGTATACCCATGAATAATTAATATATTTTTTAATTGTTTAGATCTGCCTTTATTTATCTGAAGTGTTTTTAATCATGTTCCTTTAGTTTCAGGATGTATCTTTGTAGGGAGAATCCAAAATATTTAATACTGTCTTCAGTTATTTAAAATAGAATTTCTCTTTCTATCTCTTCCTGCTGTGTTTTCTTGGTACTATTTAGAAATGCTGATGACTTCTGTGGATTTATTTTATATGCTGCAACTTTGCTCAAGTTGTTCATTGTTTCAACTAACTTTTTTAGTTTATTCTGTAAGATTCTCTAAGTACACCATCACGCCATCTACAAAAAGTGATAACTTTGTTTTTTTGTTGCCTGTTCATATGCCTTAAATTTCTTTTTCCTGTCTTATTGCTAAACTTAACATTTATAGTATTAAATAATAGTGATAATAATGACCATACTTTCTTCACCCTTGATCTTATTCAGGACATCGACATTATGCCCATTACAGATATTACATGCTATTGTTTTTAGATAAAACCTATGTGTCATTTTAAAAAATGCTCCACTTATTCCTATATTTTCAAGTGTTTTAATAGGAATGGGTGTTGTATTCTGTCAAAGATTTTTCTGTGTCTACTGAGATAACCATGTGACTTTTGTTTTTATGTTATTAATATGGTCAATTAAGCTGATTTCTTTCTTATAATAAACAAGCCTAGTATGCCTAGTATAAATCCCACCTGGTCAAAGTGTATGATCTTTGTAATATATCGCTGTATTCTCGTTGCTAGTATTTTGTTTAAAAATGTTTATTAATTTTAATTACAGAAATTGGTCTATAGCTTTTTTTCTCTGTTTTTGCTCTCCTTGTTTAAGTATCAAAATGATATTGGTGTCATAAAATGAATTTGGTACATTTTTTTCTTCTTTACCTTTTTTTCTTTTCCAAGTACTTTATATAGTATTAGAAGCAATTGTTTGTTTGTTTGTTTGTTTGTCTTGAGGTCTGTGATAATTCATTTGGAGCTCCATTTGGTCCTAGCAGTATTTTCTCCTTGACCTGGGAACTCTTGAATTTAGCCACAATATTCCGAGAAATTTTCCTTTAGGGATCTCCTTCAGGAGGTGATGGATGGATTCTTTCAATAACTATTTCCCCCTCTGGTTCTAGAATATGGCTGGATCAGTTCACAATTCCACCAGCAATGTAACAATGTTCCAATTTTCCCACATCCTCTCCAGCATTTATCATTTTCCTGTTTTGTTATTTTAGCCAATCTGACAGGAGAGATGTGGTATCTAAGAGTTGTTTTGAGTTGCATTTCTCTAATCAGTAGTGATTTTGAGCATTTTTTCATATGTCTATAGATATATTTAATTTCTTCCCCTGAAAATTGCCTGTTCATATCCTTTGATCATTTCTCAATTGGGGAAACCTATATATTTGGCACAGTTCCCTGTATATTTTAGAAATGAGGCCTTTATCAGTGACACTAGTTGTAAAGATTTTCTCCCAATTTTCTGCTTCGCTCCTAATCTTTGTTACATTGGCTTTTTTTGTACAAAACATTTCAATTTAACATAATCAAAATTATCCATTTTGCATTTTGTAATGTTCTCTATCTCTCATTGGGTCATGAATTCTTTTGTTTTCCATAAATCTGATAAGTAAACTATTCCTTGCTCTCCCAAATTGCTCATAGTTTCAGCCTTTATTCCTATATCATGAACCCATTTTGACTTTATTTTGGTATATAGTGGAAGATATTGGTCTATGCCCAGTTTCTGCCCTACCATTTTCCAAATTTCCGAGCAGTTTTTGTGAAATAGTGAATCCTTAACCAAGAAGCTGGATTCTTTGGGTTTATCAAAGAGCAGATTGCTATAGTCGTTGACTATTCCATCTTGTGTACCTATCCTATTCCACTGATCCACACCTCTGTTTCTTAGCCAGTACCAGGTAGTTTTGATGACTGCTGCTCTATAGTACAGTTTAATAGCTGGTATGGCTAGGCCACCTTCTCTAGCATTTCTTTTCATTAATACCCTAGATATTCTAGACCTCTTGTTCTTCCAGATGAATTTTGTTATTATTTTATCTAGCTCTGTAAAATAATTTTGGGGGAGTTCAATTGGTATGGCACTGAATAGATAGATTAATTTAGGTAAAATTGTCATTTTTATTACATTAGCTCGGCCTAACCATGAGCAACTGATATTTTTCCATTTATTTAGATCTGACTTTATTTTCATGAAAAATGTTTCATAATTATGTTCATATAGGCCCTGGGTTTGTCTTGGCAGATAGACTCCCAATATTTTATAGTGTCTATAGTAATTTTGAATGGAATTTCTCTTTCTATGTCTTGCTGTTGGGCTTTATTAGTAATGTATAGGAATGTTGAGGATTTATGTGGGTTTATTTTATATCCTGCAACTTTGCTAAAGTTATTTATTATTTCAAGTAGTTTTTCACTTGATTCTCTAGGATTCTCTAAGTAAATCATCATATCATCTGCTAAAGTGACAATTTAGCTTCTTCTTTGCCTGTGCTAATTCCTTCAATTCCTTTTTCTTCTCTTATTGCTACAACTAATGTTTCTAGTACCAAATTGAATAGTAGGGGTGATAATGGATATCCTTGTTTCACCCCAGATCTTATTGGGAATGCTTCTAGCTTATCCCCGTTACAAATTACAAATTACAAATGCTTGTTGATGGTTTTAGGTAGATGCTATTTATAATTCTAAGGAAGGTTCCATTTATTCCTATGCTTTCTAGTGTTTTTCATAGGAATGGATGTTGTATTTCGTCAAAGGCTTTTTCTGCGTCTATTGAGATGATCATATGATTTCTGCTAGTTTTGTTGTTGATATGGTCAATTATGCTAATAGTTTTCCTAATATTGAACCAGCCTTGCATTCCTGGAATAAATCCTACCTGGTCATAGTGTATTATTCTTGTGACAAGTTGTTCCAATCTTTTTGCTAATACTTTATTTAAAATTTTTGCATCAATATGCATTAGGGAAATTGGTCTATAATTTTCTTTCTCTGTTTTGACTCTACCTTGTTTGGGTATTAGTACCATATTTGTGTCATAAAAAGAATTTAGTAGGACTCCTTCTTCAATTATTTTCCCAAATAGTCTATAAAGTGTGGGAATTAATTGTTCTTTAAATGTTTGATAGAATTCACATGTAAAACCATCTGGCCCTTGAGATTTTTTCCTAGGGAGTTCATTGATGGCTTGCACAATTTCTTTTTCTGAGATGGGGTTATTTAGAAATTTTGCTTCCTTTTCTGTTAACCTGGGCAATTTATATTTTCGTAGATACTCATCCATATCTCTAAGGTTGTCAAATTTATGGGCATACAATTGGGCAAAATAATTCTTAATTATTGTTTTGATTTCCTCTTCATTAGAGGTGAACTCACCCTTTTCATTTTTGATACTGGTAGTTTGATTTTCTTCTTTCTTTTTTTTAATCAAATTGACTAAAGGTTTATCAATTTTATTGGTTTTATCATAAAACCAGCTCTTGGTTTTATTTATTAATTCAATAATTTTCTTAGTTTCAATTTTATTCATCTCTCCTCTGATTTTCAGTATTTCTAATTTTGTATTTAATTGGGGATTTTCAGTTTGTTCTTTTTCTAGCTTTTTCAGTTGTAGGCTCAAGTCATTGATCTCCTTTTTCCCTATTTTATTCATGTAAGCATTTAGAGATATAAAACTTCCCCTAAGAACTGCTTTTGCTGCATCCCATAAGTTTTGGTATGTTGTCTCATTATTGTAATTCTCTTTAATGAAGTTATTAATTGTTTCTCTGATTTGTTATTTGGCCCATTCATTCTTTAGAATCAGATTATGTAGTTTCCAATTAATTTTTAGCTTATTTTTCCATGGTTCTTTGTTACAAATAATTGTTATTGCATCATGATCTGAAAAGTATGCTTTGACTACTTCTGCCTTTCTGCACTGGATTGTGAGGTTTTTATGCCCTAGTACATGATCAATTTTTAGTATGTGCCATGTACTGCTGAGAAGAAAGTATATTCTTTTTTATCCCCATTCAGTTTTCTCCAGAGGTCTATCATATCTGCCTTTTCTAAAATTCTGTTCACTTCCTTAACTTCTTTCTAATTTATTTTGAGGTCAGATTTATCAAGTTCAGAAAGGGGGAGGTTGAGGTCTCCCAATATTATAGTTTTGCTGTCTATTTCTTCCTGTAACTCCCTTAACCTCTCCTCTAAGAATTTGTATGCCTTACCACTTGGTGCATATATGTTAAACAATGATATTGCTTCATTGTTTATGGTGCCTTTTAGCAGGATGTAGTGTCCTTCCTTATCTCTTTTAATTAAATCTATCTTTACTTTTGCTTTGTCTGAGATTAGGATTGCTACACCTCCTTTTTTACTTTAGCTGAGGTGCAATATATTTTACTCCAGCCTTTTGCCTTTACCCTGTGTGTATCCCCCTATTTCAAATGTGTTTCTTGTAAACAGCATATTGTAGGATTGTGGTTTTTAATCCATTCTGCTATCTGCTCCCATTCACATTCACAGTTATGATTTCTGTCTGTTTCTTTTTCTCCATCCTATTTCTCCTAGTTTATGCTTTTATTTCTCCCTTTCCCCATCCACTCCTCAACAAAGTTTTGATTTTGACCACCGCCTTCCTCTGTTTACCCTCCCTCTTGATTCCCCTCCCTTATCTTACCATTTCCCAGTTGCTACTTCTCCCCTCCCTTCTGAACAGCCCTCTCCTTTTTCCCCCTTTCCCCTCCTACTTCCAGTAGGACATGTTAGATTTCTATACTTATCAGGGTATGTTATTCCCTTCTTGAACCAGATAAGATGACAGTAAAGTTCAAATACTGCTCTTCTCCCTCCCTTCTTTCCCTCTACTAAAATGTGTCTTTGTGCCTCTTCATTTGGTGTAATTTACCCTTTTCTACTACCTCCTTACCTGTTCTCTCATAACCCTCCCTTTACATCTCTTAATTATGTTTTTTATCCTTATATCGGTTATTTTATACAGGCATTGACAATCTATGTGCATCCCTTTCAATTGTCATAATAGCTGTACTATTCTCAAGATTGACATATATATGTATATAAATAAAACATACATAAGATGATATAATCCTATATAAAGATGCAAATAATTTGCCATTATTGATTAATAAGGTTTGTGGGGTTTTTTCCCCCTGTTTCCCTTTTTATATCTCTCTTGAGTTTTGTATTTGGAGATCAAATTTTCCATTGATTTCTGGCCTTTTCATCAGGAAGGTCTGGAATTCCCTTATTTCGTTGACTGTCCATCTCCTTGCCTGAAAAATTATGCTTAGTTTTGCTGGGTAGTTGATCCTTGGTTGTACTCCCAGCTCCTTTCCCTTTGGAATATCATATTCCAATTTCTCCTGTCTTTTAATGTAGAAGCTGAGAGATCCTGTGTGATCCTGACTATAGTTCCACGATATTTGTATTGTTTCTTTTTGGCTGCTTGCAGTATTTTCTCCTTGACTTTGTAATTATGAAATTTGGCTATAATATTTCTTGGTATTTGCAATTTGGTATCTCTTTCAGGGGGTGATCAGTGAATTCTTTCAAAGGCTTTTTTTCCCTCTGGTTCTAGGACCTCTGGGCAGTTATCTTTGATAATTTCTTCAAAGATACTGTCAAGGCTCTTTTTTTCATCATGGATTTCCAGTAGACCAATAATTCTTAAATTGTCTCTCCTGGATCTATTTTCCAGGTCAGTTGTTTTTCCAGAGATATTTTTCATTTTCTTTTATTTTTTCATTCTTTACATTTTGTTTTAATACTTCTTGATGCCTCATAGAGCATTAGCTTCCACTTGCTCAATTCTAATTTTTAATGAGTTACTGTCTTCATTTTGCTTTTAAGTCTCCTTTTCCAATTAGTTGATTTTACCTCTCAGGGTGTCATTTTCTCTATTTAGATACTGCATCTCTAGCCATTTTGCCAATCTTATTCTTTAGGGACTTGATTTAGTCAGTGGAATTTTTTTTCATTTTTTCCATTTTTTCTTTTACGTCCCTAATTTTTAAAATCCTCCTGTTGCTCTTCCAGTAATGCTTTTTGGCCTTGAGACCAATTCACATTTCCTTTTGAGGTATCAGATGTGGGTATAGTGTCATTGCTATCCTCTTCCAAATTGATATTTTGATCATGCCTGTCTCCATATAAAGAATCAATGGTCCTCAGTTTTTTTTTGTGTTCTTCCTCATGTTGGTTAGCCTTTTCCTGGCTTTACAATAAATTTCTGCTTTTGGGGCTCCACACTCTCTGTCCCAGCTTTCTTATTCTGGGGATTGTGAGTCTAGTTGTTGGCTTTGTGAATTATAGCCCTCTTTTTACTGAGGTGTGGGGGAAGGGTCTGTCTGCCTGAAGTCTCCTTTTCCCCTGGGGCTGCTTTCCAGCACTGTTGCTCTTCAGCAATGGTCTCAGCTCTTTGTTGTTTGAGCTGGTGTCTGGCACTTCCCCTGAGGAAGCAAGAGTATGTCTGGGCTCCTGGTGTTGACCCCTGCTGGCTCTGCCCCTCTGGGACTCAGGAACTCCTATTACTCAGCCACTGAAGTCCCATTTCTATCTCCTCTATTCCAGAGGTTTGTTTTTTTTTCCCAAGGAATTCTCTGGGTGAGTGGGGAGGGATTAGAGCTGTTTACTTGGCCATTATGTCTCCTGGAAGTTCAAGAAGACAGGTTTCATACCTTTGGGCTACAAGCCTCAGGAGTTGATGTACCATGGCTGGTGGCATTGTGCTGCCTCTTGTCACTTCCACAGACTGCTGTCCTGCTGGGAGGCCTTGAGATCTCTGCCAGTTTTGGGTGCCCAGCTTCCTCCCAGCCTGTCTCCCACATGGTTTCCCGGCTGGCTGCTTCTGCTTTGGTGCTGTCTGGAGCAGCTGTGCACGATTCATTCACTCAGCCTTTCAGACTCTCCTGGCTTGGAAATTTGCTCCACTCAGACTGCTTGCAGTTTCTAACTCTCTCAAATCTGCTCAAATTCACTTTTTTATAGGAATCTGACAGAACTTGTGAGAGAGCTCCGGTAAGATGCTGTTTTCATGCAGCCATCTTGGCTTCCCTGATCCAATAATGTTTAAATTAATTCCCATACTTTATAGACTATTTGGGAAAATAGTCAAAGAGAGAGTCCTACCAAATCCTTTTTATGACACAAACAAGAGTCAAATTCCATGATTTTCTTGCACTGCTCTTATTTCTCTTCCCAATTTGTCCTCTGTTTTTCTTACTTGGCCTTTTAAATTCTTTTTGAGCTCTTTCATGGCCTGTGACCAATTCACATTTTTTCTGGGAGGCTTTGGATATAGTAGCTTTGATTTTGTTGCCTTCTTCTGATGGTATGTTTTGATATTCCTTTTCACCAAAGTAAGATCCTATAGTCCAATTTTTCCCCCACTCTTTTCTCTTTTCCCCAGTCAATTACTTGACTTTTTAGCTCTTTGTTAAGGTACGTCTCTGCTTACAGTATGGAGGGTGTACTGCTCCAAGCTTCATGGGTTTTGTGTAGCTGTTTTCAGAGATATTTCTAGGGGCCTTCAAATGTTCAGTTCTTCCAAGGTGGTATGATCAAAAGAGAGGTGTTTACTCATTTCCTGGTCTGTGCTCTGGTCTGTGAGTGACCACAAGCACTCTTTTCTGCCTTGGAACTGTGAGGATTTCCTCTCCACAGCCACCAAAAGCTTCACCATGCCAACACTGCTCCATACCTCAGGACTGCCACCCAGGACTGTGACCAGATCCAGACACAAGCAAAGCAATAGAATCCTGCATCAGTGCCAACAAAGAGTTCCCTGCAAGCCTGCTCTGATCAACCACTCAATCCTCCTACTGTCTGTGGGCCCAGAGCTCCAGAAGTAGGCACTGCTGCTGCTGCTGCCACTACCAATGCTACCCTAAGGCTGGAGACAGACCTTGCTCCTCTCTCACTCAGGTCTGACATACCTTTCCTCATGACCTTCTAAATTGTCTTTGGTGTTTGTGGGTTGAGAAGTCTGGAAACCACCATAGATGCCAGTGATTGAGTCCCTTGACTCCTGCTCTGGCCCCATCTGTGCCTTCGCAGCTCACACTGGACTCTGCTCCTCTCTCAGACTGGTGCAACAGACCTTTCCTGTCAACCTTCCAGGTGGTCTTGGGCTGGAAATTTGTTTCTCTCTGTCATTTTGGGGGGATTTTGTGTAGTCATTTTTAGAGGTATTTGGAGGTGTTTGAGGGAGAGCTCAAGTGAGTCCCTCCTTTTACTCCACCGTCTTGGCTCTGCCCCCTCCATCTGGTCCTAAAGACTTTATTTTTTTTTTAGAGGGCTCACTTATGGTTTATTCAACTTCTTTTTCTAAGATAGGATTATTTAAGAATTCTATATCCTTTTATGTTAATCTGGGATTTTTTATTTTTGTAAATATACAACCATTTCACTTAGATTGTCATTTTATTGGCATATATTTGGATGAAATATCACCTAATAAGTGTTTTAATTTCATCTTCATTGATGATGTAATTCACTCATTTCTCTTTATTGATACTGATTATTTGGTTGTATTCTTTTTTTATAATATCTTGATTTCTTATGAAGTCATTAGCTTCCACTTGCTCCAATCTAATTTTTAAGGTGGTATTTTCTTCAGTGATTTTTGGACCTCCTTTTCCACAAAAGAAACAATTTGAAGTGGGGGCAGGTGAGGGGTGATGAGTGAATGTTACTCTCATCGGATTGAACTTGAGGAGGGAATAACGTACACACTCAATTGGGTATCTTACTCTACAGGAAAGTAAGGAGAGGGGGATAAAAAAAGGGGGATGATAGGGGAGGGCAGATAGGAGGAGGAGGTGAACAAAAGCAAACACTTGTGAAAATGGATAGGGTCATTGGAGAAAATTGAATAAAGGGGGACAGGATAGGATGGAAGGAAATATAGTTAGTCTTTCACAACACGAGCATTGTGAAAGTGTTTTACATAATGATACCTGTGTGATGTATGTTGAATTGCTTGCCTTCCTAGGTAGGGTGGGTGGGAAGGGAAGAGAGGAGAGAACTTGGAACTCAAAGTTTTAAAAGCAGATGCTCAAAAAAAAAGTTATTTTTTTTGCATGTAGCTGGGAAACAAGATATATAGGGAATGGGGCATAGAAATCTATCCTTCTCTACAAGAAAGTAAGGGGAAATGGGATGGAGGGAAGTAGTGGGGTGACAGAAGGGAGAGCTGACTGGGAAATGAGGCAATCAGAATATATGCCCTCGTGGAATAGGGGGCGGGAAGTAGAAATGGGGAGAAAATTTGTAACTCAAAATCTTGTGGAAATCAATGTTGAAAAGTAAAATATTAAATAAAATGATAAAATTAAAAAAAAGAAATGCTGAAAAAGAAAAATAAAACATTCAAATGTATGCAAGAAAATGACCATTCTCTAAAAAGACAGAGTAAAGTATGTAATAGTCATCAGAGCTACATTTTAGGCAGTTAGGTTATTTAGTGGATGTGGATAAATCATAGGGCACACTCTGCCTCAGATATTTACTGGCTTTGTAACCCTTGGCAAATTAAAAAACATCTGTAGCCTTTAGTTTATTCATCTGTAAAAGAGAAAAAATAATAACAATTTCCTAACAGGATTATTATAATAGTCAAATGAAATAATATCAGCTGAATGTGTAGCAAAATTTGAATTGATATGTAAATTATATCATTTTTATAATTGTATCACATAGTAAGGGGGGAAGTATCAAATGTGCATAATGGAACAGAAGCTAGGCAAGAGATCCCAAGAGATATATCCAAGTGCATGAGTGACACATTCAAATAATTTAAGGAAGAATTAAAATTGGCAAGGAAATTTTGACAGGAATTAACAGAACTAAATGCATCTCAGAGAGGAAATAAAACTGGATCTGGATGGGGCTAAAAAAAAAAAAAGAAAATTTGTGTAGCACAAAACTCCATAAAATGGAAAATATAATGGCAAACCTTAAACTACCAGGAGAATTAAAAACAGGTTTACCATAGCCCCAACAAAATATCCTACAACACAATAGACTCGAAAAACAACTCAAGCTCAGAAAATAACCCATATAGAAAGAGAATTCCAAACAGTGCACATGAAAATGAGTGACTTGGAGGACAGATCAAAGAGAAAACCCCAGAAATGCTGGGATTAAAATATCATCAAAGGATAAATTAATATGATTACTGCATTCAAGAAATTGCTCAAAAAAGTTTTGTAGAAGTATTTAATGAAGTGACAGCTTAAAATGGAAAGGATCCATTGAAATACAGTAGAATAAGTTTAAAAGTCAACTTACCTAGATGCATTATCACTAATTTGAAACTCCAATGACAAAGAAAAATAAATAAATACCAATTTCACACTGCCAGAAGTAAATAAAATCTCACTCAAAGGTCTCACTAGATTTGTTTTCACACACAAAAACACACAAACCAGAAATGATTAGAAATTTTGCAAGATGATATTGATGAAATTATAAAACATGGCCCATAATCACAGAATCTATCATTCAGCAAAATTTTGTATGCTACTTGAGACAAGTGAGAGTAATTTTAAGGACCAAGATATCTTTAAGGAATTGAAAAATTAATAAAGTCCTTGGAAATGAATAAGAAATGAATAAGAGACAAATATTTTAGAAATTAAGAACTTACTTATAAACGGATATATAACACCATGCTAACTGGTTTAAGGTGCAAATATACCTTCTGTTCTTTGTAAACATTTAAAAAAACTTTCATATTTTAATGCTTTGGGAGGCTTAGTTGCTTACAGGAAAGAATTGGAATACCCCAAGGGAGAACTAAGAGAATCCAGATTGTGATGACCCCAGAGAGACTCTTTCGTGTGAGACAAATACAAATCATAGTGTTTATAGACTATTACTTAATTGGAACACTCCAAGATTTAATTAGCATTTATTCAACAAGCATTTAACTCAGCCTGGGTAAACTCAGAGCTTCATTAATGTCACATGTCCTTTATTATTTATGTTTAACCTAAGATATGTATTTTAACACCTCGATGGTTTTGGGATCTCATTCATTGGTATGGGCAATTCCTCCACCTTTAATGGCCTTAATCCATCCAGATCCTGGGCTAATCCTGTCCATGACTTTTTCCCAGCAAAGCCTGCATAAAGAATACATTCACAATATGAAAGAATTTCTCCAGGTCTTTTAAGCTATACTGAATACCTGGGCAACAATGTTCCTATCTGTCTCCTTACAATTAATAGATCAATGAAAAAGCATATATTAAGTGCTTACTATGTGATAAGCATTGTGATAAGTACTAGAAATATAAAAATTGAAAACAGACCCTGCCCCCAAAGAGTATACATTCCAAGGGAAGGGCAACAACTTATAGAAGAGTGATAGCCTTATGTGTGTACCCAGGGAAAATATTTTAGTTTGAAATTTACAGAGATGATGAATGGAGGTGTAAGGCAACAAACTTACAAGCCTTTTCCTGGAAGTGACAGAATTGATTTTTCTATGCTTCCAGAGCTGCAAAGGAGATGGAGGAAGATAGTATTGTAGCTAGTAAGGAAAAGTAATGATAGTAAAGTGAAGCATGGCTATAGCAGAGGTCTAGATGTAGTAGATGGCTAAAGCCACCAACCATGAATCAGGAAAATGGGACAACAGAGCAAGTGTTCCAGGCAAGAAAGAGTTAAATCTTCCAGGGCTAGGCTTCTGGAGCAGTGGTGCTAAAATCATCATCATCATCATCATCATCATCATTATCATCATTAACATTACTATATCACTTTCTATGTGAGAAGCACTGTTTGTACTAAGTGTTTTACTCATTTTATCACATTTGATCTTAACCTTGAGAGGTAGGTGTTATTATATTATCCCCATTTTATAGTTGAGTGAATTGAAGCAAATAGATAGCTTAAGTAATATACCCAAGGTCACACAGGTAGTCACATGGATACTTATCAAAAGCTTATTTGAACTCAAATCTTTCTGACTTCAGTCCCAATACTCTAAAAATATACCACCTAACTGCCTCTAGGTATGGTTACTGGTGAGAAGTCCAAAAAATGAAGATCTTCCCAAACTTTACCTTTCACGCGCACCCTTAATGAAATCTTTTTATCATCTTTCCCAAATGTCAGTCTTCCTAGTATATAGAAAGTGTTTAATAAGTGTTTTTTTCTTTCCTTCCTCAGTCTACCACACCCTATTTGTCTGCAGCATATATATTTCTATTGTACATTGGGTAATCTGCAATTGTAATCCTATTAATATTTTAGTAATCCAACATTTGTAGCCACATAGTGTCACTGGGAGAGTATTTTGACTCTCTTTACAGATCTAATCAGTTACCAAGCCTTTTTATTTATCTCCTTTAGATTTTTTACACATCTCACCTTGCCTCCACTCCCATGTCTGACCTTTATCCTCTTCATTCTTCACCTCTTCTCCGGGTGATTTCAATATCCTTCTAAGTGGAATGTCTGCTTAGAGTATCTTCCCTCTCCAAACTACCATCCGCAGCTGTCAAAAAAAACAATGTTCCTAAGACATAGGTTTATCATTCCCCAACTCAAAAACTTTCATTCCATACGGGAATGCAGGCTCTTCAAGGGCAGAGTCCATTTCAGTTTGGCCTTGGTGTTTGGGGTCACCTCACATATGTTAGGTAAATGTTATTGAAACAAAATGTTAGGCTTTTTGTGGGAGGCAGAAGGATATTTATAACCTCGAAGAATTGCTAAAAGAAGAGAAATTGGTAGAGGATAGGAATTTCATCTTGCTCCATTATACTTTGGGTGAATTATTATTTTTCTAACAAATGTCAAAGAAGAACATAAAAGCAAATGTAGGTTACTTAGAGTGACCAAAAATGAACACCCAAATTATTTCACGAGATAATCTTTTCTTACCTTTAATCTCCTAAGATTTAAACAATGATCTCTGTATTTATGCCTAATAATTAAAATGTATTTTTAATAATTTTTGCATACAATCATCTACCATATATGTGTGTGTGTGTCTATGTATCTATGTTGTATGTGCTTGCATTCATTTCAAGAAATAATTTTGCATACAACGAATACATGGATATACATACAAAAGTATGTATATGTGTATATAGAGATATAGATCTAAAACTCTAATCTTTGTGTGTTTTATTTTAAAATAATTATGTTTCATATAAATAGAAAATTCCAAATGGAAAATACATTATTTCATTTTACCAATATATATGTGTGTTTGTATCAATATTTTATTGTTATTTACATGAATATATAGCATTAGGAAGTAAGAAATCATGACTGAGTACAGACTTATAGATAGGACTAGGCAAATATAGGCTTGCTCCAGGTAAGGGTGTTTCAACACAAAAATGGGCCACAGAAGCTAGATTTCTTCTGTTCCTTCTCTTCATGTGCACCATTCTACAGCCAAACTAGATTACAAAGTAACATTAACAATACTTTCCTTCCTCTTTGCCTTTGCTCACTCCATTCTTTGGTCATTCCATTCTGCAACTGCACATTTTGGCCTTTTAAAAATCAAAACATCTTTAAAGGTTCAGTTTAAATGTCATATATTTCATGAAGCCCTTTATTATTACTTCCTCTGAATTTCCATAGCATTTTATAGTTTTCTTCTTTGCTAAAAATTCTTCTTCCTTCCATTCAGCTTTTTTTCCCTTATATATTGTGTGTAATGATACGACATAATATTTCTATAACTGTTATATACCACCATTACCCCAAGCACACTGTATCATCCATAAGAAAGGGGACTATTTAACATAAAATCTCAACATTAAAGCTATCCAAATGTATAATGGACTCTTAAGGCATTCCAAAACTGAATGTCTTCAAGGAGAAAGTGGATAGTTACTTTATAATCAATCAATAAACTAATAAACAAGCATTTTTAAAATTTTTCCCAATTTATTATTTATTTTTCACATTCATTTCAAATTTTGAGTTCCAAATTCTCTCTATCTTCCACCCTCCCCCACCCATTATGAAAGCTAGAAAATGTTAATTACAAAATGTGAAGCCATGAATTATATATTTCCATTATAGCCATGTTACAATAATATGCACGTATATATATATATATATATATATATATATATATTTATATATATATATATATGGAGAGAGAGAGAGAGAGAGAGAGAGAGAGAGAGAGAGAGAGAGAGGGAGAGAGAGAGAGAGGGAGAGAGAGGATGAGGAGAGAGCTATGGAGATGGAGGCTGATACGGAGAGACAGAGGCAGAGATAAAGAGAGTAAACAAATCATAATGTTTGTACTCATAGTACATCAGTTCTCTCTGGAGGTGGATAGCATTTTTTCATCATGAGTCCTTTAGAAATGCCTTGCATCACCATATTGATCAGAGTAGCTAAGTCTTTTACATTTAATCATCATTGCAATATTGCTGCTACTGTGCACAATAATCTCTTAGTTCTTCTCAACTGCATCAATTCATAGAGGGCTTGGCATATAGTTTTTTTGTTTATTTTTGTTTTTTTCCCGAAACTATGCCCCTTGTCATTTCTAGTTGTACTCCATCACAACCATATATCACAGTTTTCTCAGCCAATCTCCAATTGATGAGAATTCCAAAGAATTTCCAATTCTTTGCCATTACTAAAAGTCCTGATAAAAATGTTTATACATATAGGTACTTTTGCTTTTTCTTTGATCTCTTTGTGATATAGACATAGAAGTGGTTTTGCTGGGTCAAAGAATATGTACAGTTTTATAGCCCTTTGGCCCTATTTCCTGATTGTTCTTCAGACTGATTGCACTAGTTCACAATTCTACCATTTATTAGTATACCTATTTTCCCTCACCCCCTCTGGCATTTATCATTTCAGATAGAAATGAAGTGGTACCTTAGAGTTGTTTTAATTTGCATTTCTTTCATCAATAGTGATTTAGAGAATTTTTCATATGACTATAGATAGCTTTGATTTCTTCTTTTGAAAACTGCCTGTTTATATCCTTTGGCCATTTATCAATTGGGGAATGGCTCTTATTTTTATAAATTTGACTGAGTTCTCTATATATTTGAGAAATGAAGTCTTTATCAAAGAAACTTGCTATAAAAAGTTTCATTTTTTTCAGTGACTATAAATACCTTTCATCAAAATGTAGTTTTTCTGATTTTCTCTTTTAATTAGTACTATTTTTGCTTTTGCTTTGTATAACATCATGATTGCTACAAGTGTTTTTTTAAACTTCAGCTAAAGAATAATAGATTTTGTTCCAGCCCTTTATTTTAGCTCTGTGTGTGTGTTTCTGTTTCAAGTGTGTCTCTAGTAAGCACATTGTTGGATTCTTTTTCCTAATCTATTCTGCTATCTGCTTCTGTTTATGGGTGAGCTCATTCTACTCATATTCACAGTTATGTTTACTAACTGCATTTTCCTCCATTCTATTTTCTTCTGTTTATTCTTCTCTCCTTTTTTATCCTGTCCCTCCTCAACTCAAAAGTGTGTTTTGCTTCTGACTACTGCTTGCCTTAATCCATCTTCCCTTTTACCATTGCCCTTGCTCATAATGTCATCCCCTTCCCCTCCTATTTCACAATTTGGTAAGGTTTCTATGCCCAATTATGTGTGTGTGTGTGTATATATATATATATATATATATATATATATATATATATATATATATATATATATATATTCTTCCCTCTTTGAACCACTTCCAATGAGAGTATGATGTAAGCATTGCCACCCACTGCTTTATTTTCTCCTTCACTATAAAAGCTCTCTTGCACACCTCTTTCATAGTAGGAAATTTTCCCCATTCTACCTCTCCCTTCCCCCTTTTCCTAGTGCATCCCTTTTTCTCACCCTTCTCCTTTTATTTTTTAGAGATCATTCCATCCTAATTGACTCATACTCATATCCTGTATGTAGACTCCTTCTAACTGCTCTAATAATGATAAAGTTCTTAGTTATATGTAGCATCTTCTCACATAGCGATATAAACAGTTTAACTTTACTAAGTCCTTTATGATTACTCTTCCATGTTTACCTTTTTATTTTCTCTTGAGCTTGTATTTGAAAGTCAAATTTTCTATTCAGTTCTAATTTTTTTTAAACCGAGAATGTTTAAAAATCCTTTATTTTGTTGAATGTTTATTTGTTTTTCAAAGGATTGTACTCAGTTTTGTGGGTAGCTTATTCTTGATTGTAATACTAGCTCCTTTGACTTCTATCATATTCTAAATCTTCCACTCCTTTAAAGAATAAGCTGCTAAATCTTGTGTGATCCTGACTATGGCTTTATGATATTTGAATTATTTATTTGTGGCTGTTGGCAATATTTTCTCTTTGACCTGGGAGTTCTGGAATTTGGTTATAATATTTCTAGGAGTTTTCACTTTGGAATCTCTTTCAGGTGGTGATCAGTATATTTTTTCAATTCAATTTTACTTTCTGCCTCTAATATATTTGGGAAATTTTGCTTTATAATTTTTTTGAAATATGGTGTCTAGGTTCCTTTTTATCATGGCTTTCAAGTAGTCCAATAATTCTTAAATTATCTCTCCTTGAACATTTTCCAGGTTAGTTGTTTTTCAATAAGATATTCCATGTTTTCTTCTGTGGTTTTTTTCATGTTTTTCAATTGTTTTATTGTTTCTTGGCGTTTCATGGAGTCATTAACTTCCACTTGCCCAATTATAATTTTTAAGGAATCATTTCTTCAGTAAGTTATTATACCTCTTTTACCATTTAGTTAGTCCTATCTTTAAAGAGTGCTTTTTTTTCCTTGGGCCTCTTTTACCATTTAGCCAATTTAGTTTTCCTAAGGTGTTATTTTCTTTAGTAGTTTTTTGTGCCTCTTTTACCAAGTTATTTACTTTCTTTCCATAATTTTTTTGCATCACTCTCATTACTTTTCACAATTTTTCCTCTTCCACTTTTATCTCTTTGTTTATTTTTTCCAGGAATTCCTGTTGGGCTTGGGTTTAATTAACATTTTCCTTTTGGGTTTTTTTGGTAGCTTTCATTTAGACATTGTTTCCTTTTTCTGAGTTTATGTCTTGGTCTCCCCTGCTACCATATTAGATTTTTATTGTTGTTTGGTTTTTTCTTTGTTTGCTCATTTTCTAGACTTTTTCTTGACTTTGAACTTTATGCTAAAAATGAATTTTGCTCATCTGGGAGGCACTGTTCCAAGCTTCAGACTTTTTCATGGTGCTGTTTTCAGAGCTAGTTCTGTGTGTCTGCAATTTTTCAGTGCTTCCAAGATGGTTTGATCTGGAGAGAGCTGTGGTCACTGCTCTCCTACAGCCATGGGCACTAGCACTCCTTTTGGCCCTGGAGCTATGACCAGCCTCAAGAGCTAGTGCTCCTTTCTGCCTTGAAACTGTGACCAGGGCCCTTGTTCCCTTGTGACCAACTATAGGAGCTCTTCTCTGTCTTGAAACTGTGACCCAGGACTGCATATGGGCAAGAGACTTGCAAATCTGCACTGGCTATACCCATTGTTAGCAAATGTCCTCTTTCCGACCAGTTTTCTGCTCCATTTACTGTCTCTGAACTGAGAGCTTCAGAAGATGTTGTGTCCACTGTTGCAGCCAACTCCAAGGCCCAACACTGCTGATGGTGTTGCACAGGCCAATTCCTGCAGTGATGTTACAACCTCTCCTCCTGACCTTCTAAATTGTCTTAGGCTGAAAAAATATGTCTCATTATGACCTTTTGTTGACTCTGGCATTCCAAAATTTGTCTTCAGCATTTATTTTAAAGTTGTTATGAAAGAAATCTTTGGAGAGATCAGTTGTTTTGCTGCCTGTACTCCATCATCTTGGCTCTCTGTATAACTAAGCATTTATAAAGCACTTATTAGGATTAGGTGCTAAGTCCTAAAGATACACACACACACACACACACACACACATGCAAGATTTTTTTTTTACATCCAACAATTACTGCCACTAAGGAACTCACATGCCATATAGGAGTAGGAAGAGAAATCAATAAACTGAAAGTAGAGAATTTGTTGCTTCTCTAGTGAATCCATCAAAAATTGTAAGACAAAACTCTTAATAATATTAATAATGTTTATATGCTACCTAAAACTAAATCATTGAACTAGGTTCTTTTGGGTCATATTCTTACCTAAAATTGAGGATTTCCTTTTTGATCATAAATTGCAATTTTATGTTTCAAAGACACAAATAAAGAAAAAATAAGTAGTGATGTGTTGACATTTTACAGAAATAAGTTAAAACAGTAAGAGAAAGAAAAGACAGGTTAAAAAATACAATGGAAGCAAACTTTGTGTTAAATTTTAGGATTATAAAGAATTGAATAGGACATGTAGTTTGAAATCATGGTAGCCAATTTAGGGATAACTGTGATTATTTTTTAATACTGGTCAATCCAAAATTCCAAAGTGAATTGACCAGTTTTCCAATACAAAGGGGAAAAAGAGTAAAATAGTTTTAAAACTGTCTCCATCCTCCCCATTGCTTTCTGTAGAATATGAGCTCTATGTGTACTTATTAACAATTTTCTAATTGCATAATGGAAAATAACGACATCCTTGAAAAGATTAGTAACTAAGTGCCTGAGTAAGCACTATGATGATCTCTTAATATTGTTCTTCATTATCAAAAGGCAATCAGCAATATCCTTTGCTCAAAGAACAAAGACTATAGATCCAGCCTTGAGAAACTGAAGAATTTGAACACTATTTTACTAATTACATGGGAAACAAAATGAGAATGGATTCTTTTTATTTAGTATTCTATGCCTTTAAAAACATAATGCTCACCTAATCACAACTTATCCATGTGTACTTCCATTTTGGAAATTTTGATTTCTTTAGTGTGAAAAAAATTGAAAATTGTGTGCTTCTGATGGAGTGGGGTAGAAGAACAAGGGAAAGAAATAAACATTTATTAAGTGTCAACTATGTACCAGGCACTACATGAAGTGGTTTACAAATATTTTCTCATTTGTTCCTCATAACAACTCTTTGAGGTAGGTGAGCATAATATTAAGGAAATTCTTCATGCTCCCAAAAACTGAAATAGTTGTGTCTTTTAATGACCATAGCATCTTAGAAATGATCTTTGTAAAGAGAGACTTGGGGTAAGAGGACTTAGTGAAGATCTATTATACATATGCATTATAGAGACAGAGAGACAGAAACAGACAGAGAGGGAAGCAGATAGACAGATATTGACACACACATATACTCCAATCCCCACCTCCTTTCCCATATTTCCAGGTCTCTCTTCTGTTAGCACATGGTGTTAACTCCTATTTATAAGTAGATTGAAGTTATCTAATGTGAGCTGTCTCATCTCCTATCCTCTACAGTGTAAAATTTACATGTGTATGTACATATATATCTTTGTTACATACACATATATATTCTCTTCTTTCCTCATAATCCAAAAAGTGTAATGGCCCAAGTTTTTCACAAGGCTAACTCTTTCCTCTGTATCCCGCATTCCATCCCCTTCTATCTTCTCTTGACCTTTCTGTGAAAAAGGGACTATTTAACATTTAGAATTAAAAAATCTTAGGATTAAACCTAACAGACCATCTTAAGACATTCCAAAACTTGCGGTATTCAAGGGGGAAGTGTATGGCTACTTTAAAAACAATCAATAAACTCATAATCAAGCATTTATAAAGCACTTACTCATCTCTTCCTTTCCGTACTGTTATTCAAGGTTCATTATCTCTACTGTGTAATATTATGACATCCTGTTCACTACTTTTCTGTCTCTTCTTTCCCATCTTCAATTCAATCTTCACATTGCTACCAAGAAATAATCTTAACACTCTATTCAATTAATATCATTCTGTAACTCAAATATAAGTGACTCCCCATTGTCTAGCAAATAAAATTTAATTCCTTTTCCCTAAAATTCAAGCCCTTCTACAATCTGACTTCCATCTACATCTCCAACTTCATCATGCACGGTTGTACTTCATGTACCCTGAGTTGCAACTCATGTGATCATCAGTACTCTCCTTTCTTCAAACTGTCCCTTATGTCAAGTATGGACTCCCCCCTCCAATTCTCTACCTATATTTTCCTGTTAAATTTTCTTTCTTCCTTAAAGACCCAACGGATATCATTTCTTCTGTGAGACTTCCCCTTATTTCTCCAATTGAACTTTATATTTCACTCTCTAAATTTCCTGAAGCACTTTGACTAGAGCTCTGCTTTGTATTTATCACTGTTTTTTTTTACCATAGTTTGTATATGGCACACAAACTATAGTACTCTGTTTCTTGCATGGCCCACAGAGTTAGATAGCAAACTCTTTGAGGTTTGTGTCTGCGACTTATTTTGCCCTATAAATTCTGTTGTAATGGAAAGAATGCCATAGAGGAGGGGAGACACATAAAGGGAAGAATCTAACACTAACTTTTCCTGCTTCACCATTTTACCAAAAGCCAGTCATGGTGACTATCCAGGAGACTGGTTATGTGTGCTTTCTGTAGAAAGGATTGTTGGTCTTTTTATCCTACAGAAACATATGTTTGTAATATACATGTATGTTTGGGGTGCAGGGGGTGTTAGTCAGAAGAAGCATCAACAAATTAAAAAAATGATAGACTGAAAGAATTTTAGTAATACAAATGATTTAAATTAAATCAGACAAGCTGGTTATTCTTATCTCCTCTATCAATACAAATCTAGGTAGGATTTAAGAATGCTTTCACAGAATACCTTAACATTGAAGCTCAACACTCTTTCATTTCCCTTGAAATATGACCTTGTTGGTAGCTTAGCTCTCTTCTATATTATGTTTTTGAAGTTTAGCTAACAGTTCGCCACATACAGTTCTTTCAACTAAAGCATTAAAATGCAGCAAATGTTTTAAGTCAAACTTTCTGTTTGGAGATTTTCTTTCTCCATTACCTTTATTGAACTTGAAATGCTTTTAGCTTTCACATGCTGCTAATTTTAGTAGTATTTATTAAGTAGCTTTTTCCCACTTTCAAAAAAAAGCATCTTTCCTTTTTTATAGAGAAAAGAAAATTATTTGAAAGATGCTTTCTGAAATCGGGTTAGAAATTAGGATAATAACACGTCAGACAATATCAAAAAAGAGAGTGTAAAGATCTCCTTTACTTTCTGGATTTGCAATTTCCTGATGGAAACAAGCATTTGACATTCATCAAGTATCCAAGGAAACATAGGTTATATCTACATGACACTGAAACTTCTGGCTGACAAGTGAAAAGTTCAGACAACCACCTCAATGTTTTGTTGGCAAAATGTCTATGTGATATTAAAAATCTGAATGTTTCCAGATGTTTCCCATATGCTAGAGTATTTGGCAACAACCAAATGTTTACCCTCCTACAGATATTGTACAATAGACAAATCATCAAGAAGGTGACCATATTTTCTTTGGGGCCTGAAAATTTTGGCCTTGTATAACTGCAGTTGGCAAATTGGTGCAATAACAGGTAAGGAATAAGAGTGCAGAGCTAATGCAGAAAATACTAACATAGTTTGTATAGAAAGGAGGCTTGGAATAAGAAGATAGGAAGTGAGGAAAGGTGATCATACATGACAGAAAAATTAAAATAAGAAAGGTAATAGAAGAAAATCAAATTTGTATGAATATTGTATGAAGATCCTAAATAAAAATAATATCATAAACTCATGGATTTAGAGCCAGGAGGGACCACAGAAGCATGTAGTCCAACTGAAGTCAGTGAGATTAAATGGCTTACCCAAGGACACACAGGCAGTAAGGATATGAAGAGGCATTCTGATCCGTGTTCTCTTATTTCAGTTCCAGTGTTCTTTCCATATATCACACTTCTTCTGTTTGGAGTTAAAGACACTTATCTGCATGTAGATAAGTCCAATAGTCATCACAGTTTAATATGGTTGAAATCATTGTGGGAGAATTACTGACAGGAGAAAAAAAGTGACACCATCCCCACTCCCAATGAATATCATATTTAAAAAAATTTGTAGTTCCAGTAGGACTTTAATTGTCACCTCAGCTGCCTTTTCTCATTAAAAATATCCAAGTTATTAAAGCATTGTGTCTAGATATGTGGTGAAAAATCCTTGACATTTTAAAACTTTCTGAAGATTTACCATTGATCTGTTATGGCATTCACAATTGCTATATTAACAGTGATAGATTAGACAGAGATGGGGAGGAAGAGAGAGAGAGAATTTAATAAATGCCTAATATGTGCCCAGGACTGTGTTGAGTCCTAGGGATACAGATATGAGAAGTTAAGACTTACTTGACGTCAAGGACCTTACTTTTAAATGGGGAAACACAACATGCAAAGGGGAGCTAGAATGATACAGAGAAGTCACACATATCTTGGGGCTGTGCTTAGGAGGTGCTTTGGAATGGAAGTGAGATAAAGGCCTAATTTTGAGCCCAAGATGGTTTTAGGGACCAAGTTCAAATTTCTAGTGGAAGAGGATCAAAATAATTCCTGGAATATAGACAACATCATTTGTACCGACATTGTTTTGAGTTCTGTGTGAAAAGGGTTCTGGCTATGTAAGGAAAAAAAAAAACTTTCAGAGAGAATTTTTTCAAAGCTGTATTCTTTCTTCTGATATTCAACTAGTTCCATTTGTACACTTATATCAAACATCTAATGAGGGAAATACAGAAGCCCTTTCTTTACTTCAATCAGCCAGTCACTAAGTAAAAATATATTTAAAAACCTGCTATGTTCCAGGTACTATTCTGAGTGCTGGGCATACCAAGAAAGGCAAATGATAGTTCTTGCTCTCAAAGTCCTCATAGTCTAATGGAGGAGACAATATACAAACAACTACGCGTAACCAAGCTATATACAGGATAAATTGGAAATAATCAATACATAGAATTCAGTAGAATTAAGATAGATTAACCCGATTCTGGAAGCTAAGAGGGCCTAGTAAAAAGTAAGCCACTCTCGCCTTTCATTATTGACCTCTGAAAGCCCAGAAAATATCATCCCAGGAAAATCCCTGGAAAAGCTGAGCCAGCAGAAAGACAGGGTGCAGCAGTCTCATAGCCCAGAAAGCTTGGGGGATTAAAGGGAAAGGCCCTTCTTGCTTTGGGGGAAGAGGAGCAATACAAGATTGGAGGCATCCCAGCAAGCCAGCAGTAAGCCCTACCTCTGTAAACCACGGGGAGATCCTGAGCCCCTAGTGGAGCAGGCACCCCCCAATCCCATCCTGGAATGCCTCAGCATAGGCAAGGGAACTGGTAGACACCAGCTCTGGAAAACTGTCATGTGTGCTGGTGTTCTCCAGCAGCCAAATCTCCTGGTGCTTCAGCACAACTCCAGGAAGCACAACTCCTGGAGGCACAGCTCCAGGTTGGCAGATATCCTCCAGCAGCCAAACATTTGAGTGCAAGGCCCAGGTGATCAGGCATCCCCCAGGGGCCAGACTCTCCACCGCAACCCTGAGAGCTCCAGTGTTACTGACCCCAGCTCAGTACCAGATAAGCTGCCAAACCACTACAGCCACCAGCTGCCATTACCTGAGGCCCCAGCACAGAAAGGTCCTGAGCTCCTCGCCCAAGAAACTTGTTTCAGTGCCCCTTGAGCTCCAGCATGGGAGTTCAACTCTAAAAGTTGGGAATTGGGAAACGTGATGACCAAAAAGCAGAAACTAAAAATGACCGTAGATTCTTATGGGGACAGGGAAGATCAAGGCACAAATTCAGAAGAGGAAATTTTCAATATACTCATATCTGAAACCTCAAAGAGGAATATGAACTGGTCCCAATCTCAAAAATCCTTCTTGGAAGAACTCAAGAAGGACCTTAAAAGTCAAATAAGAGAGGGAGAAGAAAATTAGGAAAACAAATGGGAGATATGCAAGAGAAAGTCAGTAGCTTGAGAAAAGAAGGACAAAAATTGACTGCGGAAAACAAGTCCTTAAAAAGTAGAATTGGTCAAATGGAAAAAGGAGGCACAAAAACTCACTGAAGAGAACTCTTTGAAAACTAAAATGGGCCAATATGGAAAAATAGGTACAGAAGCTAACTGAAGAAAACAGTTCACTAAAAATTAGAATTGGGTTAAGTGGAAGCTAATGACTCTATGTGATATCAATAATCAGTCAAACAGAAACAAAATAATAGAAGAAAATGTAAAATACTTCATTGGAATAAACTGACCCGGAAAATTGATCCAGGAGAGACAATTTATTTATTATTGGTCTACCTGAAAACCATGATAAAAAAAAGAGCCTGGACAGTGTATTTCAGGAAATCATAAAGGAAAACTTCCCTGAGGTCTTAGAACCAGAAGGTAAAATAGTCATCCAAACAATCCACTGATCACCTCCTGAAAGAGATATCAAATTGAAAATGCTGAGGAATATTGTAATATTGTAGGAAAATTCCAAAATTGCCAGGTCAAAGAGAAAATACTGCAAGTAGCCAGAAAGAAATAACTTAAAAATCATGGAACCACAGTCAGGATTACACAGGACCTTGCAGATTTTACATGAAAAGATTGAAGGGCTTGAAATATGATTTTCTGTAAGGCAAAGAGTTTAAATTACAACCAAGGATTAAATTACAACCCAGCAAAACTGAGCATAATCTTTCAGAGGAAGAGATGGATATTCAACACAATAGGGGACTTCCAAACCTTCCTGATGAAAAGACCAGAGCTCAACAGAAAATTTGATCTTCAAATACAAGATTCAAGAGAGGCATAAACAGGAAAGAAAAGAAAAACATATTGTTAATAAGGACATACTGTTTACATCCCTATGAGGGAAGATGATACTTGTAACTCTTGAGAACTGTATTGTTATTACACCATTTAAAAGAGTTGTATGTACACAGAAGGCATAGGTATAAACTGACTTTGATGTGGTGATAAAAAAAATCTAAGTGGTGAAAAGGGACTGTACTGAGAGAAGAGGAAAGGATGAGGCAGGCTAGAGCAAATTACATCACATGAAAAGGCACAGAAACCTAGGGAAAGTAGAGGGAAAGAAGGAAGGGAGATGAGCATTATTTGAACCTTACTCTCATCGGGTATTGAGTCAATCATAAGCTTTACACTAAGTGTGGAAAAGTCAGACAGAGACAGAAAGAGAGATAAAGAGAGTGAGGCAGAGAGATACATGTCTTTGAAAGTCATTGGACATATAGGGGTGGGGAACCTGCACACTTGAGGCCGCATATGTCCCTCTAGGTTCTCTATCAAGGCCCTTTGACAGAATTCAAACTTGAAGTTTTGATTGGTCAAAGAAACTTTGTCATGTATTGTGGGTGATATATAAAAATCATGAACCAGTTCAGAATTCAGGGATTTGAGTGAGTGGTAAGTCAGGTTTTTGACCTGATAGCTAAACCTTTGAGATGGAATCTTTAGGGGAATGGGAAGAGAAACTAAAGATTCAGGATAAAAGAAGAAGATTCAAAGAAATAATGTACACAGTGATCACAACAATATAAATAAAGTCATGTGATACAATAATAGAGTTCAATTTTGATAAAACACAATGGTATAACTTAAAAATTGAGGCACAGATTTTTCTGTTCTCTAAATAAATACTTTTAAAAGTATATAGTTGCTTATACTTTTAGATACAAGTGCTCTTTCATGGTGGTATAATGAATGGTTTTCAGGATGTGTTTTTATATTTTGAGTATTTGTTTATGTTCGTTGGTTTCCTTAAAACAAAATGTGTCAATGAAAACATTTTGGAATGTAATTCCTCTCCAAAGCAAAATATTTTAAGTACCAAAGAACAATGGTTCATTTTTATACTCCAAACCCATGCATTTTATGTGAACCATATCATTAGAGAATTGAATTCTCATATTTCTGATAATCACCCATTCCCTACCCCCTGCTTTGGCAAATTGAGAAAGGGAGGCAAAGTATATGAATAGCATTACAAAATCTTAGAGAAACTATCAGAGCTTTGTTAGGACACAGGAGATGCTGAATCCCACATTTTCTTAATCTATTGTCATTCAAAATAGTTTCATTCTCTTTGATAGAAGACAGAGCTATCACCAACCCTTTATTGACTTATAACCCTTGACAAAAATATCCTTTTTGTTGAAAAATAAGGAATTAGGCCATGAGGAAAGGAGAAAATGGAATATATCTCCTAATTTGGGAGTATTGTTGTTTTGAACATTTTAAAGAAAGAATTAATGTGGAACTAGATTTTAAGAAACTCCCTGTGGGTACTGTTTGTTGTTTTGAATTGCTTTAATAGTAAACTTGCATTATTTATGTTTATTAATATTTAGAATGCACTTTGCAAGGATGATTTTCATCTGAGTTATAATTAGTCTCAGCTGATGAATGCAATAAAATGATTATAAACAACTCCATGAGCTCATTATCACTACTGTGCAGTAAGATACAAAAATGGTGCAGGAATGAGTGCCTTACCTTTAAACATCATTGGAAACCATTTTCAACCTTGGATGAAATTTTATAGGATTCAGACTAAAATTATTTTGTCTTTCCAAACCTTAGTCACACATATTGAATTAGTCTTTAAAAGTCCAATTTATATTTCTTCTCTCAGAATCTTTTAAAATTTTCATACATTTCATAATTTCCATACACTAAACATTGCTTGATTGTTCAGAACATGATATTCAATTTTAATAAGCACATTGGCTAGAATTTCGTAAAAAGGATGTTTTCACCTCTTCCACATCCCCCAACAGACCCAGCACTCTCTGGTACTTCATCCATGCCAAACACAAAGATGTCCTGCTTTTGGTGTATGAATAGCATAGTTTCTAGTTCTAGTACTGTGTATAAAGAAATGTATAGAATTTCATAAGTCACTTATTTGAACTCCCTCATTTTATGGTTGAGGAAAATGAGGCCCAAGGTGACTTGGCCAAGGTAACATAGATAATATGTGAGGTAGGATTTTAACTCAGATCCTCTGGATTTCAAGCCAATATTCTTTCCCCTGTAGCACATGCTACAGAACAGTAGCCATGGTAAAGCATTCAGAGCTTTGCTCCCAGGTCATTAAAATTTTGAGGTGCTGAGAGCAATAGTTGTCCTATAGTAGGGTAGAAACAACTGAGCTTAGCACCTAATTGGGGAAAAAATCATCAAAATCTAAAAATATGAATTTCTAGGTAAATTCCTAGTTAAAATTCCAAATGGTCTTTTCCTAAGACCACTTTGACAGCTTCCCCCAAAACAGCCTCATGATGCTTTGGATAATATTTCCTCACATTGCCCAGTAAGTTCCTATACTTCTCTGTCACCTACCAATAGCAACATCGCTCTCAGGACCTCCACCTCCACATTACATAACGTGGCATTTGCATAGAACATAATGATGGCTAATTGTGGCTCTGCTTGACAGCACAAACAATCGAGTTATTTCTTTGTCAATTACCTAATGCCAGAAGTCCTGGCTGGTGTCGTTGAAACACATAACACCACAAAAAGATAGATATACTAATAACACGTTGTTGATGGAGTTGTGAATTGGTCCAAGCTTTGTGGGAAAGCAATTTGGAACTATGCTGAAAAACGGACTTAAATGTCCATCTCCTTTGACTTAGAAATCCCACTGCTGGGCATACACCTCAAGAAAGTCAAAGACAAAAATAAAGGTTCATTTGCACCATTGCATTCATAGTAGCATTTTTTTTAAGCAAAGAACTAGAACCAAAGAAGATAATCATCAATTGGGTAATAGCTGAACAAATTTTCGTACACAAATAGTAATAGAGGATTTTTCTACTGAAAGGAACAATGAATATGAAGAATCCAGAGAAACGTGAAAACATATATGAATTGATGTCAAATGAAATAAAGACAACTAGGAAAAAAAGCTATGTAATGACTGAAACAAAGAAATGGAAAGAATGATAAAAAGGAAATTAAACAATATAGTATAATGATGATGATGGTGATGATGATGATGATAGGGACAATGACAAGAACAAAAACAATAATAATTTCATCCCAAAGAACAAATTTAAAAATGCATTTCTCTTCTTTTTTCTTTCTTTTCTTTCTTCTTTTTTGTTTCTTTATTCTTTCCTTTCTTCCTTTCTTATTTCTTTTTTTTTGCAATTTTTGGTGACCATTCATATGCATATATTGTCAAACTTTAGTTAATATATTAAGTAGTCTACTGAATTGCTTCTTCTATTCTTTGTTGCATGGGAGTTTTTCTGTAAGAAAAGAGGGAAAAATAAAATTGGAAACAAATGTAATGTCAAAGAAATATACAAAAAAAATCATGTAATTTCTTTAAAAAGAAACACAAATACCCAAAGAGCTGGCAACTATATGAAAGTAATCTTGAAAAGCCTAATTGCCCCAGTATAAGACTGAGATAAGAAGGCTGTAACAAGAGTTATAGGCCAAAATCAGGTACCCAAAAACAGTCTCGTGTGGTTATAAATATTATGAATTCTCTCTTCATTTCGTTTAAAATGATTTCACTACAAAGTGTTTTGCTTTAGTGTAGTGTTTAGACTTTTGTTTGCTAGTTATTGGGTTTCTTCTCCATCTTGTTACATAGTTTTACTATCATAAGAATTAATAATGTTAAATGATAAGACAGTTTGTGCAGTTGGCTCTTCTGAACTAAAGATGTGCTGAATGAAGAAGGAGAAGAAGAAGAAGAAGAAGAAGAAGAAGAAGAAGAAGAAGAAGAAGAAGAAGAAGCACCAGCAGCAGCAGCAGCAGAAGAAGAAGAAGAAGAAGAAGAAGAAGAAGAAGAAGAAGAAGAAGAAGAAGAAGAAGAAGAAACACATGGTAAAGAAGTCTTGTGCATTCCATACTATTAAATGCAAATACATAATTCATCACTTAAATGTTACACATAAGATATTTACTGTCCCACTGTGTTTTTTACAGTAGTTTATTTACATAATGCAGGGTTGTTTAAGGCATGCATGTTTATTTCCATGATTTGCTTCTGATCAGAAAGACTATTTTGTGCTCCGAAGGTCTGTGCATCCTCCTGGGTGGTCAAAGGAAAATTGGTATTAGAACACATTGATGACATCTACTATGATTGATTAAATATTTACCACCAGGAATGGGTAGTAAAAAGAAAAGCATTTTTAATGAAATGTGACAGTTTCTTTAAAAAGCTGCTGTTGAGTTGAGGTGGTAGAAGAGCCCTATATTTTCAAAATAGATGCAAGAAGCAGGGGCTGCATTAGCCAGTCCTGCAGTCTTATGCATTCTTTTACTTGCTAACTTAGAGACTCCCAAGGCAATTACTTGTCTATATGTCACCCCTGATACTCCCATGAAGTTTGACATTTCATCTATTGAAATGACTATAGCATGTGTGTCTCAGAGCAAGATAAAAGCCTTTCATCTTACTAATGCAACAGTCTCATGTCATTTGGGTAAATCAGATACATCCCATTGTGAAAAGAACAAAGTTTTCTTAGGCTAAGCTTATGATTTGAAGAGAGACATGAGATATACAGGGATATAAAGGTGAACACACTTGTGATGCCTGTATTCGATCTTTTTTGTACATCTGGGTCTTGTTTCCCAGACTCCTGGATTATTCTTTTCACTTATAAAAGAGGAATGAACAAACCATGATTTCAAGTATCCCCATTTGGGATCATAACATCATAGTTTTAAATAAAGAAAGAATCTGCTAGGTTATATAGTAAATCTTTTTTTTAATTTTAGAGATGAGGAAATTGAGGTCCAGAAAGGCTAAGTAACTAGCCCAGGGTCACATGGCTAGTAAGAGTCAGAACTAGCAACTTGCATCCAGGTCATTTAATTCCAAATCCAGCACTCTTTATCAAATAACTGAATTCAAAATTCATAGGAGGTAGGACATTTTCTCATTATTTTAATTACACTATCCAAGGAATATTTCATGAGTATTTCAGAACATAGAGATAGTGTGGAAGATATCTCCACTTTCCCTTCCAAAGTTGTAAATGAGCTTGCATGTATTCTTTCTGGGACCTCTTCCATGGCTATACCAGGCATCCCATCTTCTATCTCTGAGCCTTTGTTTTCCTTCCACAGTTCTGACTTTTAAGTCAATTTAAGTCAACAAGCAAGCATTTATTAAGTATCTGTTGTGTGCCCAGTAGTACCTGCCTTTTAGGAGTTCATGATCTACAGAAGGAAAACATAATACTTATAAGTACATGTAAATAAAAACAGATTAAATAAATTTTGGGAGGCACACTAACAATTAGAGAAATCAGAAAAGTTCTTCAGTTCTGCTTAATGACTATTCTGTGTTCTAAAGGAAACAGGTGAGAGCATTCCAGGCACGAGGGATTTCATTAACATAGACACAGGGATGGGGGATTGAATGTAATATAAGGGAAAAAGGCTAATAGGAGAGTCTGACCAGAAGGGAGTATATGAGAAGGTAGAGTAGTATGAAACCAGTCTGGAAAAATAAATTGGAGTTATATTGTGAGGAACTTTGCAATGAAAAGAAATTTACATTTTATCATAGAAGTAATAAGGAGTGACAGGTACAGCCTGAGCTTTAGGAATATTAATTTGGCAATTGGGTGGGAAAAGGAGTGAAGAGGAGAGAGACAAGATTCAAGGAGTCATGGATGAAGTGTGAGTGCAGAGATTGGGAAAGGCATGAGAGATATTGTGAAGGCAGAATTGACTCAATCAGACAGCTAACTTGATATGAGAGATAAGGGAGAGTGAAGAATTGAAGATGACTCAGAGGTGAACCTCAGTGACTAAAAGGATGGTGTTCTCAACAGACATCCAGAAGACAGGAAGATGCATGGCTTGGTAGCAAAGATAGAGCAAAAATAAAGAATTCAGTTTTAGACATGCTGAGTTTGAGATCACTATGGTTCATCCAGGTTGATGGTGTGGGTTTCAATGAAGGACTTTCTTGATGATGTCCAGATATAATTTTGAGAGTCATCTGCCTAGAGATAACAATTGAACTTGTAGGTTCTTATGAAATCATAGATAGCATGTAGGGGAAGTAGATGGCACAGTGAGCACATAGCTGGACTAGGAGTAAGGAATACCTGACTTCAAATTTAACTTCAGATACTTACTGGTTGAGTGACCCTGGACAAGTCACTTAACCTCTGTTTACCTCAGTTTCCTTATCTGTAAAATGAGGATAATAATACCACCTACCTCCCAGGGTTGTTGTGAATATAAAATGAGATAGTAATTTGAAAACACTTGGAACAGTGCCTGGCACATAGTAAGTGCTATATAAATGTTAGCCAAAATAAAAATAAAATAAAAATGTATAAAAAGGAATGAGGGCCTAGGAAAGTGTCTTTGCAAAAGCACAAAGGTAATGGTCTAGCAAAGAAGACTGAGGAGTGGTCAGATAGTTAAAAGTGTCATGAAAGTTGAAGAAGAAAAGAATGTCTAGGAGGATGGAGGGATCAACTGCATCAAAAAATATAGAGTGTTCAAGTAGGATGAGGACTGAGCAATTGTCACTGAAATTATCAGTCAAGAGAAAATTGTTTCAGTTAGGTGATGGGTTTTGAAGCTTGCTAGCAGAGGTTTGAGAAGTGGGTGTAAGGAAATAAAGTGGAGGCACATAGTATAAATACCTTTTGCTAGGAGTTTGTGAATCAAAATACAAATATATAAGATGATATCTTGAGAGGGTGTCAAGAGAAGTATTTTTAAGTATAGGAAGATCTTCACACAAATCAGGCAGTGGGGATGAGGTGCTTGTGCTTGGACCCTAAATTCTAACAGCCTCTGCTTGGGTGCCTGTGCCTGAACCCCAATTCCAAAACACATACAGTTCTCAAAACATATTCTCTCTCAGGCTGTCTCTCTCTAGTTAAAGGGCAGCCTGCCCCAACTTATCTCTGCTTCTTCCTTAGTAAGGAGCTATGTGTAACTATAGATTGATTTCCAGATGCTGATAACTGACTGTCCACTGAGTCTTAACCATATTTACTATTCACTGACCTTTCTAACATGTATCCCAGACATAGTATTTTGTCTAACAAAACACTAGATGAGAAACTATTCCCATTTAGCCCGGACAGACGGTGAACTTAGTGACATTTCACAGTAAAGACCACATCCCTAGTAACCCCACTGTGGGCTATTTCCTAGTGAACTCTGGGTAAGATACCTGTGCAGTAGATACAAAATGTGCATGTTTCGTTAAGAACTAACCACTCCTTGACCACTCCCTAAACCACTACCTAATACCACCCCCAAACACCAAACTGACATATTTTCCCTTTCAACCTTTTAAAAAAATTCTCCTGCACCCCTCTAGGGTTGCAGGTTCCCTAAGAACTCTTACCTGCTGAAAATGCTTATTGATTTGAAATGTAACTGATTTTTTTCTTTGTTAATATATCTTCACAAAAGTTTGCTTTTATTCCACATTCCACTAAAAGGTCAAAATATATTATCTAACCATCCTAACCAATAGTGATATTTCCTTCCTTAAAAATCTTTTGAGGGGGCGGAGCCAAGATGGTGGCTGGTAAGCAGGGACTAGTGTGAGCTCCATACCGAGTCCCTCCAAAAACCTATAAAAAATGGCTCTGAACCAATTCTAGAATGGCAGAACCCACAAAACAGCAGAGGGAAGCAGGGCTCCAGCCTAGGACAGCCTGGATGGTCTCTGGGTGAGGTCTATCCCACACAGAGCTGAGAGCTGGGAGCTGGGAACAGAGTGGAGCAGAGCCCAGCCTGAACGGCGTGGACCATCCAGACCAGAAGCCGGGCAGAGGGGGCCCTAGAGCCCTGAATCAGTGAGCTGCGGCAGTTACCAGACTCCTTAACCCACAAACACCAAAGACTACAGAGAAGGTTAGTGGGAAAAGCTGCGGGAGAAGAAGGAGTTCGCGGTTCGGCTTCCAGCCCCAGGGGCAGTGGAGGTGGGGCAGCTACAGCTGTTGTTACTTCCGGCTCCGGGTTCACCTGGTGGGAGGAATTAAGTGGCGGATCAGAGCAGGAATGCACAGCCTGCTGAAGATCTAAGTCCAGTCCAGGTTGGGGGTTGGGGAAGGAGCAGTGCTGGTGTGGCAGAGCTGACACCTCCCCCCCAAATGTGGAACATAGAACTCTTTAGTCTACAAGCAGTCATACCCCACTGAAAAAGTCAAAGGTTAAGTTAGTTGGCTGGGAATATGGCCAGGCAGAAAACGCACCGAGATTCAGTCTCAGACTTTGCATTCTTTCTTTGCTGACAAGGAAGACCAAAACATACAGCCTAAAGAAGTCAATAAAGTGCAAGAGCCTACACCAAAAGCCTCCAAGAAAAACATGAACTGGTCTCAGGCCATGGAAGAGCTCAAAAAGCATTTGGAAAAGCAAGTTAGAGAAGTAGGGAAAAAATTGGGAAGAGAAATGAGAAGGATGCGAGAAAAGCATGAAAAACAAGTCAATGACTTGCTAAAGGAGACCCAAAAAAATACTGAAAAATACACTGAAGAAAACAACACCTTAAAAAACAGACTAACTTAAATGGCAAAAGAGCTCCAAAAAGCCAATGAGGAGAAGAATGCCTTGAAAGCCAGAATTAGCCAAATGGAAAAGGAGGTCCAAAAGACCACTGAAGAAAATACTACTTTAAAAATTAGATTGGAGCAAGTGGAAGCTAGTGATTTTATGAGAAATCAAGACATTATAAAACAGAACCACAGGAATGAAAAAATGGAAGATAATGTGAAATATCTCATTGGAAAAACCACTGAACTGGAAAATAGATCCAGGAGAGATAATTTAAAAATTATTGGACTACCTGAAAGACATCCTCAAAAAAGAGCCTAGATATCATCTTTCAAGAAATTATCAAGGAGAACTGCCCTGATATTCTAGAGCCAGAGGGCAAAATAGAAATTGAAAGAATCCATTGATCGCCTCCTCAAATAGATCCCAAAAAGAAATCTCCCAGGAATATTGTCGCCAAATTCCAGAGCTCCCAGATCAAGAAGCAAATACTGCAAGCAGCCAGAAAGAAACAATTTGAGTATTGTGGAAACCCAATCAGAATAACCCAAGATCTGGCAGCCTCTACATTAAAAGATCAAAGGGCTTGGAATACGATATTCCGGAGGTCAATGGAGCTAGGATTAAAACCTAGAATCACCTACCCAGCAAAACTGAGTATCATGATCCAAGGCAAAATATGGATTTTCAATAAAATAGAGGACTTTCAAGCTTTCTTAGTGAAAAGACCAGAACTGAATAGAAAATTTGACTTTCAAATACAAGAATCAAGAGAAGCATGGAAAGGTAATCAAGAAAAAGAACAAGAAAAAGAAATTGCAAGGGACTTACTAAAGGTGAACTGTTTTGCTGACCTTCCTACATGGAAAGATGATGTGTATGATTCATGAGACCTCAGTATTAGTATGCATACATATATGTTTATGTATATATATATGGGTGAATGTGTATGTATGTATATATCTATGTGTGTATGTATATATATATATATATATATATAGAGAGAGAGAGAGAGAGAGAGAGAGAGACAGAGAGAGAGAGAGAGAGACAGAGAGAGAGAGAGAGACAGAGAGAGAGAGAGAGGAAGGGAGGGAGGGAGAGAGGGAGAGAGCAGACACAGGGTGAGTTGAAGATGAAGGGAAGATATCTAAAAGAAATAAAATCAAATTAAGGGATGAGAGAGGAACATACTGAGAGAGGGAGATAAGGAGAGATAGAATGGGATGGATTATCTCCCATAAAGGTGGCAAGAGGAAGCAGTTCTGTGGGAGGAGGGGAGAGGGCGGATGAGGGGGGAATGAGTGAACATTGCTCTCATCAGATTTGGCCTAAGGAGGGAATACCATACATACCCAATTGGGAATCTTACCCCACAGGAAAGAAGAGGGAAGAAGATAAAAATAAATGGGGGGGATGGTGGATGGGAGGGCAGATGGGGGTGGAGGTAGTCAAAAACAAACACTTTGGAAAGGGGCAGGGTCAAGGGAGAAAATTCAATAAAGGGAGATGGGTTGGGAAGGAGCAAAATATAGTTAGTCTTCCACAACATGAGTATTGTGGAAGGGTTATACATAATGATACACATGTGGCCTACATGAATTGCTTGACTTCTTAGGGAGGGTGGGTAGGAAGGGAAGAGGGGAGAGAATTTGGAACTCAAAGTTTTAAAAACAGATGTTCAAAAACAAACAAAAATGTTTTTGCATGCAACAAGAAAATAAGATACACAGGCAATGGGGCGTAAAAATTTATCTTGCCCTACAAGAAAGGAAGGGAAAAGGGGATGGGAGGGGAGTGGTGTGACAGAGGGGAGTGCTGACAGGAGAACAGGGCAACCAGAATATACGCCATCTGGGAGTGGGGGGGAGGGTAGAAATGGGGAGAAAATTTGTAATTCAAACTCTTGTGAAAATCAATGCTGAAACCTAAATATGTTAAATAAATTAAAAATTAAAAAAAAATCTTTTGAATATCCTTTTGAATATATCCTTTAGGATACAGTGAAACCCTTAGTAAATGATCAATAAAATGATCCACCACAACTCCAAATGATTAATGATATATAATTTTCTCCATCTAGCAGTTAGTTGGAGCAGTGGATGGAGTACCAGTCCTGGAGTTAGAAAGATCCGAGGTCAAATCCAGTCTCAGACACCTACTGGACACGTCATTTAAACCTACTTGCCTCAGTATCCTTATCTGTAAAATGAACTAGACAAGGAAAATGCAAACCACAATAGTGTCTTTGTCAAGAAAATACCAAATGGGGTCACAGATGAAGTGACTCGGACAACAAGATTATTGGGACAGCTTGGTGGCACAGTTGATAAAGTGCTAGACCTGGCATCAAGAAGATACATTTCTAGGGGCAGAGCAAAGATAGCAGCATGAAAACAAGGACTCCCTTGAGATCTCCCCCAAATCCCTCCAAACACCTGTAAAAATGACTAAACAATTCTACAACTACAGAACCCATGAAAGGACAGAGTGAAAAAGTCTTCAGTCCAAGATGGCCTGGATGATGCCTGGGAAGGGTCTACTGCATCATGATGGGAGTGGAACGCAACCCAGACTGGGCCTTGCCAGGGCAAACCAGGCCAGATCAGACTGGGCAGAGCAGAGCTTAGGGCCCTGAATCACTACCATCTGTGGCAGTTTCCAGAATTCTGAACCCACAAACACCAAAGACAATTTGGCAGGTCAGTGGGAAAACTATTGGACCCGAATGAGAGAGGGAGTCCTCCTGGTAGTTATACTGCAGAAAGGAGTGCTTCCACTCACAGACCAGAGCACATGTCAGGAGAGGAGTATCATACCACCTCAAAATAGAAGCAGCTCTGAAAACAGCAGTGCAAAACTCCTGAAGCTTGGAACACAGCACTCTCCACTCCAAAAGCAGTCATAACCTGACAGAAAGCTCAAAAGTCTAATTGCCTGGGAGCACACAGAATAAAAGGACTCAGACTATAGAATCTTACTTTGGGGACAAAAAAAAACTGATCAAAACATACAGCCAGAAGAAGTCAACAAAGTCAAAGATCCTACATGAAAAGCCTCCAAGAAAAATATGAATTGGTCTCAGAGCTCAAAAAGGATTTAGAAAATCAAGTAAGAGAAATAAAGGAAAAACTGAGAAGAGAAATGAGAGTGATGCAAGAAAATCATAAAAAACAAGTCAATAGCTTGCTAAAGGAGATCCAAAAAAATACTGAAGAAAATAACACCTTAAAACATAGACTGACTCAAATGGCAAAAGAGCTTCAAAAAGCCAATGAGGAGAAGAATGCCTTAAAAAAACAGAATTAGCCAAATGGAAGAGGAGGTCCAAAAGATCACTGAAGAAAATAATGCTTTAAAAATTACAGTGAAACAAGTGGAAGCTAGTGACTTTATGAGAAATCAAGAAATTATAAAACAGACCCAAAGAATGAAAAAATGGAAGACAATATGAAATATCTCATTGGAGAAACCACTGACCTGGAGAATAGAACCAGGAAAGATAATTAAAAAATTATTGGACTACCCGAAAGCCATGATCAAAAAAAGAGCCTAGACATCATCTTTCAAGAAGTTGTCAAGGAAAACTGCCCTGATATTCTAGAACCAGAGGATAAAATAGAAATTGAAAAAAATCCACCAAGCTCCTCTTGAAAACGATCCCCAAAAAACCCCCTAGGAATATTGTAGCCAAATTCCAAAGTTTCCAGGTGAAGGAGAAAATCTTGCAAGTAGCCAGAAAGAAAAAAATTGAGTATTGTGGAAACACAATCATAATAATACAAGATCTAGCAGCTTCTACATTAAGAGATTGAAGGGCTTGGAACATGATATTCTAGATGTCAAAAGAACTATGATTAAAACCAAGAATCACCTGCCCAGCAAAACTCAGTATAATACTTCAGGGCAAAATATGGATTTTCAATGAAATAGAGGATTTTCAAGCATTCTCAATAAAAAGACCAGAGCTGAATAGAAAATGCAAAATACAAATACAAATACAAGAATCAAGAGAAGCATGAAAAGGTAAACAGGAAAGAGAAATCATAGGGGACTTACTAAAGTTGAACCATTTTGTTTACATTCCTACATGGAAAGATGATATCTGTAACTCATGAGACCTTTCTCAGTATTAGGGTAGTTGAAGGGAATATGCATCCATACATGCATACACATACATACATACATATATATGTATTTATGTGTGTGTGTATATATATATATATATGGAGAGAGAGAGAGAGAGAGAGAGAAGAGAGAGAGAGAGAGAGAGAGAGAGAGAGAGAGAATAAGAAAGCACAGAGTGAGTTGAATATCAAGGGATGATATCTAAAAAAATTAAATTAAGGGGTGAGAGAGGAATATATCGAGAGAGGGAGAAAGAGAGAGATAGAATAGGGTAAATTATCTCACATGAAAGTGGCGAGAAAAAGCAGTTATAATGGAAGGCAAGAGGGGGTAAGTGAAAGGGAATGAGTGAACCTTGTTCTCATTGGATTGGTCTTAAGGAGGGAATAGCATACATGCTCAATTGGGTATCTTACCCTACATGAAAGCAGGGGGGAAGAGGATAAGAGGGGGGGGTAATAAAAGGGAGGGTAGATTGAGAGAGGAGGTAGTACAAAGCAAACACTTTTGAAAAGGAAAAAAAAACTGAATAAAGGGGGACAGGATGGGATGGAGGGAAATACAGTCAGTCTTTCACAACGTGACTATTATGGAAGTGTTTTCATAAAGATACATGTGTAACCTATATTGAATTGCTTGCCTTCTCAAGGATGGTGGGTGAGGAGGGAGGAAGGGAGAGAATTTGAAACTCAAAGTTCTAAAAACAAATGCTCAAAAAAAGTTGTTTGTTACATGCAACTGGGAAATAAGATATACAGGCAATGGGGCACAGAAATCTATCTTACTGTACAAGAAAGTAAGGGGGAAAGGGATGGAGGGGGAGTGGGGTGGTAGAAAGAGCACAGACTGGAGAAAGGGGCTATCACAATACATGCCATCTTGGGGTGGGAGGAGGGTAGAGATGGGGAGAAAATTTGTAACTCAAAATCTTTCGTAAATGAATGTTGAAAATGAAAAATAAATTAAAAATTAAAAAAAGAAGATGCATCTTTGTGACTTAAGAACTGGCCTCAGAATACTTACTAGCTGTGTGACCATGGGAACATCACTTAACCCTGTTTACCTCAGCTCCTCAACTAAAATTACCCAGGGAAGAAATGGCAAATTACTGTAGTATCTTTGCCAAGAAAAGCCCAAATGGGGTCATGAAAAGTCAGACACAACTGAAGAATGACTGAACAACAACCTCATAGAGAACTGATGAAATCAGTGCAGATTGAAGTATTTATTTTTTTTAATTTGATATATAGCTAATGCACATATATGTTTTGCATGACTGTATATGTGTAATAGTTATTGTATATCTTACTTTTTCAATGGATAGGAAAGGGGTGGAGTGAGGGATACCTAGAATATGGAAATGAAAATTAAAATAAAATTTAAACATTAAAAAGAATATATGTGTGTACATGCATGAATCTATAACAATAACAATGTAATATGTATATATGTATATATGTGTGTATACATGTATACATACATACATATTTCTTTGTCACTTTTCTTCCTATGCAACCTTTATTTTTTTATCTCTCATAAGAATCCTTAATCTTTTTCAAGACTCAATTAAAGCACTACCTTCTACTTGAAGGCTTTTGTGATTACTGCAGCTTCTAGTGTCTTTCTCTCTCCAAATTACCTTTCATTATACACATATATACATATTATTTGCCCTGAAAGAATGTAAGTTCATTGAGGGCAGGAACTATTTTACTTTTGTCTTTGCATTTCTAGGGTTTAGCGTAACACCAATCACCAAGTACATTCTTAATAAATGCATGCTAACTATTTGAATAACTGGTTCTATTTTAAATATTGTGAGAACATGACAATCCTCTAAGATAGGATCATTGCATAAAAATTTGTCCCCAGGTAGATGGTAAGCTTCTTAAGTGGAGACCCTGTTTTATGCCTCCTCGTATTCCAATTACTTAGCACAGTGCCCTACACATGAGGTACACAGTAGAAGGCTGTTTATGGACTGATTAAAGGAAGAATAAAATTGTTATTGCATAAATATAAAGCACATATATGGAAATACTTCAATTATATGTCATGATTTTATTAGTGCTTATGTTATAAGAATCTAAATATTATTTAAGCACAGATTTCATGACGAAAGAAACATCCTCTACCCCCTTTGGTATGTGCAAAATGCATCGAAAAATACAACTCTGTCCTTGAGTCTGATGCAAAAATTGGAGTGAGTGTGTTTGAATTTCTGCCATGATAGCAAAGGTCCCAGTCCTCAATGATACATTTGAATTTATATTTAATTTGAGTTTTATCAAAAAATACATTTTCTATTTAAACTATGTCAACAGCACTTATTTTACCTATGCTTATGTAGTATTAATGTGATCTAAGATCTTCCCCACCATTCAATAGGCCTCAGGTAGGGCTAGGTGGGAAAGCTTGATTATATCTTTGTTTGTAAGTAGGCCTAAAGCCTCTACTTATTAGGTATTCAGCTGATTTGGGCATGAAGCCCCCAGGGCCCTAAGGGGAGTTGCTAAGACCAGAGCCAATGGTGTGTACACTGAGTCTTAGTCAATCATGAATTAAGCCAATCAGAGACCTGAGTTCTAGCCAATCAGATGCTAGCTAGACTGTTAATAAAGAGAACTCAGAACTGAGAGCAGAAGAGTCTTCAGAGACCTACAGGAATTGGAAATCAGCCCAAGGAGAAGGAGAAGGACTTGGAGTCAACAGAGCTGCAGAGAGAGCGCAGAGCAGTGAGTGGAAACCAGGGAACTGTAGAGACCAGAGGACTGAGAGAGGGAAAGACAGCAGATAAGCAAACAGTTAGGATTTGTGATTGTTTACAGAAAAGGCCCTAGCACAGGGGACGGGTACAAGGTGACTTGGTTCTTTGCTATAATACTGTGTTATAATTTCCTTGTTGCTACATTGAGGAGGGCTTACTGGTTTTGGAATATAATTACTGCTATATCGAATTGGAGTAGCTGGTCTTAGGATCTGATCCTCTGGATTCTAAATAAATGTTATACTTCCTCTGCCTTCTACCTAGAGAGTTTTTCATAGTTTGTGATTCTGAACCATTCAGACACGTTTATGGTCATCTTCAAGGTCATGAATCTTGGCTTACTGATACAACTTATATGTAAAATAAAGATTTTTTTAAAGCCCACTTCTCTGACTCTTTGCAGTGTATTGAAGCACTACATCTAGAATCTTCATACAAATCTTAAATTTTCCCAATTTATTTCACATCTATCCTGAATTAGAGTGTTGGCTATGTGAATGGAGCAAAGAGGGTATATGAGAGAGCTGTTGGGGAAATAGGAATAAGATGTGTTCATTAGTTGGTTATGTGGTAAGGGAGATAAGTAGTAGGATATGAAACAGAAGCTAAGAATATGGATGACCAAAGGGATGGTGAAGCCCAACAGTAATAGGGAAATTTTTAAAAAGAAGTGGTTTTGAAGGAAAAAATGAGGAGTTCTCTTCTGGAAGAGTTGAGTTTGAGAGGTCTCCAGGATGTTCAATTTGAAATGCGTGGTCTGCAGTTATATAATCTGCATAAGGGTAATAGTGGAACTAGTGAAAGCTAATGGGAACCAAGTGAAGGAGAAGAGAGAAAAAAGACAAGATGTCCTAGTAAATAACCTTGGGACATGCCTAGAGTTAGTGGGCATGGCATATATGAAATGCAAGTGAAAGAGACTATAAAGGCACAATCAAACAAGTAGGAGGAAACTCAAAAGATCAATATCATGAAACTCAGAGGAGAAAGAATCTTAGGTTAAAGAGGTGGATAACAGTGTCAAATGATGCAAAGACACAAAAGATAAAGATTTAGGGAAAGACTGTTTGATTTGTAAATTAAGAGGTCATTGCTAAGAACATTAGGAGAGAGCAGTTTTAACTGAAAAATAAAGCCAGAATGCAAATTTCATAGGGTTGAGGACAGGAGAGGAAGAGGAAAGAACAAATGTATAAGGCATCTTTAAAGAGATTGACAGAAGGGGCAGAGGGTTATAGGACAATGAGTGAAGATTGTTAATCTAGTGAGGATTTTTAAAGGATGGGAGAAACTTGAGGCTCTCTGTCTCTTTTTCTCAGTTTTTCCCCTTCATCTCTTCATTCCTTTATTTCTCCTCTTCCCTCTTTCCTGTTATGTCTCCTTATTCACCTTCTATTTTCTGGAATTCTTAGTGGGGAAAGAAAAGTTCAGGTGGTGACAGTGTCATTATTCACTTTCCTGCCCTTGAATAAACCTTTTCAGGATATTTCCTCCAACCAGAGTTACAACTAGGGCTGGCTGGGATTGATGGGGCAGGGGCAGGATTTTTGCCCCAGGACCTCACAAAATTAAAAGTTGCTGTGAATGCACACTTATTTTAACTGTAAATGACTCCAAACTTTCTGGAAAATAATTTGGAACTATTCTAAATAAAATGACCATACCATTTGACTTAGAGATCTCATTGTTAAACATAGACCTCAAGGAGATTAAGTCCAGTCAGAAAATTCCCACATAAACCAAAATGTTCATAGCAGTACTTTTTGCAATAGCAAAGACCTGGGGAGAAAAGTAAATTCCCAAAGATTGAGGAGTGGTTAAACGAATTTCAGTATATGAATGTAATACAATATAATGCAATATTACTGTGCCATAAGAAAAATGGATATAAAAAAAGCATGGAAAGAAATATATAAGCTGATACAGAGTGAAGTAAGAAGAATGAGGAAAACTATATATTCAATGACTGTAATAATGAACATGGAAATAACAAAAAAATAGGCTGAATATTTTATAATTATAATGAACAAGATCCTTCCTGAGGAAGAGATGAAAAAAATACATTGTCCTCTTTCCTTTACAAAAGTGAAGGACTATGGGTGAGAGGCATTATATACATACATATATATACACACATACATACATATATGTAATATATATATATAAACAAACATGTACATACATAGATTTAGTTGATTGTTACTGAGATTTTTTGTCTCTTATTATTTGTTAATGGAATTGTCAAAGGGTTGGTGGTTTGTCATATGCTAAGATGAAGAGAGGAGGGATATATTTAGAAATGAAGATAAAAGAAAAAAATATATCTATAGCAATATTTAAGAGCATGTTGAACACTTTAAATCTTCAAGCTGAGCAGATGCAACTGAACCAAGCACCATTCAGCAGAAATAAGTAGCCAAAATAGGAAATAATTATATGACATGGTTTGCCTCTATTGCCTGACAGCATGAAATCCACTTCTCAGTCCTGTCCTGCTCTTCTCTCTCACTAGCAACAGTCTTTCTGGTGTGGTCTCATAGCATCCTAGTTCTTCTGTCTTTCTTCATGGGGCAGTGAAATAGAACATTAGAGAGACAGAGAGTAGAAGCAGTCTATTATGTCTCCTTATTCACCTGCCACCAATTTGTAAAACATTTATTTGAGGGAGGGATTTAATTCATTTTTGCATGCTTGACTCAACATAGAATTCCCAGTTATAGCTCTGCCTCTTACAAAAATCACTCATAGTAATCGCAAACTTTTAAAAGCCTCAGAAGTATATCTCTCACATTGCTTTCTGTCTCTATCTCCATCTCTTTCTCTGTGTCTCTGTGTCTGTCTCTCTCTGTCTGTCTGTCTCACTCAACGATTAGGGATTCTGGACCATATATCCTTCTATAGGCATTGCTCTTATAGGCTTCACCATTCTAAGAAGCAACAGTTTTTTCAATGTGTTTTCAGTTTGGGGAAAGAAAAGGCTTATGTGCAATATATAAGTTATTTGTCTCATAACTGTCAATGAATAAATTAGGCATATAAGAATTAGGTGAGTATAGCCATAATGGTAAATTTCACAGATGCACAATAAGAAAAGTCAATGTACCAAGATAAAGTCTCTAAAATTTGGGCTTGGGCTCCAGCAGGCTTTGTGAGAAGGCTATTTATTTATTTTTGAAAGAGATAATGCAAGAATCACAAAATGAAAATGAGCACAGTGTCCTGAACAGCTTAACCAAAATTTTGATCTCAGTGATTTAAAGACAATTTACAAGCAGCAAAAAGGAAAGGCCTCCCAAGTGTAGGCTCAGGATGCCAAGTGTTGGCCTCTCATGAATGGAATGTTCTTGGCTGTTTTAAGATAGAACTCCAACCACTTCATTTCCCCAGGGCCAAATACTTACTGCCTTTCAACTTCTCCCCCAAAGCAGGCCAAAGCCACAGAGCTCCTTGTGCAGCTGGCAGATTGACTGAACCCCTTTATCTGGGTTCAGTATCACCACATGAATTGGTTAAGCGGAGCATCCAGCCATAATTTCTGAAGTGCCATAGGAACAGTCCAATATTTCATTGGAAATGTCAAGACAACAGCTCTTAGCCCCCTTTTAACTGTGAGATGTCTTACCTTCCTCCCTGGAGGGCACGACATTTTGAAAAAACTACAATAGATTGTAAAGGCTTAGACTAATCCACTCAAAATAGAAGGTGGTGTTATAAATAGGTCACATCCCAAACAGACAAGAGTATCTAGTCTCTTTTATTAATCATCACTTGATTTGGGATATTTTTATTTTAAAAAATAACCTGCAGAAATTGTTTTCCTGACATAGTGGGACTCTTCTGAAATAAGTCCTAGATGAAATTCAAACCTAGAGGGCCAGAGAAAAGACTAAGCTGTTTATGTATTCTCCCACCTCTGGCTAGGTTCATCACCTGATAGTAAAATGAGTTTCTTTTGCAAAACTAGTCACTTGAGAGAAGTTTGGTTTGTTGTGTTATTAAAGTGATTCCTTTCTATCATTTCCCCATTATGGAAATAGAGACTTTAAACTAGGAAAGGGACTTTTACTGGCTTGTCTCTCTATGACAAATAGCTTCAGCCCAGTCTCAGATTTACCATTCAGTTGGTGAGACTCCTACATATAGGCTGCAGGATACTCTTTTTAAAAAGTAAGTTTTTATTTATGCCTTCTATTTTTCCATCCCCCCAAAAAACTATCTCATATCACATAGTATTTTTAAAGATTAAAAAAAGAATACAGAAAATCAGTACATCGAATCAATTCTCCAAAAAGTCTGAAAACATGCAAGGTATAACACCTGTGGACCTTCCACTTCCACAAAAGAGTGCGTTAGGGGTGTTCTCTCATATCTTCATTAGAGTCATGGTTGATTTGTTTATTTTTGTTATATTCACTGTGTGTGTATATGTGTGTGTGTGTGTTTGTTCTTTTCATTTACGTTATTTTTACAACCTCTTTTAATGCCATAAGGATTTCTTGGATACTTGGGGATTCAAAATTTCATGTATAAGTTGTATATTTAATACGTAGATGCTCATACCATATATAAAGGATTTGTCAGGGGGAAACAATGAGCTGGTGTGGGGTCTTACTCCTCCAATGTAGAGTTCAGTCCATTTCTCTATGACTTAGTATATAATTCTAAGAGATTGCCTGAGACCCACAGAGATTAACTAACATCCCTGTAGTCACATAGCTTATAAATGTCAGCTATGACATTTGAAGCAAAGCATCTCTTCAAGTATCTCACAATAATATTGTGGAAAAGACAGAGATATGTGATCCAGACATGGCACCATTAAGATGATTTTGAAACTTATCGAATGGTCAGATCAAAAAAACAGTCATTATTGATTCCACGTCAACTTGGAAAGAGGTTTCCAGTGGAGAGTCACAGGTATTTCAGCTTGGCTTATGCCATTTAACTTTGGTATCAATAAGCTGGAGAAAGGCTTGGATAGCATCCTTATTAGATTTGATGACTGAACAAAACTAAGAAAGACAATTAATACACTAGATGTTAGAATCAAAGCAGTGAGGGAGAAGGGCAGGGAAACTGACCATATTATGCCAGAACATTGGTCCAAACTTAAAAGGAAGAAATTTAATTTGGATAAATATAAAGTCTCACTTTTGAGTTTAAGAAATTTGTTTCACAAGTATAAAACAGTAAAGTCATGGTTAGACAGAAATTTGTCTGCAAAATAATATTGATGGGTTAATTGATGTAGATTTATAACACACATATATACCAATTTATGAATGTATATGCCTCTCATGATAGAACCTACATTCCTTGAAGGCAAAGGAATTCTCATTTTGTCTTTGTATCTCCACTTTGACAAAAATGGATATTTAATAGATGTTTATTGAATAATTAATGTGAATAACATGATTTTTTAAAAGTGTTATAGAACATAATGACTGAAGGTAGGTCCTGATATAGATAGAAAGAGGTGTGTATATACACAGTTGCATTTTATGATTTTCTTTTTGTTTCCTGAGTTGTTAATGATCTTTCCTCTCTCTTGACATTACTTGGGGGATCATTGTTTAAACTTTGTATTATTTATGTCAGTACATGTTGTATCTGTTCATTAGGTTTTAAGCTACTTCAAGGCAGAGACTTATATTTTGTGTCATTATTTCATAACCACAGTGCCAAGCATGGTGCCTTGCTTGTAGTAGACACTTGATAAATATATGTTGAATGGAACTCTGTGAGATTTTTAGCCTGGATGAGTGGGTAAATGAGAACAAGGAATATAAATGGGTGAGTCAGGAGAAGCAGTAGCAAGTTTGAGGGAGAAGTTAACGTGATCCTTTTTACATATATTGATTTTGAGCTGATAATAAGACAGACATCTAAGTAGAAATATCCAGCATTTCCCTTTTCCTGTAGGTGATTTAGGTCTCAATTTCAGCAGACAGGCCAGGGCTAGAGAAGGAGATTTTGGAATCAAATGAATAGAAGTAATAGCGAAAACCAGGAGAGTGGATGAGTTTGCTAAGGGAAAGAGTGTTAGGGGAGTGGAGCAGGAGGCCAAGGACTACTCCCCCTCTCCCTTTTCTCTTCAATGAGGGAAGGATTAAAGCTTTCTAACAAATAGCCTTCGATTCATCTAGATATAAAACAACTGTCAACTGAAACCACTTTTCAGCTACCACAGAACCAGCCTTTAAAATACAAGCAAAACATATATTTCAATACATTACCTAGAAAAGTGCCTTGTCCATAAGGAGGATAATGGAGGATTAAGGCATTTCTTTCAAATGAATACTGCTCTTCTCTTAGACACATAATATAATTGTTTCTCTCATGTACTGTATGTAACAATGCTATAAATGTTCACTGTGTGCAATTAAATAGATGAACTCAGTCCATAAATGATCAGTTCTTTCCTTTCATTATAAATAAGCTGCTACTTTAAAAATTGAAAGTCTGGTTTGTGATGATGGCTTTCACCAACCCATTATAATCAATGTAGGCAAGAGGCTTAATATTTTAAATGCCGAGGCAATTTCATATTATTTGGACTACCAATTTGCCAGAATGTTTTTTCTTGTTCCTTTCAATTCACTTTAACCAACATTTATTAAATACCTATTATGTGAAAGATACCAAACACACTAGGAATTGAGAATACAAAGATAAATATACAGATCCTATTCCCAAGGGACATTCCAACAAATAGTTTCATAAAGTGAAAAGAGTATTGGTTCTGGAATTAAAGCTGCTGGGTTCAAATCCCACCTCTGAGGTTACCAAAAATATGTTTATATGTATACATGTGCGTAAGCATGTATGTGTGTATGCATACATGCATGCATGCATGCATACATATATAACCTTGGCAAGTTACAACCTCCTCAGGACTTAGTTTCCTCATCTTTATAATGATACAGCTTCTGAAGTCCCTTGGAGTGCTAAATCTATGTTTCTGATAGGACCTTATCTCAAAATTAAAAGTTGGAACCAGAAAATCACAACTAATGTTTATGTAGCACCTTATTATATGTCAGTCACTGTGCTAAGAAATTTTTGTAATCATTTGATCCTCATAACAATGATGCAAAACTGGTATAATTATATGAGTTTTAGAGATGAGAAAACTGAACAAACTCAAGTGATTTGCCCAGGGTCACACAGCTAGGGAGTATCTGAGGCTGGATTTGAACTCAAGTCTTCCTGATCCCAGCCACCCAGGATTGAAGGATTAAAGCTTTCTAACAAATAGCCTTCAATTCATCTAGATATAAAACAAGTGTCAACTGAAACCACTTTTCAGCTACCACAGAACCAGCCTCTACAATACAAGCAAAATGTATTTCAATACATTACCTAGAAAAATGTCTTGTCTGTAAAGAGGATAATGGAGGATTAAGGCATTTCTTTCAAATACTACTCTTCCCTTAGACACATAATATAATTGTTTCTCTCATGTACTGTATGTAACAATGCTATAAATGTTTCATCCACTGCACCACCTAACGGCCTAGATGATCTGAAAATTTCTTAGTTCTTTAGCTCCTTCCCCCCTTAATATTGTCCCAATGTCCAAGTCATCTATTTAATTCATAATTATGATCATGTGTCTCCCCTGCTGAAAAACATCTAGTTATCCATTGTTGAACAAAACAAATTTAAACCTCTGACCCTGTCATTTAAGGTTTTCCACTATTTTAACCCAAACTGATTAAGCCGTTGGAAGTTCATTTTCATACAACTACAAAATATTTTTTTCAGAATTAAAGACAGACATAAATAATTAGAAAGACTGTAATTGCTTGTGGGTGAGTCATTTCAATACAATAAAAATGTGAATACTATCCAAATTAAGTTATTCATTCAGTGTCAAGCAAATCAGACTATTGAAAGATTAGATTATAGAACTACAAATATATGAGAAAATTCAGTGGAAAGAATAAAAGATGAAGAATTTTATGAGAAATGCTTTTTTTTTAAGAGGAGAAAGAAAAGATGCCTAGCATCTCAAAAACTAGATCTCAAACTACTCTACCAAGCAATGATCATCTGAATTGTTTAGAACTGGTTAGGAAATAGAGAACCAATCAGTGGAAAAAAATGTTTACAAAACATTCTGAAACAAAGTAACAAAGTGATAAACAGAAAGACCCCAACTGCAAGATTAAGGAAAGGTAGGAATCTGGCAGAAATTTGGTTTGACTGACATCACATACCATATACCAAGCAAAGCTCCAAAGGACATGGCCAATGATGTTTCTAAAATCACATGATAAAAATTCATGTTCAAAAATTAGGGTAGAAAGGAAGAAAATACATATCAGAAATGTGGATAGGGGAAGAGTTAACGATCAAATAAGAGGTACTGAGGATCGGGGAAGATAAAATGGATAGTATTGTTGTATATTTTTAAAAGATTTTGTATAAATGAAATGATTTCAAAATTAGAAAAGAAATAGTGAATTGGAAAAAATATATATTCACAACAAGTTGCTCTGACAGTGGTCTGATATCTAAGATATATGAAGAAGTAATTTAAATATAAGAAAGATAATTTCCAATTAAATGGCTAATGTGAACAGGCAGTTCTCAAAGGAAGAAACTGAAGCTCTGAACATGAACATTAAAATGCCACAAACTACTTATAATAAGAGGAACTTTCATTAAAACAACTTTGAGTTTCTTCCTCATACCAATTATATTTGCAAAAATGGAAATTGTTAGGTTGAAAGAAAAACAGACTTACCAATATACTTTTACGGGAGCTATATAATGGTACGACCATTCTGGAAAGCAATTTGGAGTTATGCGCCAGTCACAAAAAATCCATATTTTTGAGCTAACAATACAAGTACTAGGTGTATATGTTGATTAATATCAAAATTAAAAAAAATTAAAAGAAAGCTAAGTTTAGTACTTTTCTTTCATGATAATTTATGGAATTTATTTCCAGCCTTTCCTCTTACTAGTCTAATTCCAATATACTATGGCTTAGCCAAATTGGACTGTCTTGGTATTAGAAATACCAGGCTTATGTTAAGTGCCTATCTCATGGTCTATTCCAGAATTAAATGTGACTAATTTGGTTTAGTGGGAGGAACCTCAATAAAGAAAAGTGCAATCAGCCTTGGAGAAAAATATTTTTGTCTTAGAAGGAAAACTCAGCCCCCCCCCAAAAGTTTTTCTTTGTGACCTAGATTGTGATTCACTTTGATTTTCTTATACTTTCATTATATACAATACTCCAAAGAATATAAACCTATTTTAAATTGAACAGAATCTCATTAAAATTCCCTTCTGTACAGTCCCACCTTCTTCTATCTCCATGTTTTACAGAGCACTTTACAAATATTATCCCATTTTATTCTCAAAAAAATCATAGGATATAGGTATTATTATCATTATCCCCAGTTTCAGATGAAGCAACTGAGGGAGATGGGGTTAAATGACTTGACCAGAGTTTGACTGGATTTGAACTCGGATCTTTCACCTTCTTGGACTCTGGGTCTAGCAATCTATCCACTGTTCCACCTAGCTGCCTCTGATTAACAGTTTAGGTCCAGTCAGTCACTGAGTTGAACTTTGGGAATACAAAGAAAGACAAAAACAGTCCCTGTCCTCAGGGAGCTCATGCTCTGATAAAGGTAATGGCAAGAAATCAACTGTGTATATACAAGATTTGTACAGTATAAATAAGAGTAATTGAAGAGAGAAGAAACTGGTGTGCTCTAAAGCCACCACCTACAGAAGGTCTTTTTTAATCCTTCCAGTTGTCAATGAACTCTCCTTAAAATTGTGTTGCATTTACTTATATAAGTTCCTTGAGTGTAGCAACATAGTGAGTACATAAATGTGTGTGTGTGTGTGTGTGCGCGCGCGCGCGTACATGCCTGTGCACAAACCATGTTGCTAAGTGTTGGGGACAGGACAAATGAAATATTTCCTATCCTTAAAAGGCTTACATTCTACTGGTGGAAATAATATTTACACAAATAAGAGAATGCAAAATAATTTCAGCAAAAAGGAAGAAGCTTATCCAGAATTACCACTTCCATTTTCAGATAAGTTAACTGAAGTGATGTTTCCAAAATCATATGGTTAGATAGAGGTTTATTAAAAAAACTAAAAATTCTATCTACTGAACCATGCTTCACTGAACTTAATTGTCTCCCTAGTATGTTTAGATGTTAAGAGATCTATTTCAAATATTCAGGAGGAGAAAAGCAACATTCAAAAAAATATAGCAATCTAGGTTCATCACATTCCAGAAATCACCAGTACTTTCATTAAGAGATCTATAGCCAAGTGCCCAGGGACAAATGGATACAACCTATCCTCACAGAATTAGGATTTAAAACCTCCATAATCTTGCCATATGGAAGCAGTACACTGCCAGTCAGAGATCAGGAGCTGAACTGAGCTTCATGCCTTTTATTTCTTATAGTGCCAGAAGAGAGCTTATCTAGAAGGTCTTTGATATATGTGTGCATTATGCCAAAAATAAGCCCATATCAATATGGTATTGTGGAAAATAAATTGAATTTAAAGTCAGAAAACCTGGGTTTGAATATTGATTCTGCCATTTAGGAATCATGCAATCTTGGGGAAATGACTATTTCCATGAGCCTCAGTTTCCTTTTATGTAAAATGGAAGATAAGGACTTGAAACGACCAGCTCCCTTAAAAGTTCAGCTTAAGTAAAAAGCCTCCTATAAATAACCTTTTCTGATTTCCCTCATTAGTTAGTCACCCCCCCCCCATTTAAAAATCTACTGTGCATTTTCTTATCTGTTTATATATAGTTTCCTCCTTTGTAATGGGAGCTCCCTAAGCATAGGGGATTATTTCATTTCTATATTTGTATCACCAGATTATAGCATAGTTCCTTGCAAATGCTAAATGTCTAATGAATATTTCTTTAATTGAATTGAATTAAACTGCACAATAGAGTTGTGAAAATGAAATGAAATGAAATCACTTGATAATAGTAGAGTACCAAAAATTGTAAATTATTATTAGTTCTGTTTGCAGGATGCATTCTCTCCTATATAATCACCTTTATAGTAGGAACACCCAAGAGTCCCTTCATATTTCTTCATAGTTCCTTCTTGTTCAGTCTCATATCTCTGCTTATGCAAAACCCTTATGTGCATCAGTAGTACTCAGAGATAGAATTCCTGTGCCCAAAGCAAATGCAATGAAGTAGAATTAGAAAAAGGTCATATATAAGACAATAGATCCCAGTTGGGAATAGTGGCTGGGCTGAGAGACAATACAGCCCGCCCCCTAGAAATCCTGGCTCTACGTCCTGCCATGTAGAAGAGATTACAGGTGGGGTGAGATGTGTTGGTGGGGAAGGTGAGCACTGGAAGAGAGTGGGTAGGGAACAAGTATTTATTAAATGACTACTATGTGTCAAATCACTTTACAAATATTTCATTTGATTATCACAAGTCTGTGAGGTAGGTGCTATTATGATCTCCATTTTACAGTTGAATAAACTGAGGTAGACAGGGTAGGCGATTCACCCATAGTCATTCATCTAGCAAGTGACTGAAGTGAGAGTTGAACTCAGGTCTTTGACTGTAGGCCCAGTGATCCACTGAATCATTTAGGAATGGGATCCTTAGAGTTATATTGCATAGTGTAGAAATAGAAAAAAACCATTAGAGACAAGAACAATGCATTAGAAAACTTTCAGTGGGAAAAAGTATACCTTTTCCTCCCTCCATGTTGGTGGTCTAGGGGCAAAACTTTGGTTACTTCACCCTTGTTATGATTTTGCTCAATAGAGTCCCTCTTTCCAATCTCGTACATAGAGAAACCATTGTCAATAATGTTGTTTTGGCTAACTTATCATCTACTTGATATACCCTTTTACAAAATAGTCCTTTTCCCTAAAACATCATCTCCCCTACCTCCAAATATAACTAGGAATTCCTAGAATTAATAAAGAGGTAAAGAATGGGGAAATTAAAAGGAAGTATTTCTTCCCACCTAATTAGACTGGCCCTTATATGTCATGAAATCCTTCACTAAGCATGTAATCATAGCTTTTTCCAAATTGATAGAACTTATGAACCCAGGGTCACTTCAGCACTGATAAGAGCCATTAAATAGGAATTTAGTGGAGGGAGATATAATAAAAGGTTCACAGGAAATCAAAGAGGGACATATAACTAGTTTTTTTTTTCTAAGCCCTATTAATGATTCCAAAAGGAAAAAAATGCATCAAATAAAACAAAAGATAAAAAAGATGGGAAAAACAAACAGAAAAGTAATTGTTATAAGGGAAACCTCATAGAAAATCAGAGGCTAAAAAGGTGAATGGCAAGAAGAGGCCAGATAAATAAATAGCTTAGGTTAAAATAATAAAAGGTGACATTTCCAGAATGAAGTAAAAATAAGGCACTAATAGGAAATAAATCTCCAGAAATAGCAATAATACAACTTAAAGAACACCATTAATAGGGTCAAAACCTAGTAAAACAACAAAAGAGATCAAGAGTAAATTTACAGTTTATAAGGAATTTAAAAAGACAAAAAAGCAATTTGATGGTTCATAAAGACAGTGAAAATTATAAAAGCAATAGAAGGTATAAAATGGAGAAAATAACACGTGTCGTTTTGACAAAAAAGATCAATAATATTAAAGAAAATGATGAAGAAAGACAGAAAAGGACACCTAAGCATATCAATCACTAGTACACAATTAGCAAAATTATTTAGTACTTCTTTAAAAATTGAAAAGTAGATGGATCAGAAAGGCTATATGTTCATGAACAAGAAAAAAAGAGAAAATATTTGCCTAGTATTTGATAAACCTAAGAACACAACTTAAAGATTTCAGTGACCTCATATTAAAAAAAAACTGCTAAGAAAATAGGAAAAATAGTTTGATAGAAATGGAGTTTAGGCAAACAAACATATACCATATACCACAAAAAGCTCCAAATGATACATGAACTGAATTTGAAAAGCCACATCATTAAAAGAATAGATAGAATAGTATAAAGAGATATCTCTTACAACAATGTATAGGAGAGGGGAATTTTTAATCAGTCAAGGGATGAAGATAATTGTTAAATACAAAATAGACCATGTTCTATTATTTCAAGTTAAAATGGTTTTGCACAAGCAGAATCAAAAAAAGATACAACGTGAAGAGAAACTGTCAAGACCAGAAACAACATTCTATCAAATATTACTAGTAAAAATCCTAGTAAGTAAATAATCAAAGGATATAAACAGTTTCCTAAAGAATAATTGCAAAGCACCAAATACATATGATAAAGTACCGTCATAAGAGAGAAAAGTAATGAAAGCATATTATATCGAAAAGAGCCAAATATAGGAAAAATGTAAATATTTAATATGCAGATACTTAAAGAAAATATTGGCTAAAATGAAAAAGAAAACTTATATAGCAAGACATTTTTCCTTTCAGAATTTTATAGAAATATAAGTAAAAAGGATATTGTGGCTATGGAGAAAGAAAAATTAAAAAATATTAGATTTGATAGTTACATAGTAATTAACCAATGAGAATTTAATTTTGTCTTATTTGATGGGAAGATTTTTTTCCTACTTCACATAGACAATTACAAAACAAAGTCATGTGACTGACCATAAAGACCTCATAATGGGAGGAAGTGGGAATGCAGAAACATTAGCAGTCTTACATACTTTAAGAGAAAATAATAATCAATAAGAGAAATGTGAATAAAATGTGTAAATCAGATTGAAGACCTAACAACAGAATCCTAAATAGTGAGTAGGTCAGAGAATAAATCATGGAAACAAGTTATTACAAAAAACAGAATGATAAAGGTAAGAGAGCATATAATTAAATGTCAACGTTGTAAATACATTTATTAATAATAGTGGGAAAGAACACCTTGAAAGATAAGCATGTAGTAAAATAATAGCTACAAAAAGTTCATTGGGTAGATAAATTTATTGAGAGATGGCAGAAAAAATTTTAAAGTATATTTTAAATTATTTATTAAAATATGTATTTTACAAAATTTAAAGAAACTCATTTACTGATTACTATGTTCTGGTAATGTTTCTTCAAACATAACTAAGCTAGTCCTTACACAATTCATGTACAGTTCATCTCTGGGTCTCAATTTGAATTCTTCTCATCTTGTTAGGACTAGCCTCTGTTGACAGTCTTCAAAAACCCTGGTTTGATATTAGCTACTAGTGAAGGATTAGAATAGGTTTTTAGGAAAGAAAAACAAATAAACCACTATTTTCCTGCATCTAAAAGAGTATTGTTTTCTTCAAAAAAACTGACCTTGAGCAATCATAAACATCTCAAGGATTCTCCCATTACTTAATATTTTGGAACTTCTCTTTGGTAAGTTTCTTTGAAGGAAATGCATACACACACACACACACACACACAAATATATGCATATATACATATATATATATATACATATATGTATATTTTATTTTAGACATGATAACTGTCAACACAAACATCTAGGTGAATATCTTTTTAAAAAATCCACATAAAGTCATAAACTCCAGAATTACTTAACAATTTTAAAGCATTATTAACACTAACAAAATGATAGCAAAATTCCTTGCTTGTTTAAGCAACCCTTTCCTCTATCTTCAAAATATATTTTTAAGACTTTGATTGTAGCTATCTTTTTAACACTGATGTTCATCCAGTATTGCTGTATGATGACAAAGAATGAGATTTCCAGTTATTGAAGAGTAAAATTTATGAATGACCCAAAGGGTAATTTAGAGAGTTATTTGGGGAATAAAGTAGGCTTTATATTATTAACAATGAGTTGCACATGAAAAGTCTTGTAAACTATACTATCAAAGAGGTACCGGATAGAAAAATATATAGATAATCACCTAGTAGAAATAAGGAAAGATAGACAGTGATAATATTCCATTGCTATTCAAACAGTGGAGGCAGCTAGGTTGCTCAATGGGAAGAATGTTGGGCCTGCCATCACTGAGTTTTGTCACTGTAAATGATCCTTGTCAACCTGCTTTTGTAGAGGGCATTTTCTCATCTTAAAGTATCTTATACTAATGAAAGCACAGGTGTATTCCCAGACCATGTCCCTACGCTATCTAGTTTTCTAATTGTATTATTTTAGAATTCTAATAAACATATCACATAGTTTTCTTCTAAATTTTTTATAAATTTTAAAAATACTTGTTTTGTGAATCGTTTGGAATTTATTGTAGCATGGATAGAGATCTAATTATATATCTAAAACTCTTAGGAGTAATGCAACTAACAGTATAAGCTTCATCCAGTTATCATCAAGGCGAGAGTCCTTCATATATTGAGGATGAAATTTGATTTTTGTAAACAGCCAAATATTACTTGCAGGAAAATCCGGCCAATTAGTTGGATAAACTTGCAGTTTGTGTAACAATGCCCACATCAGAGAAGTTGGGAAATTCTATGAATAATTTGACAAAGTCCTCTAAACTGCAACATCATATGTTTGATATAGACCTGGAGTCAGGAAGATCTGAGTTCAAATTTGACCTTAGATACTTACGAGATGTGTGATCCTGGGCACATCATTTAACTTCTGTTTTCCTCAGTTCCTTTATCAATAAAATGGAAATTATCATTGCACCTGACTCCTAGGGTTGTGAGTATTAAATGAGATATCTGTAAAATGCATTGCAAACTTTAAAGTAACATAAATGATAGCAGCAGCAGCAGTAGCAGGAATAGTAATAGTAGCAGCAGCAGCAGCAGCAGCAGTAGTACTAGTACTACTGTACTAATAGTACTAATAGTAATAGTAATATGTGACTTGACTGTGAAAGAAGGAAGGAGAAAATGTGTTGGAAAATGTGGTTTGCCAAAATACATAAGGATGACAACAATGTACATGAAAATAACAACTATAAAATGGAACTGAGTAATATGCAATTATCATGACCAATCTTCCCTTCGAATAAAAGATGGAAAAATGTACTCTTTCCCACTTCTTTGTTAATGTTCATTCTTTGGTGTAGAACATTGCATATATAATAGTTTCAGACCCACTTTATATTTTGGGTAGTTTCACTAAACTATTGCTCTTCTTCCATTTCTGTTTTCTCTCTCATTTTTTTCAATGTTCAGCTCTCTGAATAGGGGCAGAGGTGGATATGTATCTGGAAATTACAGTGATGTAAAAAATAAAAGACACTAATGTAGCTTTGTGGAAAACAGTGATGTGGAATAAGTCAAAGGCTCTCAGATTACTGTAAAACTTTATTCCTGCAGTTCCTTAATATTTTCTTCACACAAACCAGAAGAAACTAGAAATAGTGCTTCTTGAATAGCTTCCTAAAGATGAAATTGGCTATATCTTTACAGATAGGAAATAATTAAACTTCCAGCTTAACAGTCATTTCATAAATGGTTTGGTGTACGTAGTAAAGCTATTTTCTGGTTAGAGGACATTAAACACCAAAGTAAAATAGAGGGGTAAAAATGTGAAGAAAGCACTGTGTGTGATTATAGCCAATGCAGTATGACTTAGTCTTTAACAAGCTACAAAAGATAAAAAAAAGAAAATGGACAAAAGTCATTAATTCTGACAATCACCATTTAATAGAGATATTTAACCATTTGCAAAACTGGAATCACAATGACAAAAAATATCTCAGACAGAAAATAATCAGTTTCCTTGCCAAATAGCTAGATATGGTTGCTAAAGGCCACACCAATTTAAGGTATAAGTTCATTAGAAATTCACAACAAAGAAGGATTGTGTGGCTTGTGTAGCCTTGGATAAGTTACTTATGGTCCCTTGGCCTCAATTTCCTAACCTATGAAATGAAGGTATTAGACTACATGCCATCTGAGGTTTCTTCTATCTCTAAATCTCTGATTCTATGACTATGTAATAATTGCTTCAAAAAAGGTACGTGCATGCATGTGTGTGTGTGTGTGTGTGTGTGTGTGTGTATCGGGTGGGGGTGTAGGAGTGGGGATCATGGAGACATATAAGGAAAGAATGTGTTTGCAAAGATATTAGCATGAGATCCCAGAAAACTATATTGTCCTGTTGACTTTTCTGGATGAGACTGGAAAGAGGGCAACAGACTTTCAATGGAACAGCTATGAATATCTTTTATAGTGATTATTTCCACTGGTGACAAATAATAGAACCAATACATAAGCATTTTTACCAACTCTACTGATTTGTCTGTGCCACATAAAGAAGTGATAATGACACTTAAGACAAAATTAGCTAGAAGAGGAGACTGACCTGATTAAATGTATACAAAAAAAAATCCGTATTTGAGGTGACATTTTAAAGCTTTCAGAGATTTATGATCAAGATTTCAAAATTACTCAAACTGGGTAGGAGGAGATGTGGTAAAGAATAGTAGACATGGTTTCTTCCAATCAAAGATCCCTGATAAGGCATTCCCAAATACTAAATTACATGCGTGTTTTCTCATTTCATATAAAATTTCCATGAGACCAGCCTAGCCAATGCATGTTTCAATAACATCTTTGATAATAACATGGAAAAGCAGCCTTAAACAGATGATGTATTTGTAGTCACACATCTCGCTAAAAGACAGAAAGACTATAAGATCCCAGTATGTCTAGTGTTTTCTTAATTTAAAAAAACGCATTTCACTCAATAAATAAAGGAAAAAATATAGTCTTGGTTCTGTTCTTCAATGTGTCTCCCATAAATACACATATTAAAATTATACCAGATTCTATAAAAGATAAAATTATATAGATTTTTAAAATTTTATGATTCCCAGAGCATTTACTTCAAAAGAGACAGAAAATAGCGATACCAATAACAGCGACTACAACTAACATTAATATAGTGCTTTAAGTTGTATAATATATTTTACATATGTTATCTAGAATAATTATCCTTGACCCTGAGAGGTAGCTGTTACTATGATCCACATTTTACAGATGAAGAAACTGAGACAGACAGGGGGTGACTTGACCACGATTACACCATTACCAAGTGTCTGAGGCAGGATTCAAATTCAGGTCTTCCTGAAAGCAAGTCCAATACTCTATCCACTATACTTCTGTTCAACTACAATGTTTCTTAGTGTGATGTAAGGTCATTTATATAGTTCAAAGGGAAAATAAAAAGATTGTTCTGATTGCAAAGCTTCTCCAATTGCCCCTATTCCTGGGTGATATTGTACCAACTGAAAACTGCTTCAAAAAGAACCTTATGTGAAACTCTATCTTCATTGGCAAAACAAAGTTGAATTAAGGACACATATTGAGAAGACCATGGCATGCATTCTAATAGGTAGAGTGCACACTCAATTTATTAGTCTATTTATCTTATAGAAGTTTTACATATGGATAATGGATTTGGCCTATTTTTGAATAGTATTTTATTTTTTCCACAGTTACACATCAAGAAATTTTTAGCATTCATTTTAACAAGATTCTGCATTCCAAAATTTTCTCCCTCCTTCCCCTCCCCTCTTCTGAAAATGGTAGGCAGTTTGATACAGTTTATACATGTGCTACCATGTAAAAATATTTTCATATCAGTCACAGTTGTAAAAGAAGAAACATACAAAAAAAAGAAAAAAAGAATAAAGTGAGTGAAAAAAGTGTCCTTTGATCTACATTCAGAGTCCATCAGTTCTTCATCTGAATATAGGGAATATTTTTTCCTTTGTGAGTCTTTTGTACTTGTCTTATATCACTGTGTTGTTGAGAAGAGGTAAGTCATACGTAGTTGATCATCACACAATATTGCTGATACTGTGTACAACATTTTCCTGGTTCTGCTCCTTTCACTTGAGATCAATTCCTATAAGTCTTTCCATGTATTGCTGAAATCTGCTTGTTCATCATTTCTTACTGCACAATAGTATTTCGTTTCAATCATATACCACATCTTAGTCAGCCATTTCCCAACTGATGGACACCCTCTCAATTTCAATATTTTTTCTACCAACAAAAGGACTGCTATAAATATTTTTGCATATGTAGGTCCTTTTCCCTTTTTTATGATCCCTTTGGGATACAGAACTAGTAGTGTTATTGCTCCATCAAAAGGTATGCACAGTTTGGTTGACCTTTGGGCATAGTTCCAAATTTCTCTCCAGAATGGTTGGATCAGTTCACACCTCCACCAACAGTGTCCTAATTTTCCCCAACTTCCCCAGTATTTATTATTTTCCTTTTCTATCATATTGGCCACTTTGATATATGTGAGGTGGTACCTCAGAGTTGTTTTGATTTGTACTTCTCTAATCAAAAGTGATTTAGAGCACTTCTTCATATGCCTATAGATAGTTTTTATTGCTTCATCTGAAAACTATCTGTTCATATCCTTTGACAATTTATCAATTGGACAATGGCTTATATTCACTATACATTTGAGAAATGAGGCCTTTATCAGAGACTGTTGTTATAAAGATTGTTTCCCAGCTTTCTGCTGTTTTCTAATATTGATTGTGTTGGGGTTTTTTTGAACAAAAGGTTTTTTTTAATTAATGTAATCCAAATAATCTAATTTACATTTTGTAATGTTCACTATCTCTTGTTTGGTCATGAATTCTTCCCCTCACCATAGATCTGACAGGTAGACTATTCCTTGCTGTTCTAATTTCCTTATGGTATGAGCCTTTATATCTAAACCATGCAAAAGGTCTGTCATATCTAACTTTTCTAATATTCTATTCACCACTTTAGTTTCTTCCTTGTATATTTTTGGTTGTATTTATTGAATTCTGAGAGAGGTCAATTGAGGTGGCCCACTAGTATAGTTTTGCTGTCTATTTCTTACAATAACTCACTTAACATCCTTTAAGAATTTGGATGCTAAATGGGGGGTTGGGGCAGAGCCAAGATCGCAGAGTAAAGGCAAAGTTTTGCCTGAACTCTCTCCCAAACCAGTCCAAATACCTGTAAAAATGACTGTAAACAAATTCTATAGCAGAAGAACCCACACAATAACAGAGAGAAACAAATTTCCAGCCCAAGACAACCTAGAGGCTCAACCAGAAAGATCTGTTGCACCAGGCTGAATGAAGAGTACTGTCTAGCACAGGCCATGACAGCATACAAGGGACTCCAGCAAGCCTCAGAGGACTGAATCACTGGCAGCTGTAGCAGTTTCTAGACTTCTTAATACACAAATGCCAAAGACAACTTAGTCAGTAGGAAAGGTCTGTCCGACCTGGGTGAGAGAGAAACCTGGTCCAGCCCTGGCCCCAGCATAGTCCTAGATTCAGCAGATCAGGAGTAGGCCTTGGCAGTGATTGAATCAGCAACAGAGGCTGCTTCCAGAGTTCTTAGCCCACAACTGGTAAGGGGATCCAACAACTGGTCAAAAGGACCAGTTATAGGGATCTCTTTGTTAGAGCTGAGGCGGGACTTTGTTTCTTTCCCATACTTGGATCTGGGTCACAGTCCTCAGAGGCATGTCCAAGGTGAGGAAGAACACTGGTATAGCAGAGTTTGTGGCAGCAGTGGAGAGAGAACTCTGCTCACAATTTCAGGGCAGAAAAGAGCGCTTGTCATCATTCACAGACTATAGGAAAGGCCAAGAGAGGAGTAAACATCTCTCCTTTGATCATACCACTTAGAAGTATTGAAAACTTACAGGTCCCAAGATGTATCTCTGAAAACAGCTGGACAAAATCCCTAAAGTATGGGACAGTATGCCCTCTACATAGGAAGCAGAGCTCTACCTTAACAAAGATTTTAAAAAGTGAAATATTTGGCTGGTAAAAAAAAGTAAGAGCAGAAAAAACTCAGAATATATAAACTTACTTTGGAAACAAGGAAGATCAAAACATACACTAAGAAGAAGATGACAAAGTTAAAGCTTCTACATCCAAGCCCTCCAAGAAAAATATTAATTGCTCTCAGGTCATGGAAGAGCTCAAAAAGGATTTTGAAAATCAGTTAAGGGAGGTAGAGGAAAAATTGGGAAGAGAAATGAGAATGATGCAAGAAAATCATGAAAAATGAGTCAGCAGCTTGATAAAGGAGTTCCAAAAAATACTAAAGAAAATAACCCCTTGAAAAATAGAAGAAAATAACAGCTTAAAAAAAATAAAATTGTCTGAAAATCCAATGAGGAAAAGAATGCCTTAAAAAGCAGAATTGGCCAAATGGAAAAGGAGGTCCAAAAGATCACTGAAGAAAATAATTCCTTAAAAATTAGAATGGCGCAAACAGAAGCTAACGACTTCATGACAAATCAAGAAATCATCAAACAAAACCAAAAGAATGAAAAAATAGAAGACAATATGAAATATCTCTTTGGAAAAATCACTGACCTGGAAAACAGATCCAGGAGAAATAATTTTAAAATTATTGAACTACCTGAAAAGCATGATCAAAAAAAAAAAGAACCTAGCTATCATCTTTCAAGAAGTTATCAAGGAAAACTGTCATGATATTCTAGAATCAGAGGGCAAAATAGAAATTGAAAGTATCCACTGATCATCTCCTGAAAGAGATTCCCAAAAGGAAAACACCCAGGAATATTATGGGCAAATTCCAGAATTCCCTGGTCAAGGAGAAAATATTGCAAGCAGCCGGAAAGAAACAATTCCAATATCGCGGAACCACAACCAGGAAAACATAAGATTTAGTAGCTTCTACTTTAAGGTATCAGAAGTCTTAGAATATGGCATTCCAGAAGTCAAAGGAGCTAAGATTAAAACCAAAAATCACTTACCCAGCAAAACTGAGTGTAATGCATGAGGGGGAAAATTGATATTCAATAAGTAGAAGAACTTGATGCAGTCTTGAGAAAAGACCAGAGCTGAATAGAAAAAAAAATGACTTTCAATACAAGAATTAAGAGATGCATGAAAGGGTAAAGATGAAAGAGAAATCATAAGGGACTTGTTAAAGTTGAATTGTGTACATTCCTATATGGAGAGGTAATATTTGTAACTCATGAGACCTTTCTCATTATTAGGGTATGTGTGCATATATACAGTACATATATATATATATATATATATATATATATATATATATATATATATTGTGTATGTAATAGACATATAACATATACACATAATATATAAAAGAAAAAGCTTTTACAATGGGAGAGAAAAAGAGAGAGGGGAGAGGGAATGAGTGAACCTTAGTCTCATGGAAGGAGACAGCAGAATGGAGTAAAAATCATAATCCTGAGGGGGCAGAGTAAAATCAGGGACTTCCTTGAGCAATCCCACAAACCCTTCCAAATACCCCTAAAAATGACTCTAAACAAATTCCAGACTTGCAGAACCCACAAAATGACAGAGTGAAAAAAAATTTCAGTCCAAAACAACCTGAAAGGTCATCAGGTAAGATCTATTGTACCAAGCTGGGTGAGGAGCACAGTGGGCCATGCCACCACAGGGAACTATATCATTGGCAGCTGTGGAGGTTTCCAGACTTCTCAACCCACAAATGTCAAAGACAACCACCCAAGGGTGGTGGAGTTGGCAGCAGCAACAACAGTGCTTCCAGGGTTCCTGACCCACAGACTGTGGGGGGAACTAGTGGTGATCAGAAGTTGATTGCAGGGACCTCTTTGCTGGTGCTGAGGCAGGATTCTCTTGCTTTGCCTTGTTTAGATCTGGGTCACAGACCTGGGTGGCAGTCCTGGGGCAAAAAGGAGTGTTTGTGTGACAGACCTGGTGGCTCAAGTGGAGAGGGAATCCTCCCCACAGTTCCAAGGAGGGTAAGAGTGCTTGTGGTTACTCACAGACCACAGCACAGGCCAGGAGAAGAGTAAACACCTCTCCTTTATGACACTACCTTGGAAGAACTGAAATTTTAGAGATCTCTAGAAGTATCTGTGAAAACAGCTGCACAAAACCCCTGAAGTTTGGGACAGGAAACCCTAGACACTGTAAGGAGAGTCCTGCCTTAACAAAGAGCTAGAAAGATACATATTTGGCTAGGAAAATGAGAAAATGGCATTTAAAAGAAAAACTCAGATTGTAGAATCTTACTTTGGTGACAAAGAAGATCAAAGCATACAACCAGAAGAAGACAACAAAGTCAAAGATCTTATATCCACAGCCTCCAAGAAAAATATGAATTGGTGTCAGGCTGTGGAAGAGCTCAAAAAAAGTTTTTGAAAATCAAGTAAGAAAAGTAGAAGAAAAATTGGGAAGAGAAATGAGAGCAATGCAAGAAAATCATGAAAAACGAGTCAATAGCTTACTAAAGGAGACTCCCCAAAATATGGAAGAAAATAACACTTTAAAAAATAGACTAATACAAAAGGCAAAAGAAATTGAAAAACCCAATGAGGAGAAGAATGCTTTAAAAAGCCAATTTAGTCAAATGGGAAAGGTGGTCCCAGAGCTCACTGAAGAAAATAATTCCTTAAAAATTAGAATAGAGCAAATGGAAGCTAATGACTTTACGAGAAATCGAGAAATTATCAAACAAAAGCAAAAGAATGAAAAAAATAAAAGACAATGTGAAATATCTCATTGGAAAAACCACTGACCTGGAAAATTCATCCAAGAGAAATAATTTTAAAATTGTTGGATTACCTTAAAGTCATGATTAAAAAAAAGAGCCCAGAAGTCATCTTTCAAGAAACCATCAAGGAAAATTGCCCTGATATTGTAGAACCAGAGGATAAAATAGAAATTGAAAGAATTCAACAATTGTCCCTTGAAAGATATCCCAAAAGGAAAACTCCTAGGAATATTTAGCCAAATTCCAGCATTCCCAGTTCAAGGAGAAAATATTACAAGCAGCCAGAAAGAAACAATTCAAGTATTATGGAAACACAATCAGGATAATACAAGATCTAGCCGCTTCTGTTTTAAGGGATTGGAGGACTTAGAATATGATATCCTGGAGGTCAAAGGAGCTAGGAATAAAACAAAGAATCATCTACTGAGCAAAACTGAGTATAATACTTCAGGGGAAAAATGGATATTCAATGAGATGTAGGACATTCACCCATTCTTGATAAAAAGACCAGAGGTGAATAGAAAATCTGACTTTCAAATACAAAAATGAAAAGAAGCATAAAAAGGTAAACAGGAATGTAAAATCATAAGGGACTTATTAAAGTTGAAGTGTTCACATTCCTACATGGAAAGATGATATTTGCAACTCATGAGAAGTTTCTTAGTATTAGGATAGTTGGAGGGAATAAGTGTGTGTGTGTGTGTGTGTCCCATACTTCTTGTGCTGGGGACTGGAGGCCTGGTTACTGGCTGTGTGTGTGTTGGGGCCTCAGGTTCTGGCAGCTGGAGGCTGTAGCTTACCTGGTGCTTACCTGGAACAGGTGGTGGTGGCTGGTATGTACTGAGTCCAGGTGTTTTTTTTTTCCTGCATTTCCCCAGGGTTATACTGAAGCTTGCTTAGTGAGGTGCAAGGGGGGTGGTAGGGGCGGTCTGGCGCTGAAAACTGCCTCCTCACTGGGGTCTTAACTAGAGCATGGGTAGGCTTAGATGCTACTGGACACCTGTCCACTGCACAAATGGTGGTTTTCTGAGCTGGTGTCTGCTGGTCCTCCTGGCTGTGAGAAGGCATGCAGGGGGTCCTGGTGTTGGCACTTGCCAGCTCTACCACCCTGGGACTCACAATTTCCCACTGGTTTGCTCAGGTGGGGCTTGCCGGATGCCTCCATTACAGGTTCCCTTCAGCCACAACAAGAGAGACCTCTTTCATTAATCCCCATAGACTCAAGAGGTAAAAAACAAACAAAAAAAAAACCCAAAACTGCTGCACACTATCTTTCTGCCGGCTCCACTGTTTCAGGACTTTTCCTGGGGTAGTATATTCTGTGTGTCTCAAGGTCAATAAGGTAGAGTGAGAGTGACTTACTGCTTACTCCACCATCTTGGTGTGGTATTATTAAGACTAAAGATCTTCCCCATCCATTAATCCCTTAATAGGCCTCAGGTGGAGTTAGTTAAGGAAAGCTAGATTAGGGGAGGCTTGTTTGTAGGAAGGCCCATACCCTTTTTGCTAACTAGGTGTGAGGACCCAAACACAACACACCCTTATGCTGATAAGGTATGAAGCCCATGAGCCCTAAGAAAGGTATATATATCCTGAGAGTAGCCATTAAGCTGAGAGACAAGAAAAGAGAGAAATGAAAGGGCTGAAAGACAGGACTGCAGAGACAGAGAGACAGAGAGAGAAAGAACTGCAAGGAGAGAGAGAATTGCAAGGAGAGAGAACTCCAAGGGCTCTCAGAACTAGGGGAAGATAGGATGCAGGCAAGCAGACAGCTAAGTTTTGTGAGTGAGTGTTTAAGGGAAGGCCCCAGCACAGAGGAGGGTTACAGGATGGCTTGGCTCCTTGCTTTGATATTGTGTTTTAATTTCCTTGCTGTTACATTGAAGCAGATACAATTCTTTTTTTTTTCTTTTTAAATTATATTTTTTTTTATTTTTAGTTTACAACACTCAGTTCTAGATGCTCTTGAGTTTCAAATTTTCTTCCCTTCCCTCCCCTTTCCCACCCCAAGACAGCATGTACTTTGATATAGATTCTATATAAACCTTTGCATTAAACTTATTTACACAATAGTCAAATTGTAAAGAAGAATTATGACCAATGGAATGAATTGTGAAAGAGAAGAAACAAAACCAAAAAAGAAGAGGAAAAACAAAAGAGAGCAAATAATTTGCCTCAATCTGCATTCAGACTCCATAGTTCTTTCTCTGAATGTAGATAGCTTTTTCCATCATGAGTCATTTGGAGTTGTCTTTGAACCTTATAATGCTGAGAAGAACCAAGTCTATCAAAGTTAGTCATCATAGAAACAATATGTCTGTGGTTGTGTACAATGTTCTCCTGGTTCTGCTCCTCTCACTCAGCATCAGATCATATAAGTCTTTCCAGGTTATTATGATGTGGTCTTTCCCATTTTTTATGGTGCAATAGTATTCCATTACAATAATATACCCCAACTTGTTCAGCCATTCCCCAAATTATGGGCATTGGGATATAATTCTTGCTACATCTAATTTGAAATTTTGGTTCTGTCTTCAGGTGGAGTTAGTTAAGGGAAGCTTGACTAGGAGAGGCTTGATTACAGGCAGGCTTACACCCTTTACTTACTAGGTGGGAAGCCCCAGGCCCACACCCTTTTACTAATTAGGTCACTAGAGGTGTGAAGCCCTCCAGCTCCCAAAAAAGTATATATACCCAAAAGATAGCCATTGAGGAGTGAGAATTCAGTACTCAGAAGAGAAGCCAGAATTCAGAATTCAGTCCAAGAAGAAAGAATAAGAACTCCAAGTTGACAGACTTGCAAAGAGAGTGCAGAGCAGAGAGTGGAAACCAGGAGCTTCGAAGACCAGAGAACTGAGAGGGGAGAGAATGCAGTCAAGCAGACAGTCAAGATTCATGAGTGTTTACAGGGGGGCTCCAGCAGCGGGGATGGATACAGGATGACTTGAGTCCCTTCTGTGATATTGTGCTTGAAGTTCTTTGCTGTTATGATGAAGTGGACTTACTGATTTTGAGATATAATTGCTATGTCATATTAGAGTCATTCACTTTGGGATTTGATCTTCTGGTGTTTGAATAGATAATGTGCTTCTTCTGTCTTCTATATAGAGAGTCTCATATCCTGCCATGCAGAACTATGCAGGCATAATCACAAACATCATAGATGATGCATTTATTGCCTTAATGATACATGGAAATATGTAGTTTGAAAGATATTATGGAAAGATATCAAGTGGCTTGACCTCCCTGGGCCTCAGTTTCCTCATACATAAAGTAATAGGGCACCTAGGCACTCAGTGGAGAGAGTGCTAGGCCTGAAGTCAGTGATGCTCATCCTCCTTAGTTCAAATCTGGTCTCAGATATTTACTATCTGTGTGACTGTGAGGAAGTCACTTAATCCTGTTTGCCTCAGTTTCCTCATCTGTAAGATTAACTACATAAGGAAATGGCAAATCAGTCCAGTATCTGCCAAGAAAAACCCAAATGTGATGACAAAGAGTCAGACATGATAGAAAAAAACGACTGAACAACAAAGTAATGGTGCTTAACTTGATGACTTCTGAGGTCTCTTTCTGCTCTGTATCTATGTTCCTATAAATATATGGAAAAAGAGGAAGACTAGTTAATTAGTGAGAATGAGATATACCCGATGGACAAATTGGGTGCCATCTTGGTATCCCTGACAGAGGAAGGTATCTAATGTGTGGAGTGATTCTCTTATTGAGAATTTATTGAAAGACATGAGCAGAAGTCACAAATGATGAAATATGGGAGTGGGGAGGATGGTAATGGTGGCAATATGAAACAGTAAAGTGTATACCATCAAAAAATAAAAATGGGTATAATAATATGGAAGATATTATTGCAATTATTATAGTATAATCCAAGCTCTGGATGTGGCTTTAAATACCACTTGTGCTGTATGAGGCAAGTCACTCTTTTTTCAAATCTCAATTTACTCCACTGTAAAATGAAGAGATTGACTTCTTGCTGTAATGACTGACTGAACATAGAACTCCCTTATGCCTACTCAAAAAAAAATTGAAATTTAAAAAATCACACCAGGTCAAAAAATGATCAACAAATCTAATGAAATAACTAAAATAAGTGACTTCTTCTACCCTATAATTGTACAAAAAGCCAGCCAGAAGCTGTAGGAAAGGTGTGCACTCTAATATCCAACAAGTTAACAAACTGAAAGCCTTCCAGATATAGGCAATAGAAAATTGTAGACTGTAACGATTAGTATCCAAAGGAAGCAAGAATAGGACTTTTCAGGAAAGGCCTGAATCGATTAGAAATCTGCAACAGGGACTTTTGGACTTTTGAGGAGATTGAACAGCCAGTGAAGATACACAAATACCCTGACAAAGATGCATCAGTTTCAGGTGCTTTTAAGTCCTGTCTGAATTAATCATAAATGACCATGAAGATCCCACTCTCTGGATGTCCATGATGCAGAGGAGCTTAACCCCAGGAGATGAAGGTCAGCACAAGAATCCAGGTGACACAGGACTAGATCCAACAAGCCAACTATGCCACCCAAAAGTGGGTTAGGAGACAGAACCTGGTCTTGTCATAAAGCAATAATGATCACAAAAAAATAAGAAGAAAAAATTTAAAACAGTGTAGGGGCATTGAAAATTTTTCAAAAGTGTGCTCGAGAGTACAGAAAGAAGCTTAGACAAATGGTAAAATTTTGAAAGTAGCCGTTTCTTTTTTTTCCTCTTTAAAGGAAACAATAGGAATGGTTGGTTGTTGTCCATTCTCGAAGAGGATGAAAATGACATCACTATGCTAGAGCCCAATTTCAGTTTTCCAACAGTGGCTGATCAGACCGGTATGAACTTGGAATGCTCTACCACAGGTAGGGTACAAATATTCCATGTGAACGTTAGGGATGGATTTTCTAAATTTGCACATCCTGCATTTCCTTTGAGCTGTTTCAATTCTGCTTTGCTCATTGAGCACAGCACCTTCTCTGATGTGGGCACACCATGCTGAGAGGTCCTGTGCCAGTGTCTCTCATGTCACAAAATGAATTCCAAAGTTCTTAAGAGATACCTTGAGAGTGGTCTTGTATCACTTCTTCTGATCACCATGTGAACCCTTGCTCTGGGTGAGTTGCCATAAAATAGTTTTTTTGGCAAGTGTATGTTTTGCATTCAAACAATGTGGCCAGCACATCAGAGTTGCACTCTCTGAAGCAGGGTTTGAATGTTTTGCAGTTTAGCTCAAGAAAGGACCTCAGTGTTTTGTATCTTATCCTGCCAGGTGGTCTTCAGAATCTTCCTAAGACAATTCAAATGGAAGTCATTCAGTTTCCTGGCATGGGACTGGTAGACTGTCCATGTTTCACAGACATGCAACAATGAGTTCAGCACAAGGGCTCTGTAGACCTTCAGTTTGGTAGTTAGTCTATATCTTTACTATCCCATACTTTCCTTCAGAACCCCCAAACACTGAGCTAGCTCTGGCGATGCATGTGTCAACCCCATTATCAATGTGTACATCCCTGGAAAGTACACTACCAAGGTAAGTGAATTGATCCACAGTGCTCAAAACTTCTCCATTTTCTGTAAGCAAGGATTCTACGTATGGATGGTGTGGTGGTGGCTAATGGAGCACCTGTGTTTTCCTGGTTTTAGTTGTTAGGCCAAAATTAGCACAAGAAGTAAAGAATTGATCCATACTTTGTTGTCTCTCAGCTTCAGAGGCTGCATTGAGTGTACAGTCATCTGCAAACAGAAAATCATGTACCAACACTTCCTCCACTTTGCTCTTGGCTTGTAGCCTTTTCAAGTTGAAGAATTTACCATCAGTGCGGTAGCTGACCTTGATGCCATGTTCATCCTTATTGAAAGCAGTTGACTGCATGACTGAAAACATCATGTTAAAAAGCATGGGAGCAAGCAGACAGCCTTGTTTCACTCCATTGGTGACTGGGAAAACATGAGAGCATTATCTATTATCTAGAACCTGGGCAAGCATGCAGTCATGAAATTGATGTACAATGCTGATGAACTTCTCCTGGAAACCACATTTTTACATAATTTTCCCTAAGCCCACATGACTGACAGTATCAAATGCCTTGCTTAGATCCACAAACATTGTGTACAGACCTCTGTTCTGCTCCTGACATTTCTCCTGGAATTGTCAGGCAGCAAACTCTATATCGAGTGTTCCTCAGTTCTTTCTGAAGCCACACTGGCTCTCAGTCAGAAGACCATTTTCTTTGTATATGTGCCTATAGATATAGATAGTATGTAGTATATTACTGATACCATATTACAGGTACTGTATATAAATACATGTATATTTTTATGTGTATGTTTGAGTCTCTATTCTTTCCTTTTTTTCCCTTTTGTATTATTTTCTTTACTCTTTGTTTCTCTTTTAATTTCATTTTCCTATCTTTGTCTTAACTACAATGCTACTGTATTCTCTAAGCCTTTAGTCAAACAGTGACTGAAGGTTGTCCTTTACCCTTAAATTCTCTGTCAACCAGCAAGTGCACACAATCCATTCATTCTGACTAAGAAACCAAAGATTCTCCCCACTGTTTCAACAATCCGGCTAGCAGCTGTTGTGGGGGTGAAAGACCAGCACAAGCCCAACAACAAGAATGCTACCAGCAAGCTGCAAAAGCACAGGTTCTTTTGATCTGCTTAACTAAGGAAAGCAGCATTAAGGGGTTGACAAGTTTACTTTAATTCAGCATACAAATATCATTCACTTAGTTCAGGGGAAAAAACCAGCACTCTGAACCGCAGAGCAAAATACAAACAAAGTATAAACATTGACAGGCAGACCTTGTCTGATTCAAATCCTGATACATAGTTACCAGAATTTAACAAAGTCTCAGCATCCAGGTTACAAGCTAGAGGGCTCTTAGCTACAGCTGCCTGGATTCTCCACATCAGCACCACCGTGAGTGAGAGCCCTAAACAAATTACAAACATCAACAGACCAAATACAGTTCATAGTTACCAACATCTAGGTTCAGCCCAGGAGCTCACAACGAGGGCTGGCCCAGAGTTGCTCGCGCCACCACTGCTGTGCGTAAGAGCTCTAAAGAAGAGAAAGCTAACCCCTGGTTTTATATCTTTTTCAGCATCAGGGGTGAGTCACACATGCGACTCACCCACGTGACCTAGAATTGTCACAGCCACTCACCCGTGACCTAGGATCATCACAAAGAGGCAACTTAAACCCACATGGTCTAAAAGCTTCTGCTGTCTCAGACATGTCACTCAAACTCATGTGTAAACTAGGCCCTCCCCTGAGGTAAGGAGGCACCAAGGACACCCAAATCTAATTAAGGAAACAAAGGCCAAACTCTCCAAGGGCACTTAGTTGAACTGAGTGCTAAGAGCCCATTTTGCTTACCAACACACCTACCCACCCCTTCCTTGGAGGAACTACTAAATCAAAACTGTGCTCCCATCAGCAAGAAATTGTGAAATACTATTCTAAGAATATGCTTTCAATTAATTGGAATAAGTCTTCCTTTTGGAATCAAATTGAGAACGTCCAAATAACTTCCCTTTTACATGCCAGACAAATGAGAATAGAAATGCAGGAAAAATAATAATCTCTTTTTCTAAGTAGACTTTATATATAATCTTAGGGTTTGTTTTCATTTTTTTTTTTCTTTTGTGAATTTCATGACCTGGAATTCAAATATTTACAGTGTACACCACCAACTCCCTATTCCAGACAGACAGATATATTCATTCCCTCAGTATATTGCAGGCATTTCTATTTCTGTACTTTTGTTTAATCTTTTCTCTTTACATGGATATCCTCTTTTATCTTCTCTATCTACCCATTTCTCAATGCACAAATAAAGTTCCACTTCCTCCATAAAACATTTTCTGGATTCTCCAGCACATGGGCATCCCACCCTTTTCTGAATTCCCACAGCACTTAATGCATGCACTATTCATTTGGTACAAATTTTGCATTTTATCTCCAAAATACTATAAAGTCCTTGGAGATAGATACCATGCTATATGTACACATGTATGTATGTATACATACTGTGGTATACTGATTACTTGGGAGGATACGCGTGTGTGTGTGTTGATTTTTGTCACAACAACATTCATATTTGTGGGCTTTCACTGACACTTAACCAGATAAAACTGGATTGAGTTGGTTTCTCCACCCTTAGTACATTCCTTGTGTGTCAAATGATAGATTTTGTGCTATACATATGCTTTTAATTATTCTTTCTTTACGTTTTTAATTATGTGGTTTTAAGAATAGCCATTACTCTAAGGAAATATGTAAAAGTTGCAGCTCTTAAAAAGCACACTTTACTTACTATTAGAAATATTGTAGTGACTATTGGTAGATTGTCAATTCCCTGAAAACTCACTTGATATAAACAACACCGAAAGCCTATGGGACATAATTTAAGATAATCCTGAAAAAATACACTGATTGATAAAGTTGCATTGACTGTTGAATGTGATAAAGCTGTGATTTAATGAAGAAAGTTAAAGAAGAGGTCAAAATTTTATGAATACTGTACCCCAGTCAACTGCTTAACACTACAGCAGACAAACAAGTTGACTTACAGATGCTGATGGGAGTTTTCATGTCAGAAATTCCCTACAGAAATGAAATTATAGTTTTAGACCTTTTCTCCAAAATGCTTTTACTCCTAACCTAAAGAGATTGTTGTGATCAAAATACATTTCAAACTTTAAAATATGATATAGATGGCACTCTGAATAAGGTAGTTTTATTGCATCCTGTCATTGTATCTCTGTCTAGTAGAGGATCTGACATATATGCTGTTGTTCAGTCATTTCAGGCATTTCTGACTCTTTGTGACTACATTTAGGATTTCCTTGGTAAAGACACTGGAATGTTTTGCCATTTCTTTCTTCAGGTAATTTTACAGATGTGGCAGTTCAGGCTAATAAGTTTAACTGTCATGCCCAGGGTCACACAGCTAGTAAGTGTCTGAGACTGGATTTGAATTCACGAAGAGGAGTCTTCCTGACCCCAGGCCCAGCACTCTATCTACTGCACCACATATCCGTCCCATCTGACATATATTGTCAGCATTTCATAAAGAGTCAATAAACACTATGTACTTATAAGTTTTGGGCTTTGTTAATGTTCAAAATAGACATTACAAAATGAAGGAAAGACTGAATAGAATATCACAGAACCATCCATACAACAATTCCTTATGAATTTAAGACAACAAATATAGCTCATAGAAAAGAATTTACATCTGGTATATTCATAAGAAATTAATCATAGAACCTCCCTAATTCATTTAGTGGAAGAGAAACATGTTCCCATAAACATGTGTCCCAACATTTCACATGATGTATGTTTGAATGTTAGCATCGATGGGAGTTGTACAAGAGTATCAAGGGCAGAATAGACCCCTTTTAAGGATGAAAACAAACTTCCACTTGGATGTCTTTTCTCAGTTCTGCTCAAATTCACAATTTTAAATTCCACTTAATTGAACTGAGAAAGTGCCAGCCTCTCCACCCACAAGCCCAACCGCCGTTCTGCTCACACTTTCTCATTTAGAGCATTATACTTTTATCCTCTGCTTCGGAGTTGCTCACAGGACATCTGTCAAATAACCCTACAGAAGTTTTATACCCGGGTGTTGAAAATATTCTTTTTTAAAAAATCTGCTCCAAAGCAACAACATTTTAAAATTAGCACCAGTAACTCACAATATATCACAATTAATATCTATTAGTTTAGTTTAATTTATCAAGTTTTCACATTAGCTCCTAATGACTATATTTTATTTAGAAGTCAGTAGTTCATGCATAATGGATGTATAGTACACTGATCCCTTTCATAATTCTAATTTATCCCCCATTTTATAATAAGGTAATTAGTTGATATAATTATTAAAATATATATAGTATATTTATTAGCTTACTACTTGAGAAATGAAAAGGCATTTGTTTGGGGATGTTTAAAGACATTTATATTATTTAAATGTACAAGTAGGCTGGAGTGTAACTAAACAGAATGTAATGGTTTGTCTGAATAAAGTATTGGGAAATTGAAATTGTCTCATCAATCTGAATACAAACAGCTTCATGGCAAACAAAAAGAAAGAGACTAGAACTTTGATGTTTGCTATTATCTGAAAGAATATTTTCATGGCAAAACTGTATGAGATGGGTTTGGAAATAGAGCAGAAAAGAGTGTGTATGTTCCTCCATTCCATACCATTACCCTGTCTCAGTGCTCAGTTAAAAAAAAAAAAGTGGTAGCGGGAAGTAACCTCTTCAAAGTAGGTACATTTAATGTCTAATAAAATGCTTTCTGAATTAAACTCTTTTCTAAAGATAGACTTAAATTAACATACTAAATCATTTCCTCTACCAACATCAAATGCCTTGTCATGGCATAAAGATTATCCTTGGTTCCTAAAGGCTGTGTTAGTTGAAGGCAAGCTGTGGGAGACACCATCATACTGTAAAGGAATACAGTTCAATAACACACTGTGAAAGACCAGTATAACAAAGCTCAGATAGATTTGTTGCCCAAAAGTTGGTCACCTAGTGATGAGATTTGGTGGCCATAACACTTAATGAAACCATCTTCAAATTCAGCTTAAGGGACTTACTAGCTCTATGACTCAACCTCCTTAAGCCTCAGTTTCCTTATCATTAAAACAGAAAGTGAGGTAAATATTTATAAAAGATTTTTTAAAACTTGAAATGTCATACGAATGTTAGCTATTATAACACATCAATGGAAGGAGAATTCATGAATCTTTGAAGTAATAAGTACAAAATGAATAAATGAGCTTTGAAGTTCTTTGGAATATTAATTCTCAAGATTTATGAAGTCATCTTTCTTGGAGGAGGTAACAACTTGTATTTTAAAAGGTATAACATATTTAGGTATTTATCTTCCTCTTCATGTGAGGAGAGGACATTAAGGTACAATCATTTTTTTTTCCATATCCATTGACAGAAGTATGAATGAAGTTATGATCTGACTCAATATGCAAGTTTTGGCCCACACATTCCCAAGTGACCTTAATGGAATCCTAGCAACAGAATCCCTGTGTACTTTGAAAAATTTCCTCTCTATTAAAAAAATGGTTATTAATACTCTAAAGGGGAAAAAAGAGAAACTGAAAACATATTCATTACTTTGACACTTACCTCTATGTAATAAAAAATTCCCTCTCTCTCTCTCTCTCTCTCTCTCTCTCTCTCTCTCTCTCTCTCTGTCTCTCTCTGCCATGAGCAAGTATACATATACACATATGTATGAATACTCTATAGATTGAAATCCCATAGACTTTTGGTTTTTTTTATAAAAATGATTTCCAATAATTCTGTATTATTTTATTATGTAACACATTTTGTGAATGATAGCTAATGGTCTGACATCTGAAATCTGACATGCTCTCACTATTGTGTCATGGATGATTACAAATTCAAAAGCTGCACAAATGTGTGTTGTTATTCTTAGCTTATGAGATTTATTGTGTACAAATATTCTGTCATTACTCCAAATAATCTATAGCATTAAAACTTATTTAATAAAAGTGGTGGAATAGAGGCAGCAAACCAGATGAACTTCTCAACATTCTCTTCCAAACAACATTAAAATAATGCCTCAAATTGAATTTTGAAGAAGCAGATCAACAGCAGGTCAGGGTGAGACATTTTTCCAACCTAAGACAACGTAGGATGCAAGCCAATGAGGTCTATGACATTAGAAAGGTCTGTAACATCGGGGAGGGGACCACCTTGCAGTACCTGGAAGAGGTGGCACAAGAGGTGCAATCTGGAGGCTAGCCCAAAAGGAGCTGCAGCAGCTTTGAGAGTTCTCAGTCCAGAGAGGGTCAGATCACTGGTCAGAAAGAGATTACAGGGGACCATTTGCTGGCACTGGGTCCTACTAGCACTGATGGGTACCTTTTTTCCCCATAAGCAGTTCCGGGTCACAGTTCTAGGATTCAGAGAAGCTCTTGTGATCAGTCACAAGTCAACAGTGACCCTGGTCATTGTTCCAAGGCAGAGAGGATCACTAGCACTTGTAGCCACCCTGGTCACAGTTCTGGGACCTAGAAGAGTGCTAGTGCTTGCACATGCAGGGGAACAAGGGTATTTCCTGGGTAAAGACCAGAGCACAGACAAAGAGTAACACAAAAAATGCCCAAAGTTTGGGATAATGCTTCCTCACCCTTAGATGAGCAGAGCACAACTTTAACACAAAGTTCAAAGCCAAGAAATATGAGAAATTCAAAGCCTAGTAAAATTAGAAAATAACATTTGACCATAAAAATCTATGATGGTATCAAGGAAGACCAAGAAACAAACTCAGAAAAAGACAACAATGTAAAAACAGCTATAACTAAAGCTCAAAAGTAAATGCTAATTGAGTACAACCCCAAAAAGAGTTTCTGGAAGAGTTAAAGAAAGAGACAAGAGTAGTAGAGGGAAAACTGGGGAAAGAAATGAAAGTGATAAGAAAAAATTATGAAGAGTATTAACAGCTTGGTAAAAAGAGTCACAAAAATGCTGAAGAAAAGAAAGCCTTATAAATCAGAATAGGTCAAATGGAAAAAAAAGTACAAAAAAACACTGAAGAAAATAATACTTAAAAAACAGTATATGCTAAATGGAAAAAGAGGAGCAAAAGCTCACTGCAGAAAATAATTCCTTAAAAATTAGAATTGGGAAAGTGGAAGCTAATGACTCCATGAGACATCAAGAAACCATAAAGCAAAGTCAAAAGGATTAAAAAAGGAAGAACATATGAAATATCTCATCAGAACAGTAACTGACCTAGAAAATAAATCAAAGAGAGATAATTTAAGAATTATTGGACTACATGAAAAACATAAACAAAAAAATAGCCTCAACATCATGGTTCATGAAATTACAAGGAAAAATGTCTTGATATTTTAGGAAGAGAGGAAAGAATAAAATTTGAAAGAATCCGCCAATCACCTCCTGAGAGAGATCACAAAAAAGAAAACTCCCAGGAATATTGGAGCCAAATTCCATGGCTCCCAGGTAATGGAGAAAATATTGCAAGCAGCTAGAAAGAAACAGTTCAAATATCATAGAGCCACAGTCAGGATCACAGGAAATTTAACAACTTCCACATTGAAGAAGGAGACAGTTTGGAATATGATATTCTAGAAGCAAAGGAACTAGGATTATAACCAAGAATAACCTATCCAGGAAAACTGAATATAATCATTAAGTTGTAAAAAATGCATATTTAGTGAAATAAAGGACTTTTAAGAATTCCTTACAAAAGAACAGAGCTGAATAGAAAATTTGAAATTGAAATACAAAACCTACGAGAAACAAAAAAAAGGTAAACATGAAAGAGAAATACTATGGCACTTAATAAGGTTAAAGAGTTTATGTTCCTATATGGCAAGATGAGACATGTAACTCCTAAGAACTTTGTCATTATTAGGACAATTAGGAGTTTACATAGACAGATGACATGAGTCTGAGTAAATTATATTGAGATGATCCGAAAAAAAATGAAACAATAAGAAAGAGGAGAAGGGGGAGGTTGAATAGGGAAATTTCATCACATAAAAGAAACATGAAAGGAAGAGTTTTTGTAGTGGAGGGGAAAATTAAGTTTGCAGGTGGACAATGCATGAACTTCACTCTCATTGGAATTGGTTCAAAGAGGGAGGAATATATCTACATGATTAGTTGAGTCCAGAAATCTATCTTACCCAACAGGAAAATGAATGGGTAAAAGGATGAGAGAAAGGTTGGGGGGAGGTAATAAAAGAGAGGGAAGATTTAGGGAAACAGGGATCAGAAGCAAAACAGAACTTTGAAGGAGAGGATAAAAAGAGAGAGACAAGATTAAACAGAAGAAAATAGGATGGAGGGAAATACACAGTTGATAATTATAACTGTGAATGGAATGAACTCATCCTTGAAAGAGAAATGGATAACAGAATGGATTAGAAACTAGAATCCAGCAATATGTTGTTTACAATAAACCCACTTGAAACAGAAAGACACACCCATAGTGTTAAAATAAGGGGTTAGGGAAGAATCTATTATCCTTCAACTGATGTAAAAATGGCAGGGGTAGCAATCATGATCTCAAACAAAGCAAAAGCAATATGTATGTATATGTATGTATGTATGTATGTATGTATACATATATAAATAATTAAAAGAGATAATCAGGAAAACTATATTTTGTTAAAAATGTGCCATAATCAATGAAGCAATATAAAAAAATACTCAGTTTCCCTGATATAGTCCTCACTTATCAAATACATAGTGTACTGAGTCAAATTTATAAAAAGAAAAAAAGTCATTGCTCAATTGATAAATGGTCAGAGAATATGAACAGGCAGTTTTTGGATGAAGAAATCAAACTATCTATAATCACATGAAAATGCTCTAAATCACTATAAATAGATAAATGCAAATTAAAATTCCTCTGAGGTACTACCTTATACCTTTCAGATATGATGAATGCTTTAGGGAATGAGGGAAAATAGTTTTACTAATGAACTGTTGGTCAGGTTGAGAACTGATCCAACCATTTTGAAGAACAATTTGGAACTATACCTATAGGGCTATAAAATTGTGCATGCTTGTAGACTGAGCAATATCACTTCTCTGTCTGTGCCCCCAAAGAGATCAAAGAAAAGGGAAAAGGACCTATATGTACAAAGATATTTATAGCAGCTTTCTTTGTTGTAAAGAAATTGATGGGGTGTCCATGAAATGGGGAATGGTCAAACAAGTTGTGGCATATGATTGCAGTGGAGTACTATTGTACTGTAAGAAATGGTAAAGGGAATGTTTCAGAAAAACATGGGAAGACATACATGAACTGTTGCAAAATGAAATGAGCAGAACCAGAACATTGGATGCAGTAGCAGCAATAATGTAATGATGATCAATTGTGAAAGACTTAGATACTCTGATCAATACAATGATCAAAGACAATTTCAATGGGATTCATGATGAAAAATGCCATCCACTTCCCAGAGAAAAATGATGAACTCTTAATGCAAATGGACATATAAATTTATTACTTTTTTGCAATATGGCTAATGTGCAAATATACATGTTTAATTGTTATTATATTGCTTGCCTTCTCAGTGGGTGGGAAGAGGAAAGAGGAAAGGACAGAATTTGGAACTCAATACTTAAAAAATAAAAAGGAAGTCAAAAATAAATTGCACACATACATACAATAAAACATTAGATAATGAGTCCTTCATATCAGCTATACACATGAGTAAGAGAAATTATCTGAGCAGAGGCTGAAGTGTCTGGAAATCATCATCATCATCATCACCATCAGCAATAGTAATTTATAATCATTTATTCATCATTTGTTGTGTGTCAAGCACTGTTCTAACAGCCGGGGTACAAGAAAAAAAGGGGAAAAACCCAACAATAGTCTCTACCCTTCAAAGAACTCACATTTTAATAGGGGAGACAGCATGCTCATAAATGTGTATATGTAAGATTGATGCAATGTAAATGGTAAGTGACCTCAGGTAGAAGGCACTCAGAGTATATTGGGAGGAGGACAACATCAGGAAAGACCTCTTGCAGAAGATAAGATTTAAGCTCATTCTTGAAGGAATTCTGGGGAGTCAGGAAGCAGAGGTGAGAAGGGAGAGCAATCCAAGCACATGAACCAAACATATGCTATTCACACATAGTTAGCAGGTGAAGTGCCCTGTGCAAGGAACAGAAAGAAGGTCAACATCCCTGGTTCACAGGGTACATGAAAATAAGAAATGTGGAAATATTTGAAAAGTCTAGGGTGTAAAGTGATTCAACAGCCGAAGTATTTTATATGTGATCCTAGACTTAATAGGGAGCTGGAATTTATTGAGTGGGGAAATGGGTATTGGGGGTGAGGGCATGGTCAGAACTATCCTTTAGGGAAATCACTTTGACAGCTGAGTGGAGGAGGAATTGGAACAGAGAGTGTTTTGAGGCAGGTAGACCAATCAGACAGCTTTTCTGATAACTCAGATGAGAGGTGATGAGGACCCAAACCAGGGTGATAGCTGTGTGAATGGAGAAAAAAAGGATATATTAGAGAGATCGGATAAAGATAGAAATGCTAAGACATAAGGATAGATTGGATACATGTGGCAAGTGCAAGTAAGGAGTCAAGGATGCCTTTGAGATCATAAGTCTAGCTGATGAGGCATAGTAGAGTCCTTTACAGTAACAGGGGAGTTTGGAAGAGAGGTGAGCTGAGTCTCAGATGGCTATACGACATCCCATTCAAGATGTCCAATAAGCAACTGGCAATGGAAGACTTAACATCAGGAGGGAGTTTAGAACAAGGTAAATCAATCTAAGAATCTGGAAATAATTGTTGGAGCATCTAGAATTTGCAATGAGGATTCTAAGTTTTCCACCACTATCTGAGAGGTATAATTATCACAACCACAAAAATGTTAAACTCCCTCAAAGCACAAATCATTGCCCACTTCATGGGAGTGAGACAGGTAAACATGAATGTTGGGAAAAGACAATCAGAGTGAGATGTAGGACAGACTTCATATTGCCCCCAAATCATTATGGGACCTGTAAAGACCTAGCAGGAGTTTTGAAAGTCTGGTGAACGTTGATTAGATTAGTCCTTATGAAATTATGAATCTCTTTTTGCTGAAGCTAATTGATGTTTCACAGTATATAATAAATTCAACATGTAACTTTAAGTGTGGTGCTGCTTGTCAGGATTCCTTCAAGCCTTCCTTCTGTTTTCTTTAAGGCATTTCAAAAGCATGTTTCGATTCTCCCCTTTTCTTGTCCTTTTCTTTGTTTCTTTCTGCTTTGTATCTTTTTTGACAACCTTATTTCTAGTTCTTTTTTCCCTATTCTCTCATGCTTCCACCAATTTATAAAGAAAGAAAAAAAAAAAACTTTGTAACAAATATGCATAGTCTATCATCACAAATTCCTACATTGTCTTGTGTGAAAATATAGTTCATCTTCTGCAGTTTGAGTCCCCAGCTTCTTGTAAATGGGAAGCATGTCCTATGGGGCAGCTAGGTGGTACAGTGGATAGAGCGTTGGGTCTGGAATCAAGAAGATCTGAGTACAAATCTGGTCTCAGGTACTTATGATCTATGTGACCCTGGGCAAGTCATTTGACCCTGTTTGCCTCAATTCTTCATCTGTAAAAATGAGCTGGAGAAGGAAATGGCAAAGCATTCCAGTATCCTTGCTAAGAAAATCCCAAATGGGGTCATAAAGAGTCAGACACAGCTGAAAAACAAATACAAACAACAAAAACATGTCAAACGTTTTCCTCTGGAATCAGGTTTTGTTGCTGCATTGATCAGAGCTCCTAAGCTTTTCAAATGTACATGTCTTTGCAATGGTTTTGTTATTGTATGAATTATTCTCTGGATTCTGCTCATTTCACTCTGTATCAGTTCATAATATTCCCAGGTCTCTGTGAATCCATTCTTTTGGTTACTTTTATAGCACAATAACATATCATTACATTAATATATCATATTTTGTTTAGCCATTCCTTAATCAATAGGAACACCCCCACACACACGCACACATACATGCTTAGTTTCCAGTTCTTTGCTATGACAAGCAGAGCTGTTGTAATCATTTTTGAAGACTTTTTATCTCTTGCTTGGATCTTTGGGGATATAAGCCAAACAGGCATATTAATGGGTCAAAGGGTATGTGCAATTTAATGACTTTGGGGGTATAGATATAAATTGGCTGGACTAATTCAAACTTTCATCCACAGTACATTGGTGTGCTTCTTTCCCCATATCTCTTACAGCAATTGAAAATTTCTTTTAAAAATTAAAGTTTCTTTTATTTTTTAATTGCATGTAAAGACAGTTTTCAACATTCATTTTTGATAGAATTTGAGTTTCAAAATTTTCTCCCTCTTCTCCCCTCCCCCCTTCCCAAGAAGGCAAGCATTCTGATATAAGTTATGCATGTGCAAACTTGTAAAATATATTTCCATGTTAGTCATGTTGTGAAAGAAGTAACAGAACAAAAGGAAAAACACAACACAAAAACGTGAAAATAATATGCCTCAATCTGCATTAAGATCCCGTCAGTTCTTTCTATAGAAGTGGATAGCATTTTCCATCATGGGCCTTGGAATTATCGTGGATCCTTGTATTACTGAGAAGAGCTAAGTCAATCATAGTTTATCATCACACAATGTTGCTGTTACTGTGTACAATGTTCTGGTTCTGCTCACTTCACTCAGAATCAGTTCATGTCTTTCCAGGTTTTTTCTGCAATTTACCTGCTCATCATTTCTTATAGCATAATAGTATTCAATTACATTCATATACCAGAACTTGCTCAGCCATCACCTAAGTGATGGGCATGCCCTCAATTTTCAATTCTTTGCCACCGTAAAAAGAGCTGCTATGGATATTTTTGTTCATGTAGATCTTTTTTCCCCTTTTTATGATCTCTTTGGGATACAGACAGATAGCGATATTGCTGAATCAAAGGGTATGTACAATTCCTTGCCCTTTGGGCATAGTTCTAGAGTGGTTGGGTCAGTTCAGAAAATTTCCTTTTCTGCCATCTTTTTCTAGACTGATAGGTATGATGTGGAAACTTAGAGTTGTTTTAATGTTCATTTCCCTAATTATTAATGATTTTGAATATTTTTCAAAAAGTTAATAGTTTTGAGTAATTCTTTTAAGAAATTACTTATCCATCGATAAATCATATCCATTGAGCAGTTTTCTGTTAGGAAAGAGTTCTTGTTCTTATAAATCTGAAGCAGTTCCTTACATTTAATGAATGGCAGGTCATTGTCAGACAAACTTTCTGTAAAGGTATTTTTCCTTACTTAACTCCTTCCTTTCTAATTTTAACTGCATTAACTTTGTGTAAGACCTAATCAAATATATGTAATCACAAACATCATTTCTTTTAGTTTTTTTTAACTTCTTTGATCTGCTCTATTTTTCGTTTGGTCATAAACCTTTTCCCTAGAAGACTGGAAGGTGTTTAAGGCATGATATGAAGATAGACAGGAAATATGGAGCAGTCCTCGATCTGGGCAAGATAAGTCCAAAGTCATCCTGTAAGAGAGTCCAGGATGTTTCAAGGCAAAGAAGTTGATGGTCTCTTCCCTTTTAGAGGATAATCAGAAGCTTGTGGTGATACAAAAGGGGAGAGAATCTATTAAAGGATAAGTGGTGAATAATATCAAATGCTGCAGCGATGTCAAGGAAAATGGAAATTAATAAAAAAGGTCATCAGCCATTTTTGACTAGGAGATTTTCAATGTCCGCTGAGGGAATATTTTCAGTAGAGTGATAAAGCATAAGATATATTACAAAAGCCTGAGGAGAAAGTAGGTAGTGAAACATAGGCAACTTTTTCTAATTTGGAGAAAAAAATGGGGGGATGGGATGGTAGGTAATTGATTTTAAAAGGTCAAAAAGGGTTTTTGGAGGGTTTTTTGTTTTTTTAGGAATAGGGAGATAAAATTTCATAGATTCTAAAGACACAATGTACATGGAGAAATTAAAGAAAAATATGAGGATGGACAATTGTTGAAAGAGTATTCTGGAAGTGATAATGGGGAAAGGATCATGGAGGAAAAGGGCATCATTTGCCTAAGAGAGAAATAAGATACCACTTCCTGAAAATAGGAAGTAAGGGAAGAGAACACATGAGGATGTGGAAAAATTTTGAAGCATTCTGAAACCTATAATGGTCTCCTTTATGGAAATATTTCAAACATTGAAATCTCTTCCTTTCATCAAAGATTCAGACCTCTTCTTTGATAATCTATGGGATATTCCTACCTGGATATACTACTGATACCTCAAATGCCATGTTTCCAAAACTGAGCTTATTATGTTTTCCTTCCAAACTTGTACCTATGTCTAACTTCACTATTTCTGACAGTAATCCTGCCATTTACCAAGCAGTTCAATCAATCAATCCTTCCTAACTGAACAACAAATCACTTATTATGTGCTAGATCTGGAGATAAAATGGAATGTAGGAAACAGTCCTTGCCCTCTAGAAAGTTGTATTTCATATAGGGAGACAATACTTACGCATAAACCTACTTAAAAATAAGCACATACAAAATAAATAAAACTTTGCAGTTATCTTGGACTCTTTCCTTAGCCTTACCCTTCATATCTAATCTATTACCAAGCTATTATCAATTCTGACCCTACAATATCTTTCATACCCACTTTTCTATTGTTAATGTCACTGCCTTAGGTCAGGTTTTCATTGTAACTCTACTTAACTATTAAAGGGTAGTGGGTTTCCTGTCTCTAATTCTGCTCCTCCCTCACCAGTCCATAAGCCATATCTCTACCATGCTAATCTTCCTTATTTATAAATTTGGTAATGTCATTCTTCTGCTCAAAAATCTTCATTGACTTCCCAATGTTAAGTAAGGTTGAAATGCTTTTCTGACCAGCATTCAGGGTCAAATTCACTACCATCCTACCTTTCAAGTTTCACCTAATGCTATTACCTTTCATACATCCTACATTCCAAAGTGGACCACCTACTAACACCTGAAAAATTCTCCTTGTGCTCAATTCCACCCCATTCCTTTATTTATGGTGCTCTCTATACCAAGAATTTCCTCTCTCTTTCTCTTTGCCTGTTGAATTCTTACTCATTTTTTAAAGTCCAATTCAAAAACCAAATCCTGAAAATCTCCATTTTCTGTTAGGAATATGATTGCCACCATCCCCAGGTAAATTTAAATTCTTTAAAGGTGGGGATTATTTTGGTTTTCTCCTTGTAGTGTAACAAATTAAAAATACCAAAAGATAGTTTCTGGGCAATTAATAATAAATTTGTTAATTAGCCTAACTAATTATCAATAAATTGATATTAGGTGGTTTCTCTCAGTTAACCAAAGACATCTAATGGAGACATTGAATGCCTTAATATAACTTTAATAAAAGAGGGTGCCCCTGACAGGTGGGAATCAACCCTGACTGTTGAACAATTAATGAGGAGGTGAGCATTTAAAAGAGGAGGTGGGCTAATAATCTGCTGGGAATGTGGCTTGATCATAAGACTCACCCACCTCCAGCAGTTTGGACAGAAGAATCCATTTCCACCCAGAGGACTCTGGTTGTTTTTTATTTTTTTTCCTTCATTGGCTCCAATGGAGGGAGGCATAATAGCAATTTAGATCTGTTATCATTGCTTTATTGATACAGGGGGGAAGGGGGAGGTTGGGAATATAAGGGCATAAACTCAATCCTTTAAAGCTGGAATTCACCTAGATTAGATTTTGTTGACATTGTAAATAGAAGTAAGATCTCCTAGCTGAGTGAGGTCCTACCCAGGATTGAGGAGTATATACCCAGAGGATTTGGGAAACCTCATCTATCAGCCTTATCCTTCAGAGACTGGATGATTGACCTACAGGGGCTGGGCTCTAAATGAGGAAATAAAAAATAAAAGCCTGGATTCTAATTTAATAATTGATATTAATATAATAGAAAAAGAATTTCCTTCCATAGGCTCACCCCTGCACTACCCTTTGTGCCTAGGCCTGTTATTTGAAGAATGACCTGAGTTTTGGCACCAATTAGAAAATTATCTGGGGTGCTGATAGGTTAAATGATTTGCTTAGCCCCACAAAGACAAGAACCCAAATCCTTTCAACTTTGAAACCAGTCCTTTATCCCCTTGATGCTGCATCTCTATGGATGATTATAGGAGGAAAAATGAATACTTATAGAATCACCTTTGTTTGAGAGCTATGGAAAATAAGGCAGATACCTATGTTAAGAATTCGGTTCAAAGAAGCATCTATCTACCATGTGCCAAACACTGTGTTGAAGCTACACAAAACCGAAACCCAACCCATCCCTGCTCTCAAAGAGCTTACATTCTACTCTGAGATTAAGAGAGCAGGAGATTAGACAGTTGATAATTTATAAAAAAAAATACAAAAGAGATATTCAATAACTGTGGGGTGGGGGAAGGCATTAGCAACTGGAGGCAGGAATCATTATGAGCTTTTTGTTTCAGGTACCATTTGAGGTAAGCTTTAAAGGTGGCAGGGATTTCATTTATACAATCCTTACTGTTTTATAAGCATTTCTTGGTTTCAATTCAACTTACATGCTCCAGTTTTACTCTGTTTAGAAGATACTGAGAGCCAAGTCAGGAAACTTTCTAGAGCAGATCCGGTGAGATCCACAGGGGTAATTCTGCTCTCCAACTCCTCCGCATCACAGCCTACAGTCAGATGGAGCTGAGATTGTCTCAGTTCACGTACACAGTGTGCCTCATTACAAAAGAGAATTGCTTGTATTTCAAATCCTATTAATTTCTTTTGCATAGGCAATGTTCCCGGGGCTTTTATTGGTCCATTCTTGAAACTTACTGGATCAGTTTATGCACTAATTTATCACAAAAAAAAACAATTGTTTTTGGTGTTTTGCCTGTGTATTGTTGGATATATCATTCTTCCTCTTTTGGGAACCTGTAGTCCAGAAACTGTCCCATTTGGTCCTAATGACACAGAAACTTCCAAAAAAAAAAAAGGTTTCTTTTCTTTTCTTTCCTATCTGTATATCTATGATTCTTAGTCCTTTCCTGTGTTAAAGAAAATCACACTAATCTTTATTTTTCAAGGTGAGCCATAATTATGAACAGGTATTTGTCAGGGTTATCTTATCATAAATCAATTATAATAATTTTAAAAAAGAAATGACAAAGTTTGTACTTCCACAAAAAGAATAACACCCTGTCGTTATTTACCATAATAACTTTGCTCTTTGAGAGAAATATCAGAAGACTCATGGTTGTTTCCTCATTATCATTCCCTGACCTTGTTCAGTTTAAAAAAAAATGCACTTGCTTTAGAAGAAAAGAGGGAACTGAAACAAGCATTTATTAAGTACCCACTACATGCTCTGTGCTAAATATGTTACAAATATTGTCTTTTGATCCTTACAAAACCTTTGGATGTGGGTTCTTTTATTTTCTATTTTATAGCTGAGGAACCTAAAGTAGGCAGAGATTAAGTGACTTGCTCAGTGTCACATGGCAAGTAAATTTCTAAGGCCAAATTTGAACTTGGGTCTTCTTGACTTTAAGCCCAATGCTCAATCTACTACACTACCTAGACACCGGTTCAATTTCCTGAATTTTCCTCCTAGTACTTATGCAACCTTAGGCATATTGTTTGACCTCTCAGACTTGTTTTAGCTTCTATAAAATTGGGAATTTAGACTAGGTGATGTAAAAAGTCCCTTCTAACTGAAAAGCTATGAAATTACTGTATGTTCTCTTGACCTCTGCTCAGGTCTGGCCATAGCTGGAGCACTGTTTGGTTCTGGGTGCCACATTGTAGGAAGGACATTGCTCACCTAGAGAATGCCTATCTTAACACAGACTTGGAGGGGTTCAACTATCAAAGTCTCTTATAGGAAAAGGTCGTAATTTCCCTTAACTCCTACTTTTGCTGCCATGAGGAAAAGTCCTAGGTCAAAAAAAAGTCCCTAGTGACAACTTTGTTGTTGGGGAACAGAGGGGTTTTGTCTAAACCATGGCATCCACAATTCATCCCTTTCTTTCTACCTTGCCTAAGTGAAAACATTCCCATCTATGTGAGGCTACCAAATGCTGGTCTCATTATTAGGTGACAGCTTCTGCCTGTAAAGGAGAGCACTACTGTTGGCAGATGTATCACCATCAAGCAAAATGTAGCCCAAGGTATCTGGGAGTAGAGAAGTAAGTTTTAAGGGAGTTGGGGTGGGGGGTGCACAAGGAGGAATAGTCACACAGTAGAAAAGCGGAGAGGATGGACACACACACATACACATGCACACGCGCACGCGCGCACACACACACACACGAACATTTATCACACCACGTTGAGCAATCCACTGAAGTCCTAGATGGAGTTAGGCACAAAACATAGGTGAAGGATGGTGGGCTTTTATGGTGTCCTTATCTGGATCAAACAGGACCAGGCATTAACAAAAATGATTGGGAAGCTAAAACCTAGAGTATAGGTCAAGGTTCAGAACTGATGCTGCCTCATGTTGTGGTGAATGAAGGGGAGGAAGGGGGGTGAAATTAACAACTAGTTGCCATCCGGTGGCAAAAGGGGCATTCAGCTATTACTGTGGGTATTACTCTGGTAAAATGGATTGTAGTTTCCTTTTTTGTTTCTTTTTTCCTTTCTTCCTTCCTTTCTTTCTTCCTTCTTTCATTTGTTTGTATGTTTGATTTGCTTTGCTTTGTTTTGTTTTTGTTATAGTTTCTAATGGGACTTCATCACTTAGCAGCTGGGGAGGATACTTTGTTTTTTACAAGTTCCTAAGAAGAGCAAAAAGGAGAGTGAAAGGCACAGAATGCTTTAGTCTGGAGAAGACTTAGGAGGGACCTGAACTGTTATTTTTATGCATTTTAAGGGTTGTGATGTGGAAGAGAGTTTATAACTGTTCTGTTTTGCTCCAGGGAGAACTAGAAGCAATGGGTAGAAATTGTGCAGAACCAGATTTAGATGGGATGTGAGGAAATATTGTTCTAACAATCAGAGCTATCTAAAAATAGAATGAACCACTTTCAGTTATCCTTCAATTTGCATTTTCAAACAAAGGCACTATTCTTCAATTCTATAGGGTCATTTCTGTCCTTTATATGTTGTAGTAATCCAACTGGTTAAAATTTTATTTCTGAAAAACAGGGCATGAATTGGCAACATTACGAAGTTGCAGCTAAAGTTTTGTGTCCAACCATGTTAGAATGTGTCTATGCGGGGTGGGGGCGACTACTATGGTATAGGAGATAGTCCTCCCAGTACACAGAGGCGTTAAAAGGAGGGTGGTCCATCTTTCATAGAGTATAACCCATGCCTTACATAATCTGAATAATAGTCTTTCCACCCCAGTTTAAACTTGCCATTGGCAAACATCTTTGGAGAAGGAGTGAACCATCTCAAGAAGTCCAGTCTGAGCCTCTTTAGCATGGTCATCTATCAGGAAGTCAAGAAAAAAGGTTCAAGGAAAGAAGGTAGGAAGAAGAAGCTTGACAGTTAGGTGAAACCTGGGATAAGTTTATAAAATGATAGAACAATGAAAGTGTTGGCCAAGGATTGACCAAAGTATCAGGGGCCACTAAACAGGTTTGTGGGGAACTATTAACTATCTGGAGAAATGTGAATTGCCTAGATGACAGCATTCTGGGACATAGTCTGGGTAATTCCCCCTCTTCCTGGTTATGGCTCTGCATAGGTAAGTTGGATGGAAAAGTTCAAAGCCCCACCAACCTTCCTAAGAGGGCTAAATGAGAATCTGCCCTGGCACTTGTTTTATTTTAAACTTTTGGTCACTGTTAGTCCTCTTCATAAAACCGGCTTACTTGCTGCTGTCCTATCTTACTTATCTCTTTTATTGTTTCTAAATTCAATCCAATGACCTACCGAAAATAAACTCTGGAATAAACTCATCTGTTGTACAACGAACAAGCCTAGGGCATGAAACAGACTTTTAATTGCTTAACTTCAATTTCCCTGATGTCTTCCTCTGCCAGGCTTGTGAGTGACATGAGCCCCTACTAGATTTTAAATTATAGTACAAAATGCTTGTGTAAAAGCTGCTTCCATCTATGACCTTGATCTGTGTCTGCACCTCTTTTCTCTGCCTAGGTGAGAGGACTTAGTGCAATAGTCTGAAGTTGTTAAAAAATTATCATCTATCTTCACTTAAGGACAGCTCTCAGGAGATTAGAGATAGAAATAATAACATGATTTTTACAGTTGTTAAGTATTTACTGAATGCCAACAGCACTGTCAAAATTGCATAGGACATGATTTGTTAACATGTTTAGAAATATATAGAACCACATTGTTACTATTGTTCCCATATTGTCAAGTCATCATCAACAAGTACTTATTAAGTCCCTACTATGTGCCAGACACCGTTCTGAAGACTGGGTATTTAAAGTAAGGCAAGAATCAGTCACTGTTTTCAAACAGCCCATGGTCTAATGTGGAAGACAAAATGCAAACAACCATGTACAAATAAAACATAGACAGAATAAATTGGAGATAATCAGCAGAGAATCAAGAAAAAGGAAAGGCTTTTTGTAGAAAGTGGAGTTTTAGCTTCAGCTGGCATCTGAAGGAAGTCAGGGAAACCAAGATATAGAAATGAAGAAGGAGAGAATTCTAAGTATTGGGGAGAGCCAATGAAAATGGTCGGAGTTTAGAGATACATACACACACACACACACACACACACACACACACACACATATACATGAAGAAATTCATCTGTGTATATATATACATTATATATATGAGTATGTGTATATGTGTGAGTGTGTGTGTGTGTGTGTGTGTGTGTGTGTGTACTTATATGTGTGTATTGATTTAATAGAGTGGGAGGGGACAGTGCGTGTGATGTGATCAGACCTGAGCTTTGGGAAGATCAGATTCGTAGCCGAATAGAAGATGGATGAGAATGGTGAAAAATCTGAAGCAGGGACTCCAATTGAATGGTAATAGCAACAGTGCTGGCATGCAGTGATGACCACCTGAATTAGTGTAGTTGGTCTGTCTGAGGAAAGGAGGGCCTGTACTAGGGTGGTTATATGTAGTATCAGAGGAAAGAAGGGAGTATACATACATACATATATACATACATATATATATATATATACATATGAGACATTATGAATTTAAAATAGACAGAATATGATAACTTATTGAATATGGGAGAATTAGACAGAGAGAGTGAGGAGTCAAGAATGGTATCTAGGTTGTGATCTCAGGTAACTGGGAAGATGGCGGTACTCTCAACAGTATTAGAGAAAATAGGAAGAGGAGAGGTTATTTTCTTTGGGGGAGGGAAGTCCCATTTTGGAAATGTTAAGTTTTAATACCTCTACAAGGCAACCCAGTTTAAGATGTTCAAAATGAGAAGATTGAACATAAAAAGAAAGGTTAGAGTTGGATAAATGATATTAAAATCATCTTCATAGACTTGATGATTGATGGGAGCCAATGAGATTACCAAACAAACTAGTATAGAAAGAGAAGAGGATACTCATGTTCACTTTTTGTGGGACCTCTTTGGGGGAAAAGTGGTTTGGGAGGAGATATCTTGTAACAAAAGGTATTTTACATTATCTTCTTAAATATATATATGTAAATATGTATGAATGTATATCTGTATCTGTTTATCTATCATGCTGTATCTTTCTCCTTAGAGTGATTTAGCATTGCCCCACTTGTCCTTTAATATTTGTTTGACTATTGCCAGGAATAGTTTCCCTCCTTACTTATTTCTATATATTGCAAAGGGAAGAAAGAAAAGAAAAAGGCATTATTTGGGCTCATAGAGTTTAATGAAAATGTAAGGAAATGGGGGTGGGTGGGACAAAATGATAACTGTTTTGAGAATTTGCATCTAGTTGGCCTAAAGTGCTTCAGCTATTTCATTTCTTATATTTTCCCTGAAATTCCAAGGGTTAATTATTGAACTAATGATTCTTACACATATTTTTTCCTTAATCATTCATTTAAAGAAAGATTTATCTGGTCAGCCAAAGATGTTGTTCAGACATTTTCATTGCTTCCAATTCAGAAAACGGAAATCTGAATAGTTATTACCTATATTAGCTGTCCTTTAAATTCATCTTTACTTGGTTATTTTCCAAACCTAAAGTAAAGGATTTTTTAAATTTTTGGACCCTAAATCATGGTGCAGAGTGAGATTACACCTCAGATAGAATTTCTAACATCTATGTCTTCTGAACATCTCTTATAATCCCAGTTTTATTCAATGTATTTTTCCCTGACATATCCAAATATTATAAGAAAAAGTTTGGACTTATAGAATGAGATCAAAGTTCTGTTATTTTAAGTTCAATAGTGTTGTGTGTCATTGTTGTGGTTAAATCCTAATGGGATGCACTACAAAAGTGATTCAGGTAGGAGTTTGGCAAGATGACTTCTGAGTTCCCTTCCAAACTAGACAGTCTGTGCTTCTGGGTGGTCTAGAGTTTTTGCTCAAGTCCAGACAAGACACATTTAATCCATGGCATTCATCTGAAAGTTAATGCTGCTGGCATCACAGGAGGTTCACAGCAAGGCTGGTTTTCCCTGTTTATGGTTATATAAGTTTTCTGGTGACTGCTGTTTCCAACCAGAATATCTTTATAAATCAGTCCTATCTCAGGAACTTTTTCCTGATTAAATAAATAAATGGAGTGATTGAGCCCCTGCCTCGTGTGGAAACCCAGGTTCCTAGCAATTACTCCCCCTCACAAAGAAAAGTTTATTTATCAATGCCTACTTGTTACTCTGTTCAAATAAATCGTCTTCTAAGTGGAGCCTCTGACTTACAGCCCATGACTATCTGGAAAACATGACCATTCAACCCAATCTGAGATTTACACCTAAGCTCAAAACATGCATCAGTGGTTGAAGCAGCCTGGAGTTCTGACTGACAGCCCCCGTGGTCTGTGAGTTGACATTAAACTCAATTATTGGGGAGGTAAGGGGAACAGCCCTATTAGGAAGACTGTTGCTAGATGTTATCTTCTGTCAGATCAAAGGGAGCTGCAGATTAATTTTCTACCCCCTTCTAGTGGTAAAACATTTTAATTTTCAAATGTATGCAATTTATTTTCTGAATTTTTGATAGGCTGCAAGAATTCTGATTTGCATATGAAAGCAATAACTCTATATGGCACCTAGCTATCAGCAGCCCCATTTTTCTTTCCCCTGAAGGTGAGCACCTGTCAAAGTTTCTTTAATGCTAGGGTCCAACTTCAGACTTTGGCCCCACCCTCAGCCCTGAAAGCTTTAAAAACAAAAACTGTTCAGGAGATAGGGAAGAGAGGAAGACAAAAGGAATAGGAGTAGTGGGAAGAGGAGAAGGAAGAAAAGAAGAAGGAAGCAGAGAAGAGATAGGAGGAAGAGAAAATAATTTATTAAAAAACAGAGAAAAAAGAAGAGAATGGGAAGTAAGATAATGGGAAAAAGAAAATAGGGAGGAGGAGAGGGGGAAGAGGAGGCAAAAGAGGAGGAGAGGAAGGAGAACAGGCTTGGAAGGAAGAAGGATAAGGAAGAAGAGAAGATGGAGGAGGAAGCTGAGAAGGAGCAAGAGGAAGAGGATGGGAGAATAGGAATGAGGAAAAAAGAGAATGAGGAGAAGAAAGGATGAAAGGAGATAAGGAAGGAGAGAAAGAGGAGGAAGAAGATGGAGAAAGGGGAGTACAGGAGGAGAAAGAGGGATAGGAGGTAGTAGTAGTGATGGAGAAGAGAATAGGAAGAGGAGTAGTAGGAAAAGAATGAGAGAGAAGGAAATAGGGAGAAAGATTTGAAGAGAGTGGAGGAGGGAGGTGTGGGGGAGAATAAGAGGAGAGAAGGGAGACAAAGAAGAGGTAGGAGAAGGGGAAGACAAGGATGAGAGGAAAAGTTGGAGGAGGAAAATGTGAAGGAAGAGGAGGAGGAAGAGAAGGAAAGGAGGAGGAAGATGAGGGAAGAATTATGATTATTTTATTTAGAAAGGTTAAGGAAATAAATGCTTTTGGCTATGGTCCTAAGTCAAGAGAGATGAAATACATGCATTTTCAAGTGAAATATAGTATTCAGAACTAGACTGAATATTCTATGAATTTTTATACTTGTATTTTATGTGTACGTTTATGTTGATACAAAAATGTTTGTTTACATGCACATAGTCGTTATGCATATGAATATCAATAAATCAAGGAGCTTTGCTATATATACACACACACACACACACACACACACACATATATATATATATATGTATAGTTACAGATATAGATATAGTGGAAGGGAAGAGAATAGGAAAAAAAGAAGGAGGAGGGAGGAGAGGAAAACAATAGGAAGGGGAAGACTAAGAAGAGGAGGAAAAGGTAGAAAAGAAAGAGGAAAAGGAGATGATAGAGGTAGAAGATATATAATATAAGACTACATAGATAGATAGATAGATAGATAGATAGATAGATAAAAGGGACATAATAAAATGAAGCTCACTCCTTTAAAAAGGATTGTAAACTTCAAAAGTGGTGTCCTTGAAAGAGGTCCATCAACCAAGTCATTTATTTCTTTACAAGCCAGTTAAATCCTGGATACGGTGACTAAAATCTAACAGATAATTTGATTTAAAACTAGAAGAAAACTTACTCATCATCAACCCGCTCAGAAACGAGGCTCCATCTATAAGTAAGTATGAAGATGAAATTAAGAAAATATATATTAAAATTTCATAGTATACCTGAGTATTTTCTTCTAAGTTAAATTCTTAGCATATTATATTACCAATTATGCTTTGCATTCATTAAAACTATAATATACCATGGTTCAGTTGGAAAAAGTACTGGATTTAGATTTTAGTTAAAATACCATTACTGATGTTTACTACCCAAGTAACCTTAGGGAAATTACTTAATTTTTCTATGCCTCAGTTTTCTCAGTTGTAAAAAGGAGCTAAACTAGACAATCTCAAAGGTCTTTCTTAATCTAAATCTATAATGTATTGTTTATTTTTTACTTATCAATTATTTATAAATCTAAGAATTATTGTTCAGTTCTCTGTATATAAAGACTAGCATAGATATGTATCCCTGTGCTCCCTAAAGAATCATTATCTATCTATCTATCTATGTATCTATGTATCTATCTATATGTATATATGTGTGTATATATATATATATATATATATATATATATATATATATATAGTCTCAGAGACACAAGATTGAATGAAAACTATAATAAAAACAACCAGAAATCTTTTTCAAGTCTAAAGCTCAACCTTATATTAGTTGTCGATACATGTGTTATTAATGTCCAAAGAGTACCAAGTAAAATATAAAGCAGAAAATGGTTTGTCCTTTTCCAACCTTGCTTCAATCATTGGCATATGAAGTACTTGTTATTACATCTGATAGCTATTATACATCATATATTCATCTTTTCTTTGCCTGTGGTTCCCAGGTGCAATTGTTTGTGTTTTGTCATATCAATATTTCTATCTCCTTTAGTGGAAGAACCCAGAAGCAGTCAGGCCATTCCCAACCTTGGGCTCACCCAGAAGGCTGTACTTTAAATATCAACAGAGTTGTCAAAAGGTGTTACAGACAATAGTCTATTCCAGTATAATAATCAATCTGCAACATTTATTTGTATACTTTCAGAAATAAATATTTGAACATAAAAATGTCATAGAATTTAACTGGATTTAGAAAATATCCCACCACCCCACCCCCAGTTAAAATAGTCTCAGAATTCCTTACCCAAGGGAATTATGATAGCATGCATATTTAAGTTATGTTCTTGGATACTTGAGTGTCTGTCTGGGGGCTTACAACATCTCATATAAAGTTACCTTGAGATTGCTGAAACTAAAATAGGTCAGAAGGAAAACAGTACTTAACTTGATCTTTTTTATACAAATTATTTACTTTATCATTAAAACATTAGCATTTTCTTTTTTCTCCACTATTGGGCATTATTTTTCAAGGTTAATATTAAGTTGAATATATTAAAGCATATAGAGTCCCCCAACCCTAGAAACTCCAAATAGTTTTCACACTGCTAAATATAATACCCATTTTTTAGCTCCTAATTTTCTGAGTTTCACAACAGGGTAGTTTTTTCATTAATTCTTTGCCTCTAGCTACTCTTCAACCATAATTCTGTTTTACTTAACAATGTTTAAAAGAGTCCCTTCAGCGCTGGGATAAACTTCACACAAACCAAGTCATTTTTCTTTCCAAATGTAGCTAACTTTAAAAAGGGGGATGCATTTCTTTTCGTAGTACCATTTAAATGCCATAAATTAGAAAGTATTTGACTAAATAAAAGCACAATTTAAATTCTAGTCTTCTGTCTTTCTAGTCATTTCTTTTTCCAATAGTCTGAGAGTCCTGTCCATCAAAGTCATATTCTTAAGAAAATAGCTTAATTATAGGAGACTAAAATATTCTGTCAAGTCAGTTTACTGTGTTCTATCACTATGACCACATCAATGAATGAAAAGTAATTCCATTCCCACTACTTGCACATTTATAAAGATAGTTCTAGGTGAACTGGAAAATACAGATGGCAAAGGTGCCTTGTTCAGTCTGTTCTTGACATGACAATTCTCTGAAAGAATGGGAAGAGGGTATGAGGACAAAGGTAAAGACGTTCACCTACAAAGTACTTGAAATTTGGCATGTTTTTCTGTTCTTTCAACAGAATGAACCCTGCAACTGAATGTGGAAGACTAAAGAACTGAATGAGAGATAAAACCACCTCTGTTATAAATTGTAACTTCTTGAGAGCAAGGACTATATTTTTCCTCTTTTTATCCCCAGCCTTTAGCATAGTGCCTGGCACATATTAGGTACTTGATAAAAGTTTATTTTTGATTGACCGATGGAAAGTGCTAAGTATCATGGAAACTCATAAAAAGCCCCTCTGGAAAAGTCTCAAATTGCCTTTAAATGGAGAGACGATTAAACAAAAAAATCCTATTGTCATGTTCTTCTGAAATGGAAGAGTGCTTTATGAAGCTTGATATTTAGAAGCATGATACAAGAGATATAATGTTGGACTAGGTGTTGGGATTATAAATGTTGGAAATCCATTTCCAAAAGTGTATGGCCAGTGGCAAGTCACTTCACTTTGGCAAATATCAGTTTCTTCATCAGTAAAATCATAATAATGATCCCTGTAATATCTACTTCACAGGATTTTTATGAGAACCAAATGAGATAACATATGTAAAGACTTTTAAAAAATTTAAAATAATTTGTGGGGAGGGTAAAGCAAAGATGGTGGCTTGAAAACAGGGACTAGCTTATGCTCTCCCCCAAATCCCTCCAATCACCTCTAAAAATGATTCTAAACAAATTCTAGAGCTACACAACCCATAAAATAACAGAGAGAAACAAGTCTCCAGCCCAAGTCAGCCTGGACAGCTGCTGGGAAGAGTCTATAGCACTGTACTGGGAGCAGAGCGCAGCTGAGGGTGGACCCTGCCAGAAAAGACCAGACCAGAGCAGGCCTCAGGGCACTGAATCATTGACCTGTGGCAGTTACCAGAATTCTCAATCCTCAAATGCCAAAGACAGAAGAGCAAATCAGTGGGAAAACTGCTGGATCTGGGTGAGAGAAGGGTGTGGTCCTGCCCAGCCCTGGGGGTGGTTGGCTGCAGCAGCAGGGAGCTCCAATTGCTGTTTCCAGAGCTCCAGCAGCATTTGCTTCCAGAGTCCCTGGCCCACATGGTGGAAAGAATAAAGCAGCTGATCATAGCAGGAGTGCAGGGAGCACTTTGCTGGCACAGAAGCAGGGTTCTCTTGCTTTGCCCTGCTTGGATCTGGGTTGCGGTCCTGATTGGTGGTTCATAGAAGAGGAAGAGTGCTGGTGTGGCAGAGCTTGCAGTGACTGTGGAGAGGGAGTCCTCCTGGTATTTACACAACAGAAAGGAGTGCTTGCACTCACAGACCAGAGCACAGGCCAGGAGAGGAGCGTCATACCACCTAAGAAGAGAAGTAGCTCTGAAAACAACAGCATGAAAACTCTGAAGCTTGGGACAAAGCACTCTCCTCTCTGAAAACAGTCATAACCTGACAAAAAGTTCAAAAGTCAAGTAATTGGCTGGGAAAATGAGCAAGCAGCATAAAAGGACTCAGACTATAGACTCTTACTTTGGAGACAAAAAGATCAAAACATACAGCCAGAAGTCAACAAAGTCAAAGAGCCTACAACAAAAGACTGCAAGAAAAATATGAATTGGACTAAAGCATGGAAGAGCTCAAAAAGGACTTGGAAAAGCAAGTAAGAGAAGTAAAGGAAAAATTGGGCAGAGAAAAGAGTGATGCAAGAAAATCCTGAAAACAAATAAACAATTTGCTAAATAACCCCCCCCCCAAAATACTGAAGAAAATAATACCTTAAAAATAGACTAACCCAAATGTCAAAAGAGCTCCAAAAAGCCAATGAGGAGAAGAATGTTTTGAAAGGCAGAATTAGCCAAATGGAAAAGGAGGTCCAAAAGACCACTGAAGAAAATACCACCTTAAAACTTAGACTGAAGCAAGTGGAAGCTAGTAACTTTACAAGAAATCAAGAAATTATAAAACAGAACCAAAGGAATGAAAAAATGGAAGACAATGTGAAATATCTCCTTGGAAAAACCACTGCCCTAGAGAATAGATCCAGGAGAGATCATTTAAAAATAATTGGACTACCTGAAAGCCATGATCAAAAAAAGAGCCTAGATATCATCTTTCAAGAAATTATCAAGGAGAACTGCCCTAATATTCTAGAGCCACAGGGCAAAATAGAAATTGAAAAAATCCATCGATCGCCTCCTCAAATATATCCCAAAAAGAAATCTCCTAGGAATATTGTCGCCAAATTCCAGAGCTCCCAGATCAAGGAGAAAATACTGCAAGCAGCCAGAAAGAAACAATTTGAGTATTGTGGAAACACAATCAGAATAACCAAAGATCTGGCAGCTTCTACATTAAGAGATTGAAGAGATCCAAAATATGATATTCCAGAGGTCAATGGAGCTAGGATTAAAACCAAGAATCACCTACCCAACAAAACTGAGTATCATGCTCCAAGGCAAAATATGGATTTTCAGTAAAATAGAGGACTTTCAAGCTTTCTTGTGAAAAGACCAGAGCTGAACAGAAAATTTGACTTTCAAACACAAGAATCAAGAGAAGCTGAAAAGGTAATCAAGAACAAGAACAAAAAAAAGAAATTGCAAGGGACTTACTAAAGTTGAACTGTTTAGTTTACATTCCTACATGGAAAGATGACATTTATGATTCATGAGAACTCAGTATTAGGGTAGCTGAAGGGAATATGCATATATATCTATATATGTTTATCATATGTATATAAGTGAATGTGTATGTATGTATATATGTATGTGTATATATCTATATATCTATCTATATCTATCTATCTATCTATATCTATATATATATATATATATATATGGAGAGAGAGAGAGGGGGGGGGGCACAGTGTGAGTTGAAGATGAAGGGAAGATATCTAAAAGAAATAAAATCAAATTAAGGGATGAGAGAAGAATATATTGAGAGAGGGAGATAGGGAGAGATAGAATGGGGTGAATTATCTTGCATAAAGGTGGCAAGAGGAAGCAGTTCTGTGGGAAAAGGGGAGAGGGCAGGTGAGGGGAGAATGAGTGAATCATGCTCTCATCAGATTTGGCCTGAGGAGGGAATACCATACATACTCAATTGGGTATCTTACCCCACAGGAAAGAAGATGGAAGAAGATAAAAGGGGGGGGGGATGATGGAGGGGAGGGCAGATAGGGGAGGAGGTAATCAAAAACAAACACTTTTGAAAGGGGTCAGGGTCAAGGGAGAAAATTCAATAAAGGGGGATGGGTTGGGAAGGAGGAAAATATAGTTAGTCTTTCACAACATGAGTATTGTGGAAGGGTTATACATAATGATATGCATGTGGCCTATGTTAAATTGCTTGACTTCCTAGGGAGGGTGGGTGGGAAGGGAAGAGGGGAGAGAATTTGGAACTCAACGTTTTAAAAACAGATGTTCAAAAACAAAAAAACAAAGTTTTTGCATGCAACTAGAAATAAGATACACAGGCAATGGGGCGTAGAAATTTATCTTGCCCTATAAGAAAGGAAGGGAAAAAGGGATGGGAGGGGAGTGGGGTGACAGAAGGGAGGGCTGACTGGGGAACAGGGCAACCAGAATATATGCCATCTTGGAGTGGGGGGGAGGGTAGAAATGGGGAGAAAAATTTGTAATTCAAACTCTTGTAAAAATCAATGCTGAAAACTAAATATATTAAATAAATTTTAAATAAAGAAATTACCAAGGAAAACTGCCCTGATATTCTAGAACCAGAAGGTAAAATAGAAATTGAAAGAATCTACTGATTGCCTCCTGATAACGGTCCCAAAAAAGAAAACTCCTAGGAATATTGTAGCCAAATCCCAGAGTTCCCAGGTCAAGGAGAAAATATTGTAAGCAGTCAGAAATAAACAATTCAAGTGTTGCGGAAACACAATCCAGTTAACACAAGATCTAGCAGCTTCTACATTAAGGGATCAAAGGGCTTGGAATATGATATTCTGGAGGTCAAAGGAGCTAGCATTAAAACCAAGAATCACCTACCCAGCAAAACTGAGTTTAATATTCCAAGGCAAAATATGGATTTTCAATAAAATAGATGACTTGCAAGCATTCTCAATGAAAAGACCAGAGCTTAATAGAAAATTTGATGTTCAAACAAGAATCAAGGGAAGCATGAAAAGGTAAACAGGAAAGAGAAATCGCAAGGGACTTACTAAAGTTGAACTGTTTTATTTTTTTTTGTTTTTACATTCCCATATGTAAAGATGATATTTCTAACTCATGAGATCTTTCTCAGTACTAGGGTAGTTGAAGGAAATATATATGTATATAGACAGAAGACACAGGGTGAGTTGAATATGAAGGGATTATATCTAAAAAATAAAATAAAATTAAGAAGTGAGAGAGGAATATCTGGGGAGACGGAGAAAGGGAGAGATAGAATGGGGTAAATTATGTCATATAAAAGTGGCAAGAAAAAGCAGTTATAATGGAAGGGAGGAGGGTGCAGGTGAAAGGGAATGAGTGAATCTTGCTGTCATAGGATTTGACTTAAGGAGGGAATAACAACACACTCAACTGGGTATCTGACCCTGCAGGAAAGTGGGGGGAAGGAAATAAAGGGGGAGGGAATGATAGAGGGGAGGGTAGATTGGGAGAGGAGGTAGTCAAAAGCAAACACTTTTGAAAAGGGACAGAGCAAGAGAGAAAATTGAATAAAGGGGGAGAGGTTAAGATGGAGGGAAATATAGTTACTCTTTCACAACATGACTATTATGGAAGTGTTTTGCATAATGATATATGTGTGGCCTATGTTGAATTGCTTGGCTTCTCAAGGAGGGTGTTCGGGGAGGGAAGAAGGGAGAAAATTTGGAATTCAAAGTTCTAAAAAGAAATGTTCAAAGAAAAGTTGTTTTTACATTCACCTGGGAAACAAGATACATAGGCAATGGGGAATAGAAATCTATCTTGCCCTTCAAGAGGGTAAGGCAGAAGGGGATGGAGGTGGGAGTGGGGTGATAGAAAGGATGGCAGACTGGGGAAAGGACCAATCAGAATATATGTCATTTGGGGTGGGGAGGTAGAAGTGGGGAGAAAATTTGTAACTCAAAATCTTGTGGAAATCAACGTTGAAAACTAAAAATATTAAAAAATAAAAAAATAAATTTAAAAAACATATAAAATAATTTTTTAAAAAAATTATTTCATTTCATCTCTCCCTACCATAATAATTTTTAACCAGAATTATACTTTAAGACAAGAAAGACACTATTGATACATTTGAAAACTTTGCTGTTAGAATGTTAAAACCCTAGTGCAGACTTCTGAGATATTATAGAGGTATTCAGAGAATTGCTACATGTAATCAGGCAGCTATGTGGCTCGGTGGATAGAGCTCTGAGTCTGCAGTCAGACAGACCTGATTTCAAATCCACCCTCATGTACTTCTTAGGTCTGTACTCTGAGCAAGTCACTTAACCTCTGTTTGATTTGGTTTCTCCAACTGTAAGAAGGGGGCAAAAATGGCACCTACCTCCCAGGGTTATCATGAATATCAAACAAGACAATATTTTCAAAGACCTTACCCTAGTACATGACACATAGTAGGCATTTAAAAATATTCATTACCTTCTTCTCTAATGAGAAGATGAACCAGGTGATTTATTGACAAATGAATTACACCTCAGAATAATTCTTAACTTTCCATTTTACATGCAGTATTTATCTTCCTCTCAAGCATCATTTCTCAAGATTAATATTAGATGAAATGTATTAAATGTAAACTAACGGGGGCCTCCCATCATCATGGGTTTCCTATGGTACTTAGGTTAAATGTGGAGGGAAATGTATACCTTTAGCCCGCATCCACTTCAAACTTAAGCACAAATCACAAAAATCACTAAAACATTGAATTGCACCTTATATAATTTTAAACTTCTCACAAGCATTTTGGAAATAATTCCCTCAATAGACTCCTCTGCCATTGAAGAAAAGGAACAGTTTCCCCATCATGGAGGTGAAGGAGACTCACTCCAGACTCTAGCTTGTTTTATTAATACAACATTTCTCCAGGCAGCTTCCTCCCTCCTCGGCTCTTGTTTACAGCACACAGATTCAATGAAAACACCTCCTCAGCTACAATTGCTTCAGTAATGCCTGCAGAGCTGTCAATCATAGACACTCCACCTGCTCAGCTGACCTTTGCCAAAGTTCCCACGTTCACAGCTGTCAGTTTCAGGAGGTCTGCCTCTGGAACCATAACAGGTTCCCCAAACAGGTACCATCAGTCAAAGCTGTATTCTGATTGTTGCTGTTGACTCCTATTCCACGAAGTTTTCCTTTTTGTACCATTTTATCATTGAGACTGCTTTTCTGTGGGTTATTTCATCAGTAAGATTTTAGAAGTCAGATCTTCTAGGGTCACTCTAATGACATACAGATGTTGTTAAAGGGGTTTTTTTTTTATAGTCCCCACTGTTTTGGCTGAATTCTTCCCAAAGTAGCTGTTTAGACAGTGCTAAAATTTATTATATTTTTGTTTTGTCACACTCAAATAGGGGTCCCAAATTTTACTCTCATAAGGATTAGGATGAGTCATTTTTATCCTGTTTTCCCTACTCCCAGGTATAGGCTACATGATCTACTGGAGGAGCCATTTCTTGGTCTTCCTCCTTCTGAAACTGGGAACAAACCCACTTACTCTTCTTTGTGTGCTCATTCCCATTATACCTCCCCTGACAGCTAATGCTTGAACTTATAGTTTTCCCTCAGTCTTCTTTGAGCTTCAGTTAGGCACTAGTAGAACACGGAGTTCAAGAGGAGCACAATCTTGCTTCTTCTGTTTGATCTGCCCACCAATGAAGGAAAACAGTAATCCCTTCTTACAAGAAAATTTCCTGAACTGCAAAAATCTCCAAATAGTATAAATAGTAGTCATTACAATGCCCAGTTGCTTTACTTGAATTCTTTAAGAATTTCATACCATAAAGACGTTTTCTCCCTAAACTCTTTTTTCCCTTTCATATTCCTGCCATTATTAAATTGTAAATGGATGAACATTGTCACACTTTCAAAATAAGTTAATCATGAAAGCACTGTTCCTATAACTATAAAATCCTATATAAAATTATAACTATGAAATCCTTAGCCAAGTATTTTATACCTACCAGGTAGTTTTGTAACTGCTATTTGTTAAGATACATAAATTAGGAAGAACTAGCCAGAAAGATGTGGCACATCTGATCAGAATTGCTAAGAAATATTTGAAAATGTGCATCTTTTGTTGTTTTTTTTTTCTTTAAAAACAAGGTTTTCATCTTGAATATTTCCACAACAAACAATGAACCAACTGTTCTTTTTGGCCAATGCTTTTCTTTCTTCATAAATATTTGCTAAAACACACAAAGATTTTTTTTGTACTTTGTTTGTGTGGACATAGTTAACATAGAACACAAGCTTTCCACTGCCTAAGAGAATATCTTCCTAAGTTGTTAGGAAGGAACAAAAGTCAAACTTCTGGACATCCACCTGTCCAAACTGGGTTATGGTGGTTCTTCCACTACAAGCAGTCAATCTAAAACCAATTCCATATTACAAGACTCTCCTTTGTAAGACTGGTCCAAAGCTTGATGTATGTTGTCACAGTCTCGGAGAACCTGGGTCACCACCAAGCTGCAATAAAGCATAGGAGTAAGATTACTGAATGATAAAAATCTGGAAGGAACTTTAGAGATCACTTGTCTAGCTCCTTCATTTTACAAATGAGGAAATTGAGGCTCTCACAGTAAATAAATATCAGAGCCAGGATCTGAACCCTGGTCCTTTCCCTTTTTAACTGATTGATTGCATAGCATAGCATAGGGAAGAGAGGAATGGAAGTAAACCAGAATAAAATAATTTGAATGTGAGTACATGTCACATAATGAGATACCTTGGATCCCTGATTGAGAAAAATATATATGTTAATCTTTGTACTTAAATTGTGTGTTTATTGCACCTCACTCCCTAAAGAGGACTTATTAAAAATGTTGTGGCCATCTATGAATCTGAGTTGCTGATGCATTTTCTGTTATCCCAAAAAGATTGTAGAGCAAAGTACTACCTTTTTCACCAGCATACAAAGCTAGACAGTAGGGAGGAAATAACCCAGAGACTTTACCTAACACTAGCAGTGAAGGAGAAAAGACTATGTGATTGATTTTTTAAAATTATTTTTAAAATCAATATGCCCATCCGAATATTAAATTCACTTTACCTATCTAAATTTGCTTTTATTTCTTTGCTGCCACATGGCAAAAATCTATTTATCTGCTGCCATTGAGTGCTTTAGTTTGTTTATCATGAAGAACAGGATAATTCAGACGTAGTGAATAACCCATATAGAAACCACATTGTACTTCTCTGCTGGGCTGTGGTCCACCACCTGAAATTGTGAAAGGAGCGATGTTAAATGGATGATTCATGTTGTGATTTTTTAAAATGATGGTAGTTGCTTTTCTTTGCCTACACAAGAGTCCAGATATGGCAACAAAACATGCACATTTCTGACACATAATCATGATGCTATGTTTGCTTTTTTTTGTTTTTGTTTTTGTTTTTTTTTTTTTACTACTGGTATTAAAGTACATATTTATATTACTGTTTTATTTTATTTTTTTCTGGACTATGTTGCTAATCCTTACAGATCACATTGGTTTATACTTCTATTCCAAAAGAAGAAATCATCATAAGAGACTACCCAATATTACTGTCCTCAGAGCGAGCACGAGCCATAGTGTATAAAAAGTGTTCCTGAGATATCTAGAAATCTTAAGCAAACTTCTAGGAAGTCCTATGAAAAAGGAAAGCTCAAGTTCTCAGTGCTGACTCTTTAATGAGATCACAGGTAGACCAATGTTGGGCCTTGAACTCCTTCCTCTTTTTGTCATATTTTATCTCCAGAATAATCACTGACTGACGGAGAAAGGGGGTCTTCTCCCTGTGTCCTTGATGTCTTCTGTGGAAATTCCAATCCTGTTTTCCCTCTCTTTGACTTTGTTAGCTTAAATTAGGGACGGATAGGTCACTGCTCAACCTCAATGTCCCATGTTACCAGAGGATAGAGTTAAGATTTGATGGATCTAGTAACATGAATTAATATTATTGCTTTGTTCATCATTCTTAATGTAAAATATTGTATTAGCATCTTCACTTCTAATCCTAAACTTTTTATTGAAAAGCTAAAACTCCTACATTTCATAGTCTTTAAATATTGTCTAGGCTTTGGATACATATTAGTTCTTGTGATGATCTGTAGTTGTCATCCCTCAAGCAAAGAGCACCTTGGACTTCTAATGGCATTATGTACACAATTATACTACTGATATGGAAAGCACTCTAAGGCCAACTAATCTTTACTGATTATCATGGGAAATGAAAAACCGTTAAGAACCACTAACAAGGACAATTGTGATGTGCTACTTCATTTGTTTCTCTGCTTTGTCTCTTATCACAGCCAGCACACTTGCCCAATTATTTTCTCTTTATAAAGTTCTTGGGCTCAAATTTTCAAAAGTGGAATTTTTAGCCACTAAATATTTATTTATAGGTCGTACTTCTCTCTAGGCAATGTTTGCAGCTGAAAATGTGACTATTGTATAAATTTCATTAAATATTCTTAGTAGAACTGCTATTTAGAACCACCATTTTGGAAAATGCTTTAGAGTTATACAAATGAAGTAATTAAACCATCTATTCCATTTGACCTAGATTTTTTTTCTGGTAGGAATATGCTATGAGGTGGTCAAACACTATATACATATATACATACATATATACACATATATATCTTCTACATACAACAAAATATGTATAGTTGCACTTTTTAGTATCAAAAAATGAAAAGGAAAGTAGATGCCCAACAATCAAGGAATCACTAAACAAAATGTGAAAATCCGAAATTAATTGAATAATACTGTGCCGTAAGAAATTATGAACCTGATAACTGCTGAGAAGCATAAAAAGAACTGACACTCCAAGGCAAAATATGGACTTTCAATAAAATAGAGGACTTTCAAGCTTTCTCAGTGAAAAGACCAGAGCTGAATAGAAAATTTGACTTTCAAACACAAGAATCAAGAGAAGCATGAAAAGGTAATCAAGAAAAAGAAAAAGGAATTGCAAGGGACTTACTAAAGTTGAACTGTTTTGTTTACATTCCTACATGGAGAGATGACGTGTATGATTCATGAGACCTCAGTAATAGGGTAGCTGAAGGGAATATGCATATACATATATATACATATATATCTTTATGTATATATATATATGTGGGTATGTATGTGTGTATATGTGTGTATATATATATATATATATATATATATATATATATATATATATATATATATGGAGAGAGAGAGAGAGAGAGAGAGAGAGAGAGAGAGAGGGCACAGGGTGAGTTGAAGATGAAGGGAAGATATCTACAAGAAATAAAACCAAATTAAGGGATGAGAGAGGGAGATAGGGAGAGATAGAATGGGGTAAATTATCTCACATAAAAGTGGCAAGAAAAAGCAGTTCTGTAGGAAGAGAAGAGAAGGCAGGTGAGGGGGAATGAGTGAATCTTGCTCTCATCAAATTTGACCTGAGGAGGGAATACCATACATACTCTATTGGGTATCTTACCCAACAGGAAAAAAGGAGGAAGAAGATAAAAAAGGGGGGCTGATAGAAGGGAGGGAAGATGAAAGTGGAGGTAATCAAAAACAAACACTTTTGAAAAGGGGACAGGGCCAAGGGAGAAAATTCAATAAAGGGGGATAGGTTAGGAAGGAGCAAAATATAGTAAGTCTTTCACAACATGAGTATTGTGGAAGGGTTATACATAATGATAGGCATGTGGCCTATGTTGAATTGCTTGACTTCTTAGGGAGGGTGGGTGGGAAGGGAAGAGGGGAGAGAATTTGGAACTCAAAGTTTTAAAAACAGATGTTCAAAAACAAAAAAAAAAAAGTTTTTGCATGCAACTAGAAAATAAGATACACAGGCAATGGGGTGTAGAAATTTATCTTGCCCTACAAGAAAGGAAGGGAAAAGGGGATGGGAGGGGAGTGGGGTGACAGAAGGGAGGGCTGACTGGGGAACAGGGCAACCAGAATATATGCCATCTTGGAGTGGGGGGGAGGGTAGAAATGGGGAGAAAATTTGTAATTCAAACTCTTGTGAAAATCAATGCTGAAAACTAAATAAATTAAAAAAAAAGAACTGACACAAATTGAAATAAGCAGAGGCAGGAAGGCAATATATACAAAGAGCATAACAATGTAAATGAAAAGAACAAATCTATTAAAATTGAATTTGGAGAAATTATAATCACTAGACTTGGACACAAAGAAGAAATATGAGAGTATATCCTGTCCCTCCCGCATGGGTGGGGTCTATGCAGTATGGACCATTACATGCAACATCTAGTGTTTTCTTTTGTTTTTTTTTTTTTAATATCTTGATTGGCTTTACTGAGTCTTCCCCTTTCATCATTCTTATTCCTGGGAGAAGGGAATAAAAATTTATGTGATGTAAAAACAATAACACATAATTTTTAAACATCCTTTGGTGATGAATAAGTTCCATGATTCTAATCTCATCTCAACATACAGCTGTCTTAATCATCATTCACTGGTTTGCTCTAGAAAGGATATAAGGGCTCAAGTATCTAGGAGGAAAAAATGTTAAAAATCCAAAAGAATGAAAGAACCCTATTTCTGAGAACATTTTTTTTCTGGCATCTTTTCCCGCTGCTCAAAAATGGCTTTTTGTACATGCATATATTTGTATGCAAATGCATCCTATTATATATAGTATATTATACATTCATATATAACATGTTTTTTGTATTATATATTTTGCTTCTTCTTATAATATTTAAGGTAAGTTGTTAATAGTTTGCTAACAGCATTTCCTCCACTAAAATCAACAAACATCAGAAATTTTATCATCATGAAGATTGGTATTCAATACCTTTTCAGTACCCTCATAGCCCCTCCTCTCTGATTAGAGAGCTTAAGGGGAGAACAAAAATGTCTCCCTATATAGAAAGTTCAGAATTTCCAGCCAACTCTCCATTTCCTAATAGCTATTTTGCTTAGTTTTGATGCCACAGGTGTGCCCAATGCAGGATACCTTTGGCACTTCCCTCCTTCAGCTTCTTTTTGTGAATTGCTTCCCCATCAGATTGTAAGATCTTTGAAGTCAAGGATTGTCTTTCTTTTTCTTCTTTGCATCCCCAACCTTTAGCATACTGTGTGGCTTTAAAAAAAAAGTTTACTCTCAATTGATTAGAAGGGATGGAGCCAAGATGGCTGAGTAATAGGATCTCAATTGAACTCTCCCAAATTCTCCACTAAACCACTCTAAAATAGTGCCTTAAATTGAGTTCTAGAGTGCTAAACTAACAAAAGGTTGGAATGAAACAATTTTCCAGAGGAAAAGTCTGTCTAGGGGTAGGGTTGGGGCTGGGAATGCAATGAAGGCAGGACAGGCTGGACCCTAGGGGCAGCTCCTTCAGTGAGGCAGCATTTGGAGGAGTTATCACCACAGAGATGGTAGAGGGGTTCAGAAAACTGGTTGGAAGGACATTGCAGAGAATCCTTTGCTAGCACTGGATGCAGGACTCTGTTGCATTCCCCGTACTTCCAGATAATAGTCCTGGGGTAAAAAGGAACACTAGTGTAATAGTGCTTATAATCCCAGGGGAACAAAAGCCCTGGTCACAGTTCCAGGGCAAAGAAGATTGCTTGTATTTGCTCAGAGAAGAGCAAGGAACTCAGATGTAGGATGGAGAGGAACATTATTGCTCACTGGAGTTACATTTATAAGGTTAGAGGGATTGAGAGCTCTCTTGGCCACAGAGGAGCAAGAGCCCTGGTTATGGTTGTGGGATGTAGAAGAGTGCTTGCGGAGGCTCTCTGGCCAAGCATAGGCCAGGAGACCAGTGACCACAACTCTTCTTACATTATACCAGCTTGGAAGAATTGAAAACTTTCAGACCACCAGAACTAGCTCTGAAAACAGCAGCACAAAAACCCAGAAGTTTGAGACAGTGCCCCCTCCATCCTAGGAGCAGAGAGGAACTTCAACATAAGGTTAAAAGTCTAGAAATAGGCTAAAAATTGAGCAAAAAACAAACAAATAAAAAAGAACTTGACCATAGAAACTAACTATGGAGACAGGGAAGATCAAGACATAAACTCAGAAGAAGACAATGAAATCAAAGTGGCTATATTCAAGGCCTCAAAGAAAAATATGAATTCCATACAAGTCCAAAAAGAATCCCCAGGAAATGATTTTAATAATCAAAATGAAAAGTAGAGAGAAAATTGTGAAAAGAAATGACAGTAATGCAAGAAAATTATGAAAAGAGTTTGGTAAAATACAAAAAATGCTGGAAAAAGTACTTTTAAAAAAAAGAATTGGTCAAACAGTAAAAGAGGCACAAAATCTATTCAAGAGAACTCTTTAAAAAGCAGAACTGGTCAAATGGGAAAAGATGTACAAAAGTTCCTCACAAAAATAATTCCTTAAAAATTAATATTGGGCAAGTGGAAGCTCCAGTCTCCATGAAATTTCAAGAAACAGTAAACAAAATCAAAAGAATGGAAAAATAGAAGAAAATATGAAATATCTCATTGAAAAAACAACTGATAGAGGATAATACATTGAGGAGAAATAATTTAAGAATTATAAGACTATTTGAAAACCATGGTAAAAAAGAGACCCTAGACATCATCTTGAAAGAAATTATAAAGGAAAACTGTCATGATATCCTAGAACTAGAAAGCAAAATAGAAATTAAAAGAATCCACTGAACACCTACTGAAAATCATTTCCCGAAATGAAAACATGCAGGAATATTATAGCCAAATTTCAGAGCTCACAGATCAAGGTGAATGCAGAAAGAAACAATTAAAATATCATGGTGATGAGGGCACAGTCTCTGGGAACCCCTTGAACCCTTGAACTCTCCTTGAATCTTCCCACTCTACCTGGCCTTGGCCTGAGGCTATAACCATTAAGCCCAAATGCCTACCTTGCCCAGTCCTCTATTGTCCAGCTGTTTCCTACCCTTAATCTTGTCTTCCCAATGACCTCCCGCCCTTAATCCTGTTTCCCATCCTTAAACCTGATCAAAATATCTATACCCTAGCTCTGCTACCCCAGCCCTTTATGGGTTGTCATTTCCATATAGCCTTCAGCTATTTCCCCCACCCGGGAGTCTGATCAGATCCCAGTCCTTTCAGGCTCCTCCTTAGACTCCTCCTTAAGTCCTTCCCTAGACCCCTCCTCTGGCCACCCCAGACCACCCCTCAATCCCTCCCACAACCTTTGTGTATATAATCTCCATCTTGCCTCCATGAAGGTGGTCAGATCCAATCTAGCTCAGATTGGTCTGGCCCGCTTTCCTTATAGGCGTCGCAAGGGGTGGGATGTCTTGGGGGCAGGCCTGTGTGGCTAACTCTTAATAAACTTTATCTTTTCCCCTGGCTGAGAAAGCTTGAGTCGAATTCTTTCGGCAGGACCCGGCGTGTCGGTACTTTGGGGTGTCGAGCGCCTCTCACCCCAAACCCTCATCAATGGGACTGCAGTCAGGATAACACAAGATCTAGCAACTTCTACATTAAAGGACCATAGGATTTGGAATATGATATTCTGGAAGGCAAAAAAGCTAGGATTACAAAAAGAATCACCTACCCAACAAAACTGAATGCAATTCTTCAGGTGAAAATGGTTCTTCAATAAAATAGAGGATTTTCAAGCATTCCTAATGAAAAGACCAGAGCTGAACAGAAAATTTGACTTTGAAATATAAGAATAAAGAGTAAATATGAAAGAGAAATCAAAAGGACATACTGTTTACCTTCTTATATGGGAAAATGATATTTATAATTCCTAACAACTGTATCATTACTAGGGCAGTAAGAGATTCAATGAGGAAAACTTACAGGAATATCATAGTCAAATTCTGAAACCCTCAGTTCAAGGGGAAAATATTATGAACAACAAGAAAAAAAAATCAAATATGGCAGTACCACAATTAGAGTCACACAAGACCTAACAGCAGCAATCCTAAAAGACAGCAGGTCTTGGAACACTATATATCAAAAAACAAAAGAACTGGGGTTATGGCCAAAAATATCATACCCAGCAAAGTTAAGCATAATCCTAAATTGAGAAAAATAGATATTGCCAGACTTTCAGGATTATGTTGCCAAAAAAAAATCCAATGGAAAAATAAGCTGCACATCAAAGACTAATTACAAGGGACTCAATAAGGATAAACTTTACTTTTTACATGAGGAAATGAAATATTTATGTCTAGTGTTGTTATCAGTAATTTGATAGCTCAAGAGAAAGATTGTTAAAGAGCTGAACATGAAATGATTCTAAAAAATAAAACCACTTAGGAAAAAGTAAAAAGAGTAATCATCTTCTACAAATAAGGTGTGAGAGGAAAAATTGACACAGAGGAATTAGATGGGTGGGGTGGCTGGTAGTTTAACACATCAGGAATGTGTTAAAGAGGGAACAATACATATATATCTAGAAGGGTTTAAAAGTCTTCTAAATTCAGAAAGAAAGAAAAAGTTAAGGGTATAGGGAGGGGGAAGAGGATAAGGGAGGCATTTTAGAGGGAACACTAGTCAATTTAGATATGGATTAAAGAAAGAACAATATATACATTTAGAAGAGAATAGAAGTCTTCTAAATTTATAAAGAAATAAGGTGAGGGAAAAGGATAAGGGGAGCCTAGAAGGGGGTATAGATGTGTATAGAAGAGTGGAAATAGGATAAAGAGGAAATAACATATATATTTGGGAGGCTATGAAAGTCTTCTAAATTCAGATAGAAACAAGTAAGGGAAAAGGAGGAAAAGAATAAGAAAAGGATCTTTGAGGGGTTAGGTTAAGTAATAGGAGGAAAAGGGAGTAGATAGAATTAAGTAGAGGAGTCAGGAGGGATAGAAAATAAGAGATATGAACAAACAAAATAAAGATCAGTAGTGGAATTTATCAGGGAAAAAAAAGCAGAGGTAGTCATCATGATCTCAGACAAAGTTAAAGCTGAAGTAGATTTAATCAAAAGAGAAAAATAGGGAAACTACACTATACATCAGCCATAGTAATCAATATTGTTTTAAAGTATTTTAAGTAACTAGACAAAATAAGGTTGGAATATTGCTATGGCGCACAAAATGATAGGGTAGTAGACTTAGAAAAATATGGAAAGGCTTTGACTTACGAAGGAATATGTTATCTACCCTCAGAGAAACATAAGGCAAACAAGTATAGTACAGTCTTACCTAGGCACGTATGAATGTATAGGTCTACATATGAGTATGGTTATAGATATCTAGGTATATGTATGTGTAAGTGTATGTATATATGTTTGTGTCTATGTGTCTGTGTACACACACAAACATATATATATATATATATACATACATACATACATATATGCTGAATTGTAGCCTTCTTGGGTGGGGAGGAAGGGGGAAACAACAAAGTAAAAGGTGCACAGCAGAGAGCAAAAGAAAATTTACAAGGAAGCAGAGAAAATATGGACATTTCTGAACATAATGTATAGTGTTTATTATATAGGCTTTCTTAAAATGGAAATTTATTGCTCTATATTTTAAATCCTCTCTTATATTTTGCTGTCCACATGGCACCGTTTTTTTTTCTTTTCTTATTTTTGTATTTAAGTTTAAAATAAATTTAGAAAAAATTTAAAAAGAAGCACAAAGGAAGAACTTTTACAGTGGAGAAAACAATGGGGGTGGGTGGGCAATGCTTGAACCTTACTCTGATCAGAATTCATTCAAAGAATGAATAGCATGCACACTCAGTTGGGTATAGAAATCTATCTTACCCTACAGGGAAGAAAGAGAGGAAGGAGATAAGAGAAGGGGGTGGGAGTTGAAAGAAAACAAAAACAAAGGTGAATTAAAGGAATCAATGGTCAGAAGCAAAACTGACTTGTGAAGAGTAACAGAGTAAAAAAAAAGAGAAAAAATGATAACTGGGGAAGGAAATTAGATGGAGAGAAGTACACAGTTAGCAATCAAACTGAATATGAATTGGATGAAATCACACTTAAAATGGAAGCAGACAACAGAATTCATTACAAACCAGAATCCAACCATATATTGTTTACAAGAAACACACTTGAAACAGAGATACACACAGAGAGTTAAAATAAAGATCTGGAGTAGAATCTATTATGCTTCAGATGAAGTAAAAAAAGAACAGGGGTTGCAATTATGATCTCAGACAAAGCAAAAGCAATAATACAGCTAATGAAAAGAGATATATAGGGAAACTACATCTTGTTAAAAAGGTATCATAGACAACAAAACAGTATCAATACTACACATATATGCACCGAATGGCATAGTATTCAAATTCTTAAAGAAAAAGTTGAATGAGTTACAAGAGAACATAGTAAAACTATGCCAGTAAGCAACCTCAACTTTCTCCTCTCAAAACCAGATAAATAAAACAAAATAAAAAAAAGAAGGAAATTAAAGTGATAAACAGAATTTCAGAAAAAAAGAGAGAATACTGTTTTCTCAGCACTACATAGCACCTGCACAAAAATTGACCATAAACACCTCACAACTAAATGCAGAAAAGCATAAATATTAAATGCATCCTTTTCACATCATAATGCAAACAAATCACACTCAATAAAAGGTCATGAAGAAATAGATCACAAATTAATTGGAAAGTAATTTATGTAATCCTAAAAAATGTGTGGGCCAAGAGAATGATAACAATGAGACAACATACCAAAACATATGGAATATAGTGAATACAGTAATTAAGGGAACATTTATTAACTACCGAGTATCCTTTCAAGGAACTCATACTCTAATTGGAAAAGACAACACATAGAAGAGAGTTCAGCTATAACTGTATGTCAGAAAAGACTTCAAATTAGAACAGGTACATGACTAAGCCTTGAATGGAAATGAGTTTTCCAAGAGGTGGAGGTGAGTAGGGGGAGCAGTCCTTGCCTTTGCAAAAAATACAGAAACAGGAGCTAGTTGCAAAATCTGGACAGAGGGAAGCCTGGATGCTCACCTTCCTGATCTAAGGCCCCAGTACTTTCATTTAGAATTGAAAAAGAACAAAAAAAGTGCAAGGAACAAGACCTGTTTCTCAGGGCCACGAGGTCTCTCTATTTAAAATGTTGTATCTCACTGGATGGGGCAACCAACTGGCACAGTAGATACGGTACTGAATGTGGAGTCAGAAAGACCTGAATTCAAATCTGGCCTCAGCCATTATTGAGGTTCAGTCTCTGCCCACCTAGGGCCAAAAACTGTTGGGGTTTCATGATGTGTTGTGGTGGAACCATCTCAAAGAATTCAGAGTCAGACCAGTGCAGCCACTTCTACCTCCCTGGGCCTGGGGCCAGACTGGGCCCTTCTCTCACCCAGGTCCAACAGAACTTTCCCAGTGACCTGCTAAGTTTTCTTTGGCATTTGTGGGTTGAGAAGTCTGGAAACTGCCACAGCTCAGTGATTGAGTGCCCTGAGGCCTGCTCTACCCTGTCTCGTCTGGCCTGGTCTGTCCTGGTGTCCTGGTGTAGCCCACACTGAGCTGCAATTATTCTTTAACAGTTGGTGCCTTGGCCATAATCCTCAGCACCTCCCCACCTAGAATATTTTAATCTACCTCGGTGAAACTAGATTCCCATAGGGCAGTTTTCATCTTATCTTGCCCTGAAACAGGCTTCCATGTCCTTTACTAGACATCACTACAGCATGTGTTATGCCCCCATCTTCCCCTTCCTGCTTCCATTTATATATTATCTTTCCCCATTAGATTATAAATTCCTTGAATACAGGGATAGCTTTGCTTACTTGTATTCATGTTCTCAATGCTCAGCACGGTCCATGGTACACAGTAAATATTTAATAGATACTTTATTTATCTAGGAAGTTACCTGGGACATTGAGAGATTAAGTGGTTCACTTGAATTAATAAAACCAATGTCAGAGGGAGGACTTGTACCAAGGCCTTTTTTCAGTGTGGTTCTCTAAGCATGACAGCACGCTATTTCTCAAAATGCATTTCTTTTTACAGTTTTAGTGATACATATTTGTTTATACTCTATAATAAGATATATTTTGTTATGCAAAATACATGTATATTAAATTATGTGTAAGTTGTAACAAAATATAAAAATTGAAGTGAATTTGTAATTATTTTCTGAATAAATTTTATTTTTAAAGCTATACAAGACAATTTTATGAACAAACCAGATTACACATAATATTTTTGTCATTAACATTTTTAGAACCATTTACAAATATATAATCCCTTAAGACATTGCTTACATTCTATTCCCACCTTCATTTTTTTTTTGTTTCTTCACCAAAAACGATTCTATTTTCTGGAAATTTTACATATTTAAATGGACTCTATTTGGTCTTTGGAATACTTGAAACTTATTTTCATCTATATATCTTGAAAGAGGACCTCCTTAATAAGGAGGTATCTACATACAAATCAAAATTTTTCAATGTTTTGATGCATTTTGGTTAACTTTTTTTCCTCTTCTTAAAAATATTTCTTGGAAAAGATGGCTGTCTTGGAGGGAAAAGGAAAATACACTGGGAAAGGTAGATTATGGAAAAAATGAGTAAAGTTTTATCTAAAATAATGAGATAACTAGTTCCATCAACTTTTATTTGGGTAAATTGCAGAATGTAGGACCAAAAATATTTAGACAATACATAATGGAGCCTGACCTCTAATTCACAGGCCCAGACTTTAAAATGCAGTTTCTAACACAATGTCCCAAATCCTTCTTCACAATGGTCCATTTTCCACCATTTCCAACCTAGAATCACCCTGTAGCTAAGATCCTGAGAAAGATATCTGTCTCTAATTGTCCTAAAATTAAAATAAACCCAGTTAAGACAGGTGATAGTAGCATATTCCATGATTATATACACAATAACAGTACTCACTTATTATACAGTATATACAATTTTCCTTTTTACGTTTTTTTCTTCTTAAACCATTATGGCAATATCACGTGCACAGAACACAGAGATTTATTTTTGTGACTTAGAGGATGTATCTATTTCTTTGGCCTCTGGGCATATGTAGAAAGAGAAGACTGAAAACAATTAATAATGTAAGGAATTTACCTACCTAGTTCATTCTCCTGTGTCAACATTTTTATAGGAAGCTATGAGTCAGACTGTGCTTAAGGGTAAGATAGCTCATTGTTAGTGCTAAACCTTCATTCTCAAACCAGTGGTCTCTTCCTACAAATTCCAAGCATGCAGTACTCTGCAGAATTGTAATCTGTTTTTATAGCTTCCCCTTAAAGTCATTTAGTATGTGATCTTAGGGCAAAGGCACATACTATATATCGATACTATAGCAACAACACAGCAATGTCATTAGCAAGAAGCATTTGTTGAGTGCCTCCTATTTGCAACACAAAAGACAAGAATAGTTTATTGGTGACCTCAAGTCTTGTCAAGAGACTGGTAAGTCTCAGCTCTATCACTAAACAGTTCTGTGGCTCTGAAAAAGTGACATACTCCTCTTTGTATCCCCCTACTCTCCCAGATAGAACTTGAAGGTAAATGATGATACTGATATTCATAGCTTTTAGAAAACTGGGCACAAGCCATCTAGATTTATAAAACAGATATATTTAAGATTAGAAGATCATGAGATTTTTATCATATTAAAAATTATTTATATATACATAATACCTTACATGTTGCTAAGTGCTTAATGTACATTATATGTTTGATGCTTCTCACCCTGTGAGGTATAGTGTTGTGGAAATTAACTGGGACAAAATAAAAATGATTATATTTATTGTTGTACAACTAAACCTTGCAAATTTTTGTGTTTTTTTTTAATCTTGTTATTTTTTTATTTTAGACTTAAACTAAAACTTAATACATAATAACAAAAGAAAAAACATTATAAAGAAATATTAAATATAAAATAAGAAAAGAAAAAAATCATGTTGTGCACAACAGAACTTAGGGGAGGATTCAGAATATATAGTAATAACTTTCTGTTTCAAGAAAGCCTGTATATTAAATACCATGTGTTATGTTGAAAACTGTCCATCTTTGCTTATTTGTAGGTTTTCTTTTGTTCTCTGCTATACACTTTTCACTTTGTTCTTTTTTCCCCTTTCCCCCTCTCTCTCCCCCATTTACATTTAGATATTGATATATACATGCACATACATATACATAGATACATATGTACATACCTACATACATAAACAGATACTTTCCACAAAAGATTCTACAACTAATCTTTGTTTTTATGTTCATGCATATTTCTTTTTTTCTATCTCTCTTAACTCTTCTACTTTATTTCTCCCCTCTACTTTGCTCTCTTAATTCCTTAACCTACCCACCCTACAACAATCCCTCCCTTATCTTCCCCTTCCCATAAATCAAAACACCCTTTTGTACATTCCTTTGACCTATTGCCTCACCCTCCCCTTTAAAGATATGTCCCTTACCCTCCAAAGAATTCTTTCCTTATCCTCCCTTTCCCATTGATCTGAGCAACCTTCTATAGCTCCTTTTTAACCTATTCCCTTATCCTCCCCTCTACAGATCCCTCCTTTATCCTCTCCCCCTTGCCATCCCCTGATAGTTTTATTTCTTTCTAAATTTAAAAGACTTATACTCTTCTAGATGTATACGTATTTTTCCCTCTTGAATGAATTCCCAGTGAAAGTAGGTTTCCAAAACTACTAGCCCTCCTCACTCATCTAATTCCTCTGTATCAATTCTTCCTCTTGCACCTCATTTGTATAAGATAATTATTCTTTCTAGCTGTTCTTGAATGGCTTTACTTTTTGAAGTCATATTAGACTCAAGTCTGGCCCAATATTTCTTATAAGCTACCCGATTACTAATAACAATATTAGACATAAGTTTTACATTTTACCTTCATAAAAGGCAAACAGTCAATCCTTATTGAGTCCCTTGTAATTGGTAATCGGTATGTATCTTATATTTCTCTTGGATCTTGTACATCAAATATTTTATTAAGTTCAGGTTTTTGTTGTTGTCACTGTTGTTGTTATGTTAACAAAGTCCTAAAAGTTCTACAATTCATTTAATTTCCATTTATTTTTTCATTCAAAATTATGCTTAGCTTTGCTGGGTATGATATTTTCAGCCCAGAGCCCAGTTCTTTTGCTCTTTGATATATAGTGTTCTAAGATCTGTGATCTTTTAATGTAGTCACTGCTAGGTCTTGTGTGATTCTAACTGTGGAACTACCATATGTAAATTATTTGTTGCTTTTTATTGTTGCTCGTAATAGTTTCTCCTTGAGCTGGGGGTTTTGGAATTTAACTGTAATATTCCTATGAGTTTTCCTCATAGGATTTCTTTCAAGTGGTGATCAGTGGATTTTTTTTTCTCTTTCTACCTTCTCCTCTTGTTCTGATGCTTCAGGACAATTTTCTTTAATTATTTCATGTATTATTGTACCATGATTCTTTTCTTTTCTTTTTTTTTTTGATTATAGCTTTCAGGTAGTCCAACTATTTTTATGTTTTCTCTTCTTGATCTGTACTCCAGATCAGTTGTTTTTATTATGAGATGTTTCATATTCTCTTCTATTGTTTCATTCTTTATACTTAGCTTTTTCAATTTCTTGATCTCATAATTTCACTAGCTGTAATAATAATGCTACTAGCAGCTGCTGTGGATGCGTAAGGTCAGCAACACTAGCACACAGGAGGGCTGCTTGCACAGGTTCTTTGATCTGCTTTTCTAAGGAAAGCAACTTTAAGGGGTTTACAATCTCATTTTAATTAAACATACATATATCATTCACCTAGTTCAGAGGAAAAATTCAGCACCCTGAATTTCAGAGAAAACACAAACAGAAATTACAGGGACAAATTATATAAACAGAGAAAATAACACAAATCAGCAGACAGAGATTCTGTCTGTCCATAGCAATACATACATAGTTACTAGAGACAGAAGCACCAACATCTGGGTTTTCAAAGCTGGGAGGCTCCTTAATGGCTACCCAGAGTCTCATCTGGCAAAACCGCAGGATCTCTCTTCCAATGAGTGAGCCCCTGAAAACAAAATGCTAAGCTCCAAGTATATATATGCTTCTTCAGGGTCAGAGGGCCTCAAAACCATGTGACTCAAACTCATGTGACTTAGGCTTTCCTATGACTTAAGCAGGTCACCAAGGACTCTTGATTCAAAGAAAGACTTTTGAATGAAAAAAAGGCAAGACTCAATCAAAGGCACTTGATTGCCTTAGTGCTGAGAAGTACTCCAAAAGAAAAAAAAAACATCAAAAATCCCATCCTGTTTGCCACCATGATAGCTTCCCTTTACCCAATTATGATTTTTAAGGAGTCATTTTCTTCCTTAAGATTCTGAATTCTTTTTTTTTAATTGGTTGACTTTCTTTTCATAATCTTGTTTTCCTTGGATTTTTCTTTTTCTTTTTAGTTTTCTCTCAATCTTTTTCATTTCTTTTTAAAGTCATTTTTTAGGTATTTCAACGAATTCTTTTTTGGGCAGGTGACCACTTGACATTGTTCTTTGGGGTAGAAGAGGATTTCTTTGCTTTGGTATCCTCCTCTGAAGATGAACCTCAGTCTTCTCTATTCACAGTAGTTCTCTATGGTTGGATTTTTTCTCCATTGCCTATGCATTTTTTTTTTTTGGTATCAGCTTAATTTTTGTAATCACCTCTAGTCTTGGCATATGGGGATGGTGCCTCTGGCCTCAGATCCTCTTCAGTTCTCCCCTCTAACCTTGAACTCAAACCAAGACCTCTGGCCCCCTGCAAGTGCCCACAAATAGCGTTGTCCAGCCCCACTGCTTCTGCATTCACCAGGCCCGTACTGGTTCCTTCTCATCCCCATTGCATCTCCACAGCACAGCTGGTCTGATGTTCCTTGTCAGCAGAGGTTCCCTAGACCTTCCCCATTTCAGCTAACCAACTCCCTTCATCATTGCTGTGGGAAAAGTTTCTGTGGCTGGGCCTGAGGCAGCCTTCCAACCCAGCTAACCCCAGGGCTTGCTGCTTATTGTTTAAGAGGTTCTCTAGTGTGGAGGCATTTACTCTTCACAGGGATGAAATCTCTTTCAAGGATTTTTCAGATCTTGGATTGTCCCAGAAGGACCCCTGCTCTGTCCCTACCCTTATTTATTTTTACCTCTTTATATTTGCCCTGAGGTTCTATTTTATCTCTTTTGTGGAGGAAAATATTGAGAGTTTAAAATTTTCTGGCCTGCTCTGCTATCTTCCCAGAATCCTTTCTCTTTTTTTTTTTTTTTTTGATATTCAATTTGTTTTCCATTTGTGGCAATCACTTGTTTTATATGGTTTAGCATTAGCTTTATGAGAGTTTGATACATATTCTTGATTTTTCAATATGAAAGGTGATGTTAAGCATATCTTTTAAGAACAATCTATTTTTCTAAGTTTAGCCTTAATTTCAGCCCCTACGCTTACAATGAATCTTAAAGTAGTTAAGTTTCCATCTGTTGAAATTTGCTTATCTCTTACTCTTATACAATTTTTTTGACTTGCTGTGATGAGTGGCATCATGCAACATTGTTGTGGTTGCAATTCTGGAAAAAAAGTATGCTTTTCAATATATAATTATATTTATCAGAGTTTAATCATTCCCTCAGTGGCTACAAGACTTCCAGTTCCATTGAATGCTGTTTTTTTTATTACTTTTATTTATTTATTTATTCCAAGGAAAACAAGATTATGAAAAGAAAGTCAACCAATTAAAAAAAGGAATTCAGAATCTTGAGGAAGAAAATGACTCCTTGAAAATCATAATTGGGTAAAGGGAAGCTAGTGTGGTGGCAAGCAGGGTGGGATTTTTGCTTTTTTTTTTTCGTTTGGAGTACTTCTTATTTATTTAATTACTATTATTTTACAGTATGATAAAGATGCCCAAATCACATGGACTCATCTGTACTTTTTCTAACAATGGCATAATCTTGAAAGAAAAAGTAAATTTGATTTGTAAAAATTACTTTCCAATTATTTATTTTTTGAATATTTATTTTTAGTTTTCAACATTCACTTTTATGAGATTTTGAGTTTTAAATTTTCTCCCTCTAATTGTGCTCCCTGTTCCCAAGATGGCATGCAAGCTGTTTTTTTCTTCATATCAGTGCTTAAATACTGTTTTCTTTTGTTTATTTTTTATTGCTCTTCTCACTATTCTTCCAACTTCAAGAAGCTCACAACACACTCTAGAGCAATCAGTAATGGCACTTCCAGCTGCCAAGTATGTCTAAAGTTCTTTTTTTTAGGAATTAATCTAGGGGGTTGGCAAAAATAATTTGTTAGTTCTTGGCATTGGTTTTCATTTGCAAATACTCTTTCTTTGTGTCTTTTGATTTCACTGATTTTGTTTTATTGTGGACTTCTACTATCCTTGAAATATTTGACGTTCCCATAACAACACCTAATATCACTAATAGGCATTGAATTATTATCTTTAAGAAACAAAACTTAAACGTTTCCTTGAAGAAATGTTCATTTTAGGACTATTTTTTCTAATTAATTAGTTAATTTTTATTTTTCAACATTCACTTTTTTAAAAAAAAAAATTTAGTTTTCGACATTCACTTCCACAAGATTTTGATTTCCAAGTTTTCTCCCCATCTCTCCACTCCCCTACCCCAAGACAGTGTGCATTCTGATTATCCCTTCCCTCAATCTGCCTTGCCCTCTATCACCCCCAATTTCTCTTATCTCTTTCCCTCTCTATTTTCCTATAGGGCAAGATAGATTTCTATTCCCCATTTCCCAGTTGCATCATGTAAAAATAATTTTAAACATTTGTTTTTAAAACTTTACCTTCCAAATTCTCTCTCTTCCTCTCTTCCCACCCACCCTCATTGAGAAGGCAAGAAATTCAATATAGATTATACATGTGTAGTCATGCAAAACACTTCCATAATAGTCATGTTGTAAAAGACTAACTATATTTCCCTTCACCCTATCCTGCTTTTCATCTATTCTGTTCTTTCTTTTGACCCTGTCCCTCCTCAAAAGTGTTTACTTCTGATTACCTACTCCCCCACTTTACCTTCCCTTCTATCATCCCCTCTCTCTTATCCCCTTCCTCCTTACTTTCCTGTAGGGTAAGATAGATTTGCATACCCAGTTGAGTGTTGTTGTTATTCCCTTCTTAATCCAAATTTGATGAGAGTAAAGTTCACTCATTCCCTTTTACCTCCCCCCTCTTCCTTTTCATTATAACAACTTTTTCTTGCCTCTTTTATGTGAGATAATTTACCCCATTATATCTCTCCCTTTCTCCTTCTCCCAATATCTTCCTCTCTCACCCCTTAATTTTATTTTTTAGATATCATCCCTTGATATTCAACTCACCCTGTGTCCTCTGTTCATATATATATATATATATATATATATATATATGTATATGTATACTGCCTTCAACTACCCTAATACTGAGAAAGGTCTCATGAGTTACAAATATCATCTCTCTATGTAGGAATATAAACACTTCAAATTTAATAAGTCCCTTATGATCTCTCTTTCTGGTTTACCTTTTCATGTTTCTCTTGATTCTTGTGTTTGACAGTCAAATTTTCTATTCGTTTCTGCTCTTTTCATCAAGAATGCTTGAAAGTCCTCCATTTCATTGAAACTCCATTTTTCCCCTGAAGTATTATGCTCAGTTTTTCTGGGTAGGTGATTCTTGGTTTTAATCCTAGCTCATTTGACCTCTGTAATTTCATATTCCAAGCCCTTTGATCCCTTAGTGTAGAAACTGCTAAATCTTTTATTATCCTGATTATGTTTCTACAATACTCGAATTGTTTGTTTCTGGCTGCTTGCAATATTTTCTCCTTGACCTGGGAATGCTGGAATTCGGCTACAATATTCCTAGTTTTCCTTTTCAGGTCTCTTTCAGGAGGTGATCAGTATATTCTTTCAATTTCTATTTTACCCTCTGGTTCTAGAATACCAGGACAGTTGTCCTTGATAATTTCTTGTAAAATGAAGTCAAGGCTCTTTTTTTAATCATGCTTTCAGGTAGTCTAAAAACTTTTAAATTATCTCTCCTGGATCTATCTTTCAGGTGAGTTGTTTTTCCAATGGGACATTTCACATTGTCTTCCATTTTTTCATTCATTTCATTCTGTTTTATAATTTCTTGATTTCTCATAAAGTCATTAACTTTCATTTGTTACCTTCTAATTTTAAAGGAACTATTTTCTTCAGTGAGATTTTGGACCTCCTTTTCCATTTGGCCAATTCTTCTTTTTAAGGCATTCTTCTCCTCATTGGCTTTTGGGACTTCTTTTGCCATTTGGGTTAGTCTATTTTTAAGCTGTTATTTTCTTCAGTATTTTGGGAGTCTCTTTTAGTTAGCTGTCGACTTGCTTTTCATGATTTTTTTTGCATTACTCTCAGTTCCCTTCCCAATTTTTCCTCTGCTTCTCTTAATTAATTTTCAAAATCCTTTTTGAGCTCTTCTGTGGCCTAAGACCAATTCATATTTTTCTTGGAGGCTTTGAATATAGGAATTTTGATTTTGTTGTCTTCTTCTGGCTGTATGTTTTGATCTTCTTTGTCACCAAAGTAACATTTGATAGTCTGAGATTTTTTCCACTATTTGATCATTTTCACAGCCAATTACTTGAGTTTTTAACTCTTTGTTAAGGTAGGGCTCAGCTTCCAATATGGAGAGTCTACTGTTTCAAGCTTTAGGGGTTTTGTGCAGCTGTCTTCAGAAATACATGTAGGAACCTGTAAGTTTTCAGTTTTTCCAAAGTGGTATGATCAAAGGAGAGTAGTTTACTCCTCTTCTGGAATGTGCTCTGGTCTGTGAGTGACCACAAGCACTCTTTTCTGCCTTGAAACTGTGAGGAAGATTCCCTCTCCACTGTCGCCATAAGCTTGGCCATGCCAGCATGCCTCCTCACCCCAGGACTGCCACCCAGGACTGGGACCAGTTTCCATGCATCAACAAAGCAAGATAATCCTGCCTCACTACCAGCAAAGAAATCCCTGCAATCCCCCTCTGATCAGCCACTTGATCCCCACACTGTTTGTGGGTTGGAAGCTCTGGAAGCAGCAGTTTCAAGTACTGCCACCACTGTCCTGTAGCCAGAGCCTTCAGCCCCCACCCTGGGATTGGACCATGCTCTTCTCTCACTGAGATCCAAAAGACCTTTCCTATTGACCTTCTAAGTTGTCTTTCACATTTGTGGCTTGAGAAGTCTGGAAACTGCCACTGCTTCCAGTGACTCAGTCCCTTGAGGCCTGCTCCAGGCTCCTCCCCCAGCCTTGTGCAATAGGCCTCTCCTGTCAACCTTCCAGGTTGTTTTGGACTGGAAATTTGTTTGCTCTGTCCTTTTATGGGTTCTGCTGCTCTAGACTTAGTTTAGAGTGATTTTTTACAGGTATTTGGAGGGAGTTGGGAGAGAGCTCAACTAAGTTTCTTCTTTTACTCCATCATCTTGGCTTTGCCCCCCTTTGACATTCATTTTTATGAGATTTTGAGTTCTAAAGTTTTCTTCCTCCCTCCCAAGATGGCATATTAAATTAGATCACATTAAGCATATTTTCACTTTAGTCATGTTGTGAAAGAAGAATCAGAACAAAAGGAAAAACCATGAGAAATAAAACAAAGACACTCCCTCCCCCCCAAAAAAAACCACAACAACAAAAGAAAAAGAAAATGGTATGCATTGATCTGCATTCAGATTCCACAGTTCTTTCTCTGGATATGGATATCATTTTGCCTCATGAGTCTTAGATTATTGCATTGCTCAGAATGTCTTACAAAGCTGGTCATTCCAAAATGCTGCCATTACTGTTTGCAGTGTTCTCCTGGTTCTGCTCACTTTGCTCAACATCAGTTCATGCAAGTCTTTCCAGCTTTTTCTGAAATCCACCTGCTCACCATTTCTTATGGAGCAATAGTATTCCATTACGTTCATATACCACAACTTGTTCAGCCATTCCCCAATTGATGGGCATCCCCTCAATTTCCAATTCTTTGCCACCATGAAAAGTGTTGCTACAAGTATTTTTTATATGTAGGTCCTTTTCCATTTTTTTATGATCTCTTTGGGATACAGACCTAGTAGTGGTATTAATAGATCAAAGGGTGTGCACATTTTATTGTTCCAAATTATTCTCAAGAATGTTTGGATCAGTTCACAACTCCACCAACAATGCATTATTAATGTTCCAATTTTTCCACATCTTCTCCTACATTTATCACTTTTCTGTTTTGTCATGTTAGCCAATCTGATATATGTGATGTGGTACCTCAGAGTTATTTTAATTTGTGTTTTTCTAATCAATAGTGATTTAGAGGAGACACTTCCATTCTTAAAAACTACATAATTAAAAAGAACAAAATAGAAAGATGAAATGCATTGTATGACACAAAATATAGTACTCAGTTATTATACAGCTAGCTAAAGTAGGAAAAATGAGCTATATCCTTTTTCCATCTGGACAAAGTCAAACATTCTGAGTTAGCCCAAAGCCAGTAGAGTCCAGAGTGGACTAGGAATGTCCAAAAATTTAGGAAGAGCTTAAAGCACTGAATTGGAGAAGCAGAGGTGGCAAATAGGATTGCCAGAGCTTGAGGGTCAAGATGTTATAACAGAAAGTACCATAACACCTGAGTTTTACATATGGTGCTGCCACTGTTGAGCTATCTGAATAATATTTAATGAGGTCCTCAAATTCTTTGGACCTCTGTTTACTCTGCTATAAAATGAGGGACTTGGACTATGTCACCTTAGTGAGTGGAGTACTGTATTTGGAATCAAAAAATCTACTAATTACTATTTGCATGACCTTGACCAAGTTATTTAAACTCTCTGACTCACCGTTTTCTTATCTGTAAAAATGAGATGCTCTAATTTCTAAATTTCAATATATACATCTAAATTCTATAATTTTGTGAATTGATATTTCAATAAGGTCCACTTCTGCTCTATAATCTTTGCTATATAACACTAAGAATTCCCTATACTGACAAAATCATAGATCTTTCAAGCATTCATGTATTTGAATGATCTATAATAATTAAGAAAATCAGCCTAATTATTTACGTAGGGAAATTCATGCAAATCCTATCATTCAATAGTTAAGATCATCAGTAGATTGAGCTGGCCCATTATCTTACATATCTTGGACAGATCACATATTGATAAGGAATTAGGTCCAGAGTAGAACAGAAGGATGAAAGTGAGCTGGTTGGCATTTGGGAAATTGATCAATGCTTTCAATGACCCTACCTATTTCTTGAAGCAAAAACTCATCTTTTTTTAATGTAGATTTTTTTCCAATGATGCCATATGCTATAAATCACATTATACAACAGTCTCTAAAGAACCAGAATTTTAGGCCACCCAAAGGACAAAGGAGAAACTTATACTGGATATGTATATATGCTAAAATATATCACCAACAATGAACTGTGTGTAAGAAGTGGCTTAAAAGATATCATCGAAGAGATGTATGGCCAGAAATAAGAGGTGTATCAGGAATGTACAGAGAGTGAAGAATAAAAGATGGATAGCATGTGCTCTATATCAGTGCCACTATAATATTAAGATTTCTAAAATATTGTGTGGCCTTTCTATGGAAGATTTACAAAAGGACATGAACAAGTCACACAGGATGAAAAGATATGTTTGGTTTTCAAGGACTTGGACAAAAATCATACTGGGTGAGAAAGAATGGAAAGATTGCTATTTGTACCATAGGAGGGGTTCTCCCCATCAAAGAGATTACAGACACATTGTAACACCCAAATATTAAACAACAATATTTGATTTCATAGTATATGTACTGTACCAGACCCCAAAAGTTCACAATCAATTCTTATTTTTTTTTAAACACTTAAGCTATGAAACCTTTTAAGCAACCTATCCTGTTCTTTTTCATTTCATTCAGCAAATATATGTTAAGTAACCATTATGGTTTGAGTTATGTGTTAGGCATGAGAAAAGACTGAAAGTTTAGATAAGACAATGTCATCTCCTCCCCACATGCAGGGATTCTGTGGATGTCTGATTTGTTGGGTAATCTTCAAAAGTGCCATATCAAATAATAACTCATGTTTGTATAATATTTAGAGTTCACATCTATTATGTCTTTTGATCTTCATAGCAACTATGTGAAGGGAAATAAGGAACCTTGTGCTCTTTGTAATAAAATGATTTGCCCAAAATCACACACCTGGCAAATGGCAGCCACAACTAGAACCCAGGGATTCTGTGCAGAAGTCTAGTGCTGGTTCATAATAATAAATATTAATGTAACTCCAGGTGGCTTCTTCCCGGAATCTTTTTTGCAAGCAACTTGAAGTGGAATTGTTCTGTTCCACTTTCTCTCTTGAAACTGGAAACCAGAAGTTTCCATGAGTGACTTAAATGGCAGAGCTGGAAGAGACTCAGTGACTCAAAGGCAACTTGAAGAAGACTGGAGGGATTCTCCTCTCTCCCACTCACATGGGACATTGATTTCTGCTAGTGAAAGAGTCTGAGACCAATGGGCTTTGGGACTGGGACTGAGCCAGGATAAAAATATTGAAGGTACAGTTTCTATGCTCCAAGGAAAGAGGAAAGGAGAAGAGAGAAAAGGGAAGACAGGAAGGGAGGAGTTGAATTGCCAACTGGAATTGGCCAGTTGGGTCCCCAGTAGAGCAGGCCATACTACTCATAGGTTGTTCTCAAAGAGGACCATGACATCAGGAAGGTGATGCCATGACTTGCAAGTGAATTGGATTTAAGTGAGGGGGGGCTATACAATGTCACCAGCCTCACTTTCTCCTCCAGAGATATCTGGGTCCAGTGGCAAAATATAAATAAGGATGACTACAGATGACCCCCCAGAAGGGAACAAGCATTTATTAAGCACATTCCATGTACCAGACAGAGTAGCTGGGGGGTGCAGTGGATACAGAGAGAGGCCTGCAGTCAGGAAGACTGGAATTCAAATCTTGCCTCAGATACTTACTATCTGTGTGACCCTGGACAAGTCACTTAACCCTGAAGGAAATGGCAAACCACTCCAAGAAAGCCCCAAATGAGGTCATGAAGAGTAGGACACAACTGAAAATGACTGCACAGAAATGTACCAGACACTGTGCTAAGTGAGCAGTTTATTTGAACTTAGGTTTTCTTGACTAGACCTAGAACTGTATCCACTGTGCCACCCAGCTGTGTCAAGAAAAATTAGGAGAGCATGGGTTCGAATCCTGTTTCTGCCATAGCTTGGCTGTGTAAGCATAGGCAGCTGTACCTCTCAGTCTCCCAAACAACTTTCCGAACCTATAAATTATAGATACGTTGTCAATCTGCCTAAATAGAGGGAGTTTCTGTACTGGAAGTTTATGCACTGGTGCACACACAAAAATGAAAGTGAAAAAAATTAAAATGTTAATGAGATACTAACTCCAGCAATTCTTTTCTTGCCATCGTTTTTCAAACTTACCAAACATAGCCTTTCACATTGGTACTTGTCAGCTGCAATTCACAAAAGGATAAGTTGAACAAGTGTGAAGATTTTCCCATTTAAGAGCCTTGATAGTCAGGAATAGTTATTTTGGAACTCAGTAGTAAGGTCAGCTGATAGAGGATTTCAAAGGCAATTATAGTAAATCAAACCGTGGAACATCCCCATGGGTAAATTTGAAGATACCTTGGAAAGATATTCTTTTTCTCCCTCCCCCCAACCCTAGTGCTGCCACATCTAGCAGCTGCTTTCTTTTTGACAATTTGTCACTCCTGAAAATTGTTTGCAAGCAGTTTGGATAATTTCCAATTCATTCTTGCAGGAAATAAGGATTTGCTTCCTCACTTGGGATACCTGCTGCTAGGTTTATTCACTAATAAGCATGATAAATGTTTTAGCCTTTGATCAGTGCTAATTTAACAAGTAAGCTTCATAGAAAAAAAAAGTCTTTGAGGCTCAGGGGCTCAAGACAGCACATGAGTTGGAAATATGATTGATTGTGTTTCTCTGTGAGAAATTTCCATAAAAAAAACTTTTTATCACACAGCTATGTTCCGAACAATTAAATCAAAACTAAAAGATAGTTACTTTCCAAAGAAGGACAGAGGAAGCACACCAAAATTCGTAAGACTTTATTTCAACTCCAACATATTTTCAAGGAACATTTCAGGTTTTTCTTTAATTAGTTGGATTTTTCTATTTCTATCACTTCCCTTCTACCCTTCACCCTCACCCACATATGCACACATGCACGTACAAATTCTCTCTCTCTCAAACACACACACACACACACACACACACACAGAGAACTATTTGTTTTTTTTTCTTCCTGAAGTCTAAATAACATTTCTTTCCTTGCTATAAAGCATATCATGACAAATTAAATAATTCCAATGGGGGGAAATCTATTTGTCTTGGGAAATTGATGCTGAGATCTAGGGTTTGAGGACCTGGGGAGGGCCCTCTATCCAATCCTATGTAGGATGATCAAATTCAAATGTTTCAGCCATTTGAAAGTTGAAAAGTCTCAGCCGGTCCCCAGAAACAATTGTCAACACCTCAAAATCATCCAGCCCACTGACACTGAAACCAGTTTGAAACTCTCAGGAGAGAAGCTAAAGATTGTGTAAAAGAGAAAACTTTCCTTTCTACCCATAGAAACCCTTCTTATATGTTCAATCAATTCAATTTAACAAGAATTAATTAGAGAGCTACTGGTGACAGATATTTTGTTAGAAAAGAGGCAGCTCAGTAGCCAGAGAGCTGGGCCTGGAGTAAGGAAGATCAATTCAAATTTGGCATCAGACTCTTACTGGAGGTGTGACCCTGGGCAAGTCCCTTAAACTCTGTTTGCCTTAATCCACTGGAGAAGGAAATAGCAAACCACTCCAGTGTCTTTGCCAAGGAAGGCCCAAGGACAATATGGTCCATGAGGTCACAAAGCATCAGACATGACTAAACAAAAACAACAACAAAATTGTGTTAGTCACCGGGATACAAAAACAGAAATGAAATTGTCCTTGCCCTTGGGGAGCTTAAAATCTATAAGAATGTTAAGGTTTGACAATATTTATGATTGGTAAAGTGGATATAGCCTTTGCTTTGGAGTTAGGAAGTTGTGAATTCTAATCTAGTGTCTGACACTTTTTAGCTCTGGAACCCTGGGCAAGATATTTGAATTTTCCCCATCTTGCTTTCCTCATTTGTAAATAAGGGTTGATAATAATGCTACTTACCGCATAGGGTTGTCAGAAGGATCAAATGAGATAATATGCTTTGCAAAGAACTACATACTGTATTAATAATATGTCACAGCATAATGTGTTGATCTTCCAATCAGCACATGTCAAAAGAACCACATCTTATAAAATGAGAGAAAACTTACTGCCTTAAGTATCTATCTCATATTAACCTTAATTTCCAGGTTTCTTAATTGAAAGGAATTCCAGTTCCTCTCTACTTTATCCACTAATATAGTCACATGTTAGATGTCAATATCACTCAAGACTGCCTCCACCTACAAGATCTGGAATGGTCAATATATTTTGTTCTGTCTTCTATTGTAGGTCGATTATCCAGAGAAGATTAAGGCTAAATGATGTAAACTTCCTCATCTTCTCTCTTTTCTGTTGCAAAATCTCTGTATTTTCATCCTCTCTCTATACTCTTTGTTTCTATATGTAAGGAAGATGTATTCTTCCCCTTTGACAAGGCTAACCTCTGCACCAGGCTTTTGATCCTATAATGACATGGTAGAATGAATACTGATCTTGGTGATAAAGAACACGGGCTTAAATCTTACCTCTACAATTCTTATTCAAGTAGAATTGGAAAGGAGCAGTTAGGTGGTACAGTGGGTAAAAGTATGAGAAGTGAAGTCAGGAAGACTCATCTTGAGTTCAAATCTGGCCTCAGAATCCTGGGCAGGTGGCTTGACCCTTTTTTGCCTCAGTTTCCTCATCTGTAAAATGAGCTGGAGAAGAAAGTAGCAAAGCACTCCTGTGTTACTGCCAAGAAAATCCCAATGGGGTCCCAGAGAGTCAGACATGACTGCAATGACTGAACAACAACAGAGCCTTGAAAAAGCCTTTTGACCTCTGCGGGCTTCATTTTCCTCCTCTGTCTAATGAGAGGGCTGGACTAGATGATGTATGAAGTCCCTCCACCCCTAATTTTAAAATCCTTTGGTCCTAAAACCAAATGTGGTGATGTGGTGAATAGTGTGATGGACCTGAAGTCAGGAAGACTTGAATTCAAGACCAACCTCAGACATTTATTAGTTTGTGATTCTAGGAAAATTATTTAGCCTCTACACACTTGAGTTTCATTATCTGTAAAATGAAGATAATAATATGACCTACCTCGCAGGGTTGTTTTAAGAATAAAAAGAGATATTATTTGTAAAGCGCTTTTCAAATCTTAAAGGTTTGAACCTTTGAAAGCTTATAGAAATGCTAGCTTTTAAAAATATATTAATAATATTTTGGGAGGTCTGTGAACTTGGATGGAAAATTTATGTATTTTCCCTATAGTTTCCTTTGTAATTCTAATATTTTACTTTACACAATTAAAAACATTATTTTAAGAAGAGGTCCATAGGTTTTACTACATTGCTAAAAGTATCTCTCTGTCTCTGTCTCTCTCTCTCTTTCTCTCTTTCACACACACACACACACACACACACACACACACACACACACACAGGCAGAGGTATTCCTGTCCTAGAAAGATCAGCTAAATGATTCAGTCAATAAAATAATAGCCTTGAAGTGAGGAAAAACCTGAGTTCAATTTCTGCCTCAGACATTTACTACCTGTATGACCCAAGGCAAGTTTCTACCTCTCGCACGCTCAGTTTTCTCATGTGTAAAATTATTTGCACTGCATGGACTCCATTATAGAAAATAGATAAACAGACGCCCCCGGGGGCGGAGCCAAGATGGCGGCTGGTAAGCACGGACTAGAGTGAGCTCCGTACCCGAGTCACTCCAAAAACCTATAAAAATGGCTCTGAACCAATTCTAGAACGGCAGAACCCACAGAACAGCAGAGGGAAGCAGGGCTCCAGCCCAGGACAGCCCGGATGGTCTCTGGGTGAGCTCTATTCCACACGGAGCTGGGAGCTGGGAGCTGGGAGCTGGGAACGGAGTGGAGCAGAGCCCAGCCTGAGCGGCGTGGACGATCCAGACCGGAAGCCGGGTGGAGGGGGCCCTAGCGCCCTGAATACGTGAGCAGTTACCAGACCCCTCGACCCACAAACACCAAAGACTGCGGAGAAGGTTAGTGGGAAAAGCTGCGGGAGTGGAAGGAGTTCGCGGTTCGGCTTCCAGCCCCGGGGGCAGCGGAGGTGGGGCAGCTACAGCTGTTGTTACTTCCGGCTCCAGGCCCACCTGGTGGGGGGAATTAAGTGGCGGATCACAGCAGGGGTGCACAGCCTGCCGAAGATCTGGGCCCAGTCTGGACTGGGGGTCCTTGGGGAAGGAGGAGTGCGGCTCTGACAGAGCTGGCACCTCCCCCCCAAACGTAGAACATAGAACTCTGTAATCTACAAGCAGTCATACCCCACTGAAAAGCTCAAGGGTCAAGTTAGTTGGTTGGGAATATGGCCAGGACGCGAAAACGCGCTCAGATTCAGTCTCAGACTTTGGATTCTTTCTTTGGTGACAAAGAAGACCAAAACATACAGCCTAAAGAAGACAGCAAAGTCATAGAGCCTACAACCAAAGCCTCCAAGAAAAACATGAACTGGCCCCAGACCATAGAAGAACTCAAAAAGGATTTGGAAAAGCAAGTTAGAGAAGTAGAGGAAAAATTGGGAAGAGAAATAAGAAGGATGCGAGAAAACCATGAAAAACAAGTCAATGACTTGCTAAAGGAGACCCAAAAAAATACTGAAAAATACACTGAAGAAAACAACACCTTACAAAATAGACTAACTCAAATGGCAAAAGAGCTCCAAAAAGACAATGAGGAGAAGAATTCCTTGAAAGGCAGAATTAGCCAAATGGAAAAGGAGGTCCAAAAGACCACTGAAGAAAATACTACTTTAAAAATTAGATTGGAGCAAGTGGAAGCTAGTGACTTTATGAGAAATCAGGATATTATAAAACAGAACCAGAGGAATGAAAAAATGGAAGACAATGTGAAATATCTCCTTGGAAAAACCACTGAGCTGGAAAATAGATCCAGGAGAGATAATTTAAAAATTATTGGACTACCTGAAAGCCATGATCAAAAAAAGAGCCTAGATACCATCTTTCAGGAAATTATCAAGGAGAACTGCCCTGATATTCTAGAGCCACAGGGCAAAATAGAAATTGAAAGAATCCATCGATCGCCTCCGCAAATAGATCCCAAAAAGAAATCTCCTAGGAATATTGTTGCCAAATTCCAGAGCTCCCAGATCAAGGAGAAAATACTGCAAGCAGCCAGAAAGAAACAATTTGAATATTGTGGAAACCCAATCAGAATAACCCAAGACCTGGCAGCTTCTACATTAAGAGATCGAAGGGCGTGGAATGCGATATTCCGGAGGTCAATGGAGCTAGGATTAAAACCTAGAATCACCTACCCAGCAAAACTGAGTATCATGTTCCAAGGCAAAATATGGACTTTCAATAAAATGGAGGACTTTCAAGCTTTCTCAGTGAAAAGACCAGAACTGAATAGAAAATTTGACTTTCAAACACAAGAATCAAGAGAAGCATGAAAAGGTAATCAAGAAACGGAAATTGCAAGGGACTTACTAAAGTTGAACTGTTTTGTTTACATTCCTACATGGAAAGATGATGAGTACGATGATTCATGAGACCTCAGTATTAGGGTAGTTGAAGGGAATATGCATATATATATATGCATATATATATGTTTATGTATATATATATAAGTGAATGTGTATGTATGCATGTATCTATGTATATATGTATGTATGTGTATATATATATATGTAAAAGAAAGAGAGCAGACACAGGGTGAGTTGAGGATGAAGGGAAGATAGCTAAAAGAAATAAAATGAAATTAAGGGATGAGAGAGTAACTTACTGAGAGAGGGAGATAGGGAGAGATAGAATGGGGTGGATTATCTCCCATAAAGGTGGCAAGAGGAAGCAGTTCTAGGAGAGGAGGGGAGTGGGCAGGTGAGGGGGGAATGAGTGAACCTTGCTCTCATCAGATTTGGCCTGAGAGGGAATACCATACATACTCAGTTGGGTATCTTACCCCACAGGAAAGAAGAGGGAGGAAGATAAAAAAAAAAATAAAAGGCAGGGGGATGATGGAGTGGAGGGCAGATGGGGGTGGAGGTAATCAAAACAAACACTTTGGAAAGGGGACAGGGTCAAGGAAGAAAATTCAATAAAGCGGGATGGGTTGGGAAAGAGCAAAATGTAGTTAGCCTTTCACAACATGAATATTGTGGAAGGGTTATACATAATAATACATGTGTGGCCTAGGTTGAATTGCTCAACTTCTTAGGGAGGGTGGGTGGGAAGGGAAGAGGGAAGGGAATTTGGAACTCAAAGTTTTAAAATCAGATGTTCAAAAACAAAAAAAAACTTTTTGTTTGCAACTAAAAAATAAAATACACAGGCAATGGGGCGTAGAAATTTATCTTGCCCTACAAGAAAGGAAGGGAAAAGGGGATGAGAGGGGAGGGGGGTGATAGAGGGGAGGGCTGACTGGGGAACAGGGTAACCAGAATATACGCCATCTTGGAGTGGGGGGGGGAGGGCAGAAATGGGGAGAAAATTTGTAATTCAAACTGTTGTGAGAATCAATGCTGAAAACCAAATATGTTAAATAAATAAATTGCATTAAAAAAAAATAAAAAAAAAAGACGCCCCCATGTATAAGACGCCCCCATGTATAAGACGCACCTTAATTTTGGGGCCCAAAATTTGAAAATGTATTACATAAAGTTATCAAAGTCAAAAAAAAAAAAAAAAAGAAAATTGATAAACAGAGTCAGCATAAGATTTAGAGCTTTTGAGCTGATATGCAGTTCAATAATTCTTCTGATGTCCACTCCGTTCTAGTATTCAGAGATAAAATAAATCAACCAAACAAAAAAAAAACTAAAGTATATATTCATCTATATAGGAATGACCAATTTATGGTACATGAATGCAATAGAATACTATTGTACTTTATAAAATGATGAAAGAGATGATTTAAGAAAAACCTATGATGAACTCGTATGAACTGATGCAGAATAAAATAAGGAAAAACAAGGACAATCTATATATTGATCACAGCATTGTAAAGGAAAACAATTTCCAAAGACTCAAGAACTCAGATCAGTGAAATGCCTAATCATGACTCCAAAAGACTTATGACAAAACATGCTTCTCCCTTTTTGCAGAGAGGTGTAAAACAATTTTTCAGATACAGCCAAGTTATAAAATGAGGTCCTTTTTGTAGGTGTTGCTATTAATTTTTATTGACTATGCTTATTACTTACATAGGAGAGCTTTCATTTTTTTCCTTGTGGGGAAAAACTGTGAGGCAGAGTGATTAAAAAATAAGAAAAGAATAGAAGACATGCGATGAAGTATTACAAAAATAAACAGAAGATTAGAAAGAAGTTTAGAAAGAGACAGACAAGCAGAGTAGTATGAGTTCAATTTAATAACCATGTTCAATATAATATATAATTTTAAAATGAGCTTTTGCCAGAGAGACACATGGTTTCATAAACAATCATATTATAATGATATATTGTAGGTGCTTGTTTCTTTTTTTAAACTGAGTCTTTCTATCTCTCCCATTGAGGAGCAAAGATTCCCCATTGGTCAGTTCCACTATGGATCAACATAAGAACTATTTCCTACCTGGACTTATGGCCTTGCCATAGATGGCTTCCTATCCCCTCCTTTTTTTTAACAGTGTCATATACTACTTATCACTTGGATTATAATACCACATAATCAGTCAGAAACAACTCAGAAAAAATTATTGTAGTAAAAATTTGGCAAACTCCATCATACAATGCAATTGGTTATAATTCTCTAAGCAACAATTCTGCAAGAAACCAGCTCATAGAGTGTTTGAGACACCTTGATGATCCCACCAGAAACATTTAGGCCACAGTTTTCTGTATTTGAAAAACAAGAAAAGGAAAAGAAGGTATTCTAGTCTCTTGAGTAAAGCAGGAACCCATTTGTTGTCATTTACTTTATCCCTGAGGTCACAGCTAAGTCAGTCTTATCTGTGCTTTGGTCTCTTCACTGTACCCTGCATGCATATCTCCGGGTCTATGCCTTTGATTCCATACTTACTTCTACCCAGAATGCCCTCTTTATTCTCTTATCTCCTCCTTGAAACCTACTTTGCCTTCTTCAGTGGATAGTGATGCCTCTTTTGTTTCTTTTCTCTAACTGCAATTACAGTCATCACTGAAAAGCTCATTATTTAAATGTACTCTTATAAACAATTTTTAAAAATGTGGATTTTAAGAGTTAAAAGAGATGTCAGGGGCCATTGAGGCCAACTTCTAAATTTTACAGAAAATGAACCTGAGGCACAAAGAAGTTAAGTGACTTTCTCAACATCATATATGTAATAAATGTGAGGGGAGATTTGATCCCAGGTCTTCTTGACTCTTGAGTCCAGCACTCTATCCAGTATTCTACACTGCATCTGTTGTTTTATTCTCCAAATCTTGTCTAAAATCACCCTCTGAGCTGGAAAAGGAAATTGTTACCATCTTAGAACAAGAGGAGCATGCTAATTTATGCCTGTCAGGTATGTCTATGCCTTGTGAACAAGTCAGGGGAAAGATTCCATGATATGGTGTCAAAGCACCTGGGTTTGAAATCCAAATTGTCCACTTAACAGTCTATGCAATGTTGGACAAATTAATTACCTTTTCTGGGACTCAGTTTCCTTAACTGTAAAATTAGGGTGTTAGATTGACCAATCCATTCTCGTATATAAATAAATTCTAGTGGCTTCCAATTACCACTGCGATCAAATACAGAATCCTCTTTTTGTCATCTAAAAGCTCCTCACTACTTAGCTTTAGCCTACCTTTCCAGATTTATTAAATATTACATACCCTCACACACTCTAGGGTGCAATTTGACTTACTTGTTGTTTTGCAAACATGACATTCTATCTCCTGCCTATCATTACACAGGCTTATCTCTGATGCCTGGAATACACTCCTTTTTCACTTCTGCATCTTAGAAGTTCAAACTGATATGCCACTTCCTATAAGAGACTTTATTGCTCCCTTTTCCACCCACAGCTTCACCCTATATCTAGTACCTTCATTACCTTATAGTTTATATAGAGAAGCATCTGTCATAAATGATGTAGAACTGACTTCAAAGACAGAAAGACCTCCATTTAAGTCTCATCTGTGACACATACTGGCTGTGTAACCCTGGGCAGTTAGGTGGTGCCATAGTGCACAGAGTGCTGAGTCTGAAGTCAGGAAGAATCATCTTCATGAGTTCAAATCTAGTTTCAAGCACTTATGAGCTGTGTGACCCTGGGCAAGTCACTTAACCCAAGTTGCTTTAGTTCCTCATCTGTAAAATGAGCTGGAGAAGGAAATGGAAGACCACTCCACTATCTTGGCCAAGAAAACCTCAAATGAGGTCACAAAGAGTCAGACATGACTGAAATCATTGACTGAAGAGCACAACTCCGGGCCAATCAGTTAACCCCTAACTGTTCTAGGCAACCCCCCAGATTGCAGCCTTGAGGCCACATATGGCCTTCTAGATCCTTAAGTGCAGCCTTCTGATTGAATTCAAATTTTTATAGATTTACCAATTTGTTCTGTAAAATTTGGATTCAGTCAAAAGACTACACTTAAGACTATAGAAAGCCACATGTGGCCACAAGGCCACAGGTTCCCTATCCCCACCCCAGATGATGAGCGGCAGCAAAGATATTGATCTGCATTGGTAGGGGAAGTTTTTCTTTGGGAATTCCCTATACCAGTGAAATTATATGCATGTGCGTATATGTAAATGTCTGTATGTATACACATATGTACACATCTACACATGTAAGCATGTTTATATACACATCAATATGGACATGTATGTATGCATATACAGGAGGTAACACACATGTGCATGTCTATATGCATATGTATAATGTATGTATACATACGTATATAATGTGTATATACTTTATATAGTTTGTATACACACATGTATGTATGCATGCATGTATGTTTTTGCTTTTACATGCACATGTCTCCTCTTAAAGAATCTAAACTTCTTGAGGTCAGGGATTATTTCCTTTCTGTTTTTTAATCCCTGTTGCCTAGTACAGTGCCTGGAAAATCCAGCTGCCGTTTAATAGGTGATAAATTATCTAGATGATGCCTCAGTTTCCTAGCAGCTCTCAAATCTCGATCCTAAGGTATTTGAGGCAAGTGGTGCAGATGTCTCCTTCAATTTACTCTCCATGTTGACGGAATGACCTTGCCCCAAGGCATTCAGCAACCAAGGGAATTTTCCAGTTGTGGCCTGGGGACCACAGAGGGAAACTATAAGCCTAAAGTCATCTTTTGGTTATTACTCTGGCTCTTCCAGACTCTTCTCATTAAAGACCCTGTAGAAAAAAAATGCTCAGCTTCTTGTCCTTGATTTCTTTTTGAAACAAGTTCTCATCAATGCAGCAGTGTTTCCAGTCAATCATCCTCAGGTTTCTCTCCCTGTCTCTCTCTGTCTCTGTCTCTCTTTCTGTCTCTGTCTCTCTGTCTCTGTCTCTCTCATTTTAGATCAAAAAAGGGTTGTTTTTTGTGTGTGTGCATGTGTGTGTATGTTTGTGTGTCTGTGTGTGTGTGTGTGTGTGTGTGTGTGTGTGTGTTTTAAAGCTGAATTTCACCTGAAATCATCTTGGCTCTCAAAATTCTCCTTTCATTACTTTGCTGAAGGGAGTTGCATATGTGCAATTATAAGATACCTGTCGCACAAAAAAATGGTGTGTCGTCTTTTTCATTTGCTGGGATTGCATGAATGAAATTCATCAGGCGATTGCTGGTGGAGGCTTTCAAGTTGGCTGCATGAAACTCAACAAAATCTCTGTAAGCTTTTTATGTATCAGCATCAGATCTGACAGGACCCTTCAAACAAATGAAATGGAGTTGCTTCATATAGTTATACAAACGTAAGCTGCGGAGGAGCTAGAATCCAAAAAAGATAAAAAGCGAATGAAAAAGAAGCAGGTGTTTTTTTTTTTTCAATAGCAATGTTAGCTGCTGACAGTTACATTTTTGGTTTGGTTTTGTTTTTCCTTAAATATTGTTTTCACTGTGGAAGTGGGTGGGCCAGTGTTTAGATAAGCAATATTTTTATGGTAAATTGCTGTTCCCTTCCTTTCGTATTGGGGCTAGAGTATTTCTAAAGTACTTAATCCTGCAAACCAGCAGTAAGAACAGGCCTGACCTCAGCCAAGGCTGATGATCCTTACATGGTGGATTTGACAAGTATCATGAAGACCCCTCTGCTTCTCCCCACCCCATGCCCATTGCCCCAGCTTGTCTCTAATGTCTAAAATACTTCTGTTCAAGTTGGAATCCTTTTGGAGTGAGGTATCACATGTTTAAATGGCAATGCTTTGGGGTAAGATAACACATTTTAAACCTTGTCCACTAATAGGATCAACGTGTGAAGTGGGGAAAGCAGCTAGATGTGACTTGGAAGGAGAGAAATGGTTTTGAATCCAAGCTTCAACACTCCTAATTGTGTGACCTTTGGTCAGTCATTTAATCAACTTGAATCATAATTTCCTCATCTGTAAAATGGAAATAATTATACTCTCAATGATGTAATTGCGTTAATGATTGAATGAAAAAGCTTTTAAGTTCTTACTATGTGCCAAACATTGTGCTAAATGCTACAGACACAAATAAATAAAGTTAAACATTTGCTGCTAAGTGCTTACCCTGTAATTGGGGAAGACCAGGCACAAACAAAACAAAACATTTTATTCCAGGCCAGATAGAAAAGCCTGGAAGTCTTAAGAAATCAGTTAAAGAGTAGATGGCAAGGCTCATAGGTCTTCAGGTTACATTTCCAGTAAGAAAGAATTAGCAACAAAATGCCCTCAACTAGAAAAAAGGGCTAAAGAAGTTGTAGTCATATAAGTAGAATAGAATATTCTTGAACTAATGTTATGGTGCTTTCCTCTAAGAGAAGACTACAAATATAGAAAAGCATGGGAAGATTTGTGAGAACTACTGCTGAGCAAAGCAAACAGAATCAGGAAACATATATACATAAATATAGCAATGTAAACAGGAATAATGATAAAATGAGACGGAATGCTACATGCTTTTAATGGCCTAGCTTGGTTTTCCATGGAGAAGAGTTAAGAAAATGTACTTCCTTCACTTTGTTGAAGATGAGGAGTGCGGCACTCTGGCTGTGGAATATTGAATATACTCTTAGATATATTCAATTCAGTGATTGCTTTGTTTCATTGCTCACTTTCTCTCTGTCTTTGTCTTTCTCTTTCTCTCCGTGTCTCTGTTTCTCTTCTGTCTCCGTGTGTCTCTGTGTCTGTCTCTGTCTCTGTGTCTCTCTGTCTCTGTCTCTGTCTTTCTCTCTGTGTCTCTCTGTGTCTCTCTCTGTCTCTCTGTCTCTCTCTCCCTCTCTGTCTCTGTCTCTCTCTGTCTCTCTGTGTCTCTCTGTGTCTCTCTCTCTCTGTCTCTCTCTCTGTCTTTCTCTGTTTCTCTCTGTCTCTCTCTCTGTCTCTCTCTCTCTCTCTCTCTCCATTGTTAGAACTGTCAAGAACTTAAAGTCATTCCTATGCCCAAGGAGGCATCAGAGGAAGACTTCAGTGAAGGGAAATATTGTTTAAGAGAGATGAATATGACCTTTTAAAAACACAAGGTTTCCAATAATATTTAAAAAGCCCATCTTATTACCTGTATTTTATATTATAGTACTGTTAAGTTCTTCTGAGGGGTGCTTTTTAAAATGAATGATATGACTCTTTCCTTTTTCTGATAGGAAGATGGCATATTTCATTTTCTGCCCCATGAGAGAAAGAATGAGCTCTTGGATTGTTCATTGGGCACCCTTGGGACACCCTTCAGAAGGAGAGAAAGAACTAGGGAGGGTGTACACATACCTTCACTCTGTTCTGCAGAATGCTGTAACCTAAATCTTCTGAAATCCTACATTATTGAGATGTTCTTAGTCACTGACCAATAAATAGTCAAACAGATTGATCCTCATTAAATACACAAACAATTGCAACTTATTACTCATAACCAAAGCTCTTGGGATTACATGAATTTGTGTCCAAATTAAAGTGTTTCTTAATGAGTTAATATTCTCTCTGACTTTTGCCCTCCACCAGAGCTTACCATTTTGTTCATTTTAGCTCTCCCTTAGGGATATTCAATTTCAATCCTGCAAGCAACAGGCTAACCATAAACATAAAAATATATAGTATTTATTCATGATAGGAATGAACAGTAAGGTGCCTTAGGCACTTTTAGCAGCTCCTCTTTCAGTCGCAGCCTCCTCCTGCTGTAGCTGCCTATTCACTGCTGCCACTGCTTCCACATTCCTTCAGAAGCCCCTTGGCTTCTTTTCCCCAGAAGTCTCTATACTCCTTTACAAGCTCTTTCTCCTTGACTATTATTGAGCTCATGGCCTGTCATACCTACTTACCCACATCAACAAGGGAAGTGGGAAGGGAATACAAGAAAGGTTCTCACGTAAAGTTAAATATTTTGGCCCAGACAGAAAGAGGGACACTTGATAGGGAATACCAAAGATATGGACTGTCTTTGCTGAGTATAAACACATGCACCTGTTTTAAAGACAGATACATAGATCGATAGATAGATAGATGTATGTTTACATATATATATATATGTATACATATATATATTTATGATATAGTATCCTTAAAATATGAAATATACAATTATTTATGAAAGGAGAGTATCTATATGGCCTCATGTTGAGATAGCTGACCTGTAACATATATAATACATATATACATATTGGTATATACACACATATGTGTTACTACCTTGATGCCTATAATATATGCTTATGTGATGACATATTATATATTATAAATTGTGTGATTTATGTTTTATATGTACATACATATATGCATAGATAGCATTATATATATAACATTTCTTAAAATTAGAGTTAAATGTTATGGTTATAAATTATAGGTATAATTAAAGATTACATAATTTGCATTTTAAATCATGAACTTTACTTATAGATGTTATAAATAATAAATAAATTTATAAATATTTAATTAGTATTTTTAACCCCGATCTTAAAATAAATATTTATTATACATATTTATATATAAAACTAGTATGTATATCATATATATATAAATATAACATATATAATGTATCAAATATGACATTCACAAATGTATTATTGCTATTGATACGAATATATGTATACATACATATATACATACACACACACATACATACATACATACACATGTGTGTCTAGGTAGCTGAGGTTGGAATTACTTTGATGAGGCCACGCTGATTTTTCAATACTAGAAAGGTGAGAAAAAAAGGTTTTTAGTTATATCTCTGCTCACCAGAAGAGCAACCAACTTTCTATCATTGGCCACAAAGATGGCAAAAAGCTATAATTTACTCTCTTGCTCCATCCTGGACAAGAGAAGCTAAGTAATACACAGAGAACTGCTTACTTGCCAAGATGGAAGGAGAAAAGAATGAGCTGTAGTGCCAATTGTGAAATCCAAATGTTAATTTTGTAGAAAGAAAATGGGAAAATAAATCTCTGCTCTGTTGTCCAAGATGATCAAAGTGAGGAGAGAACTTCCATGTTCTCTACTTGTCTGTCTTTACTTGAGAAGGAAGGTAAGATTCACATAAGTAAAATAATAGATCTCTTAGACTGGGACCTAAAATAGAGTTGTCCCTCAGGAGTCTAAAATGGAGGTGGAATTAAAGCACTGGGGATTCTAGTTCCTCTAATATGGAGACATGCAACTCTCGAGCAATGAATGTAGAGCAAAATGTTAAGTCAAAAAACAGACAAGTATTGCTGTCTCCAGACGCCCAGAATGTGGCTTAGAAGCAGTAACAGATCTGTTTCCTATCTTTGAAAGAAATAATTTTTCTATCTATTATTTAATATTTACCAATTTGCTTTATTTTCTTTTTCACATGTCTAACTCTCTCATGTGTACTGTAAGCTACTTAAGGACAAGAGTGTGTTTCTTTGTAGTCCCCATAGTTCTAGCCTGGTACTTGGCATGAGAAACACTCAACAATAATAAAAAAAATGCTTCTTGGTCATTGTTGTATTGATTCATTATTTTTCTTATGAGAGAGGGGGTGGCTAAACAGACTAGAGATTATACATTAACTTTTATTGTGATATGACTTATTGTTTTGAAATTTTACCTTGATATTTTTCCCAAGTAATTATTTCTATCCCAACCAGTTGACTGAATCTCTTTTACCTGACCTGAAAAAGGGTTTACATCTGCTCCTTTCATGTAAGCTAGAGTTTTTCATTCACCATAACAGCACACTCAGTACGTGCCCTCTACCCTTGCAGAGAACAGTTGGAGAAAGGCAATGCATTGGTTGTTAGTTAAATGAATAGCTTTATATGCCGCTTTAGGCTTCTCAAGCAGCACAGCAGTGGAATAGCTAATCCAGTGTAGGAACTTGGTGAAGCCAGATGTAGCCACTGAGATGAATTTCCAAAGGTCAATGAATTATACAAATAACGATGGATATCAATGTGTGTTCAACTAGCTCCTGCTTATTTGGTGGTAGAGAGACATCAGACATTGGTGCTTTCTGGTGGGGTAAGACTATGAAGGAGAAACATGTCAAAGTTCATATCTTGAAGGAATATTCATTCAATTAGCACTTCACAAGAACCATGTCTAACTTAAGTGAAAATTTCTAGGGAAATTTATATTAAGCTTAGTACCAAGCAAATCTTTGTGTGATTTGCAAACCCCTTCAAATCTAGTGCTTAGCACAATTCCAGGAATGTGATAAGCACTAAATATGTTTTTTTTTTTGTTTTGTTTTGCTTTCTTTCATTCACCCATACTTACCCTAAATAGCTCCTTTAATCCCTGGGAATATGCTATCTTTGTCATCCTGCTGGGGATCTTCTATTCAAATGAGAAAATATGAAATCTGGGGGTCTTAGAGCACTGCTAACTCAGTATGAGTCAATAGAGTGACCTTTAGCCAAAACCGTTAAGGTGATCTTAGGATGCATTAATATAGTATCAGTATCCAAAAAAGAGTTGGAAGTACCAATGGTCAATCCTGAGATCTGCAGGCCATTAACAAACTAGAAAGTATTGAGAAAATGATCCAGGATTATGAAAGGATTTGAGTCTGTGCTGTATTTAGATCAGTTAAAGGAACTAAAGACATTTAACCTAAAGAAAATTAAAAATGTAAATAGACAGTGGCAACTGTCTTCACCTATCCAGATGTCTAGAGAGGGTGTGGCACTATGAGAAGAGCATAAGCTCTAGGACCTGGGTTCAAATCAAGCTCTGGTACTTACCACTTCTGTGACCTCTGGCAGGCTACTTAACTTTTGTTTAATTAGTTAATTCATTTATTTTTAGTTTTCAACATTCACTTCCGTAAGTTTTAAATTTTCTCTCTCTCCCTCCCCCTTCCCTCTTCAAGATGGACTGCAAGTTGATATGGGCTCTACATATGCATTCCTATTAAACATATTTTCACATTAGTGTTATATAGAAGAATTCTAGTGAATGGAAGAAACCATGAGAAAGAAAAACAAAACAAAACAAAAAGAAAAAAGAAAATAGTCTGCTTCACTCTGCATTCAGATTCCATAGTTCTTTCTCTGGATGTGGCTAGCATTTTCTATCATAACACCTTCGGAATTGTTTTAGGTCCTTGCATTGCTGAGAAGAGCCAAGTCTATCAAGTCAGTCATCCCACATTGCAGGCCACTCAACTCTTTGAGTCTCAGTTTCTTTATTTGTAAAAATGAAGAGGGTGGACTAGATAATCTCTGAAATTTCCTCTGTCTGTTTCTAGATCTTTGATCCTCTAAGAGAGATTAGACTTATTTTATTTGTATCCACAGTGGAGTTTCACAGAAGATTTTAGTTCAAATCAGAGAAGCATCATAATAATTACAGTAAAACTGTCCACACATGGAATAGATCTGTCTCACAAGATGGTTGTGAGGAAAACACTTCACAAACCTGAAAGCCCTATGCAAATTTGTTATTAGCATTACTATGACAGTGGTCCTGCCAACGTGGAGAGCTTTGAACAAGAGCTGTAATTCCTTAATGAGAATGTTGCAGAGGGAATTCCTGTTCAGGGGAAGGTTGGTTGGGCTACACAATATTTGAGGTGCTCTTCTAACTTACAGATTCTTCGATTCACACTCTGCTTCCCCTGGAAGCTGTGTTGTGGAAGACACTTATCTGCTTCTGTTCCTATTCGAATAAATATTCAGGAAGCCGACATTAACTGAGTGAATGCAAATAGTAGCAGAGCCCTGGAAAATTGCTCTTTCAGTTGTGTCCAAATCTTCATGACCCCATTTTTGGGGTTTTATTGGCAGGATACCAAAATGGTTTGCCATGTCCTCCTCCAACTCATTTTACAGATGAAGAAATTGAGGCATTCAAGGTTAATTGACTTGTCCATTATACACAGCTAGTAAATGTCTGAGGCTAGATTTGAACTCAGGAACATGAGTCTTGACTCCATACCCACTATGCTATCTACTTTGCCACCTAGGGGCCCCAGAAAATTGCTAGTTGTCAGTAATAATTAAGTCCTCATTATATACTTCAGTATTTTTAAGAAAAAAAAAAACCCTCACTTTGAGGGACTTCATGCCAAGCTTCTCCAGCTACCATGGTAGGGGGCACTAATTATTTTTCTTTTTCAAAACTTATATACATTATTTTTAGCGGGCTCAGAAGTCTGTGTTACCTCACTTTTATGATCCCCATGTATGTTTAACCATGATACAAGAAGAGGATATTCCTTAATGGAATAGTTTTGTAAAGACAAGAGTGTTGACAAAGGTCAGTTAAAGTGTATACCCATAGAATATTAAGTGAGGTAGTCTTCTCGGGATTAGGGTCTCATCCCTTAATGGTTAAAAGGGCAAAGAATGTTCTTAGGTCAGCTGGATCTGTCCTTGCTGACAGAGAAAAGATATTCTGCATTTACTCAGAGAACAAAGAGACTGTTAGGATCAGACTTTTCTTCTGGTTAATCAGTTCAGGCTCTGAGTCTTATTGAAATTACAAAAATGATATAAAATGGTATAAAATGTTCCACACATATATGCATACTGGGAGAGAGAGAGAGAGAGAGAGAGAGAGAGAACTTAATGGTCAAGCTATTTTAGAATCAAAGAATGACAAGTGGAAGTAATGGGGTTTAGACTGTGGGAACCCCCTTGGGCCCCCAAAAGAATTTGGGTCCTATTTGTTTGAGGCGGGAATAATGAGGGTACAGTCTCTGGGAACCCCCTTGAACCTGGAGTAAGTCTGTGGGAAACCCTTGAGCCCTGAGTCTTCCCACTTGATCTAGCTTTTCATGCCCAAATACCCTAACCTAGCCTTCCATTGTTTGGTTACCTCTGGATTGCCTTCTGGCTGTTTCGCACCCTTGATAGTGATCAAAATATCTATATCCTAGCTCTCTTACTCTCTGTCATCTCCAGGTAGCCTTCAGGTATTTCCCACCCTGCAGTCTGACCTCACCTCAGTCACCCCAGTTCACTCTAAACCCCTCCTCTAGTCATCCCAGACTACTCAAGGCCACCCTAGATCCCTCCTACAATCTTTGTGTATATAAGTCTCATCTTGCCTCCATGAGGGAGCTCAAATTCAATCTAGCTCAGCTCAGATTGATCTGGCTCACTTGTGAAAACAGGCATCACAAAGGGTGGGATTTCTTAAGACAACCTATTATAGCAAACCCTTAATAAATTTTGTCTTTTCCCTTGGCTGAGAGGGCTTGAGTCGAATTCTTTAGGCAGGACCCGGCATGTGGGTACTTTGGGGTGTTGGGCACCCTTCAGCCCCAAACCTCTTCAGAAGAAAGCTCAGAAACTATCTAATTCAATGCCTTTATATTTCAGATGAGTAAACTAAGCCCTAGGCAAGTGAAGCAATTGACCAAAGAATGTATAGTAAGTACTCGAATTGAGATTTGAACTCAGGTGCTCTGTCTAGAACCATTCTTCCACTGGGTAAACAAGCATATATGTAGTACCTACTATGTGCTAAGCACTTTCAAAATATTCTCATTGTGGATCCTTGTGACAACCCTTGAGAGGCAGGTGTTATTATAAGCATTTTACAGTTGAGGAAACTGAAGGAAACAGAAGTTAAATGATTTGCCCAGAGTCTCACAGTTTGCAATTCTCTAAGTCTCAATTTGTAATCTGGTCTTCCTGACTCCAGGCTTAGTGCTCTATCCACTGCACAATTTAGCTATGTTTCTTGAGACTAAGAGATATCAAATACACAGCCTTGGCATTAACAAAATATTTTTACCAGCTATAGAGTCAGATTTCTTTGTTTTTAATCCAAAGAAAATGCATTTAGTTAAATTTTAATGAAATAACATTATAAGTAAAATAGCAATAGAACATTTCTCTTATAAAAATGTGGGTACACTATCCCACAAATACATAATCCATCAGCATAGAGGCAGATTTCTAACACAATGGAGGAAAATAATCCAAGGGAGACAATGAATAACTATTATACAAGAGGAGAATGTTAGAATGGGAGGGGGGATGGGGTGTATAATGGTAATCAGGGTGGTGCTTTTTGCTGTTCTTAAGTGCCTTTAATGATTCTTGCCTTTCAAATGTGATGGCAAGCAAAATGGGACTTTTCACTGTTCTTTGTTCGAATGGGGCAGGTACAGTGGGGTCTTTTGCTTTGGAATGGATCTCAGCACTAAGACAATCAGGAGTGCTGTATATGGTGGTCCTAGGGATTAACTTTCCCACACCCTAAAGGGGATTTTTCACTGTTCTTTATTTGAGTGCTTCTCTGCACTGAGGTAATCAAGTGACCCAGGGCCCTGATGTGGGTATATAAGATCCAACATTGGCAGTTGACTTTTGGGGCTCTCAGTCACTGGAAGAGTGGCGTATGACTCTGGGCAAGCCATTGTAACTTGCCCATGGCTTTGCTAACTCAGATGTTAGTTTGTATTTAGTCTGTTTATAATTTATGTTTGTAATTTATTTGTATTTGCTCTGAAGTTCAGGTTGCTGGCTTTTCCTCCTGAATTAAGTGAATGATATTTGTATGTGTGATTAAAGTGAGATTGTTAACCCTTAAAGTTACTTTCCTTAGTAAAGCAGATCAAAGAATCTGTGTTAGCAGCTTCTGTTGCTGGTCTTATTGGGTCTTACACCCCTGCAGCAACTGCTAGCCAAATTATTGCTACAGCATGGTGGGGCACAATCTGTGCTAATGGAGGAATGTTCCTTTGTGCATTGCTTGCAGCATAAATATGGAGCTGAGGCATTACATAAGGCTGGGCCTCCTCAGGCATGACAACGATGACATTAGAGAACCTCTGAACAGTAGTGCCTTGGCCCTTTACCTACTTCCCTAAAGATACTTGAGTCTGGGAAGTCCTAGTGCCATTGAGGCTGTATTATGGACACCTAGAAACATCTGTTTACTGCAACTGCAGCACCACATCTGCTGAAAGGTTACCAGGTAAATGGAACTATCTAGGTGGATCACTCATTCATATTAATTTCCCTAGGGCCTAATTAGGAAATAACAGAAACTCTATGAAACTCAGTCTAGTCTGAAGGCTTCAAGAATTAAAGTGGGAAGCTAGAGTAGAAAAGATATTTGCTCCAAAGTCATTTCTCTCCAAATAGCAATACAGTATCTCCAGATGTCATCTCCAGAGTGATTGTAGACAATTTCTCACCTACAGATGGCTATATCCATGAGTCTGGAGGACTTAATTTTGAGCATATTGTTTGTACCTTTGGCAAAAGGAGGCAGGATGTGATTTTGTTCTCATAATTCAAATTTACTCAGTTTAATCTGTCAGGCAATGTACCATGTGAAAGAATGTTTTTATTATTATTATTAATTATTGTAAACTAGTGAAGTCCTTGACATTAAACAATTTAAATGAGTTTTGTGAATGTTACGCAAATGAAAATGACCCATTGATCACTCCTCCCCCTAATTTAAAAAGATGGCATTTAGTAAACCAATATCACAAAGTATAACATCCTTGTTCCTATTTTGAGAAAGTTGAATTAAATATAACCAAGAGAATGAAATGAAATTTAAATGAGTTTCACTAAACACTAGCTGAAGGAAATTTTCCCACTAATTTCTACAAGGAATTTTTGTTGTCTTCAGCTCTTGGCATGTGTCCATTTGGGTTATAAATACCATGGAGGTGGTGGTCTTGAATAAAATCATCATCCACTCACATCTTTTCCCCTCAATCTCAAGTTGATCAGAAAGTGATTTTGTGTGTGTATGTATGTGTGTGTGTGTGTGTGTGTGTGTGTGTGTGTGTGTTGGAAAGTATCAGAATTCTGGAGGGTTACTTTTCTATTTCTTCCCACATTTGTATCCCTACTTTCAAATCCTCACCAAACTCAGAAACTAAAATCCAAGAATCCTTTAAGAAAGATTTGATAGGTTGTCAGGGAATATGAGGAATCTTGAAAATACCCACATCTCTTCTCACTTCAAAAACCTCTATTACTCTTCCCTTATCACTTGATTTTCTTTCATTCCCTTAAAGAATTTGGTTCCACAGTATGAAGACAGATTTAGAGGGGGCCTTAGATAGCCTTAGAAAGAATTGAAGTCTTGTCTATACTCTATGAAGTTTTATATTAGAGACAAAAACACATTTTAGGAGAGTGGAAAGGCTTTTTTTCTTTCTCTCCCCGCCTCTCCCCGCCCCTTCTCTATTAATAATGTAGCAGATTTGTTTGGCTTCCTATTCTTTCCATTCTAACAAATTTTTTTCTTCCCAAAGTGTAGTCAAAATTCAGCCTTTGGAATTTGGACAGTACAACAGCAAATCATGCCTTCAATGATATTTCCATACAAAGACCCAAAATTATTGGATTTGTGAAATCTCTGACTTGGTTTTAGAATTGACCACAGTGCTTTCATCTTTCAGCACCAGTAGATGGCAAAGTGCATTACAGTGACCCATATGGCAGTGAGTTAGACTTCGAATAGAAGCCATATCCTTCAAAACAGTCTCTCATTTCCAGACTTTTTTTTTCCTTTTTGGAGCCATGTTTCCAAAGCAGGGAAACTTTACTCCAGCGTTCCCTTTAGAAAGATTTCTCAAGCTGTATTTGCCCATATTCTTCCTTCTGTAGTACTTTGATGATCAGGTTCACTTCTTTCTCCCAGATGCTACTCTCCCATATGGAGGTCTTCTCCTTCATTTCTCCTCTTTGGGAAAAGAAAAAAAAATAAGATAGAGGATAGGCTAGAAGGTCATCTCAGGGTTGGCGTGGAGTTTTTCAGAAAGGAGAAGAGAGTGCAATCCAACTCACCATTCTGTTTCTTGCCTTGTATGATGAATAAAGTACTTGCAGAGGACTGAGGTATAAGCAGGGCTCAACTTTAAACAGAGGAAAGAATAGAAGAGACCATGTGCTTCCACCCTCCTTTCTTCTGGTGAAGATGCTGATGTTTGAATCCTCATGTTCTTTAATCATTTGTCCCCTCCAGAAGTTTGGGAAATAAATACCTTGGTTAAGATTCAAATAAACAATGCAGGATCGTGTATACTCATCAAGTCCTTCTGGTTTCTCTTTTTGATCTAGGGTTATAGTTGAAGCTTACAAAATCATATTAGTGGAAAATATGTGGAAAATTCAGGAAGTCAGTGGTAGATTTTGTTCTGGAGTCTGTGTGAAAGTCAGTAGGAAGCTCAGGGAAAAAAATAACTGGTTATCATAAAAGATTAAGTAATTTGGTTGGCAAGTCTTTGCCAGTTTCTAAAGTGCCTCTGTGCCATCACCTTTGACATGCTCATAAAATAAAAATGAAGCTTCCATGTACTTATATTGTCTCCTTCCCTGAACTCAAAATATGGATATGATGCATTGAATTTATATCTCTCTGGCAGGAAGAGGAACTTTCTGAAGCTTACTGGGGTGCTTTGCATATTTTATTAACCCAATGGCATATGTATATCTTAATGACCTTGCTTTTTTGGCCCTCACTTAATAGAAGGCATGACTGTTGAAGTGGATCAGAATTGATTAGAGGTAAGTTTCTCAGTCTGGGTCTAGGGGACAACTTATTTGTTTGCTCAGAGAACAAAGTGGAATGTATTAATGTTATTGTCAGTATCTCATACTTTGGGTTCCTGAGAGCTGATTCCCATCTTTTCTTTTCAATAAAATTAGTGTTGCTAGTGTTAAGAGAGATTCTTCAAAAGAGGAAGGGGAAAAGCCAGCAACTGGTCAAAATCTTTCCTTCCTCTTCACTCCCCGCAAAAAGATAATATATATATATATTTTTTAAATATCCACATTATAAACAAGGGGGAAGATTCTACCCTTCTGCTCCCAGAATGTAAACATCTTAATGGCAAATGTTTTATTTTGTTTTATCTTTTTGGTCACTGGATATCTAGAACCTAGCAGGATACTTTACACAGAGAAAATATTTAATGAATGATTGTTGAATGGAATGGAATTCAGATAACTCTTAGTGAGTCAGACTCTGACCTTGCCTTATATTTATCAACATTCTTTTACTTGTATAGATAATTTAAAAAGAGAAAAATATTACATTAAAGGCCAAGAAATGTTAGGAGTACTCACATCCTGCAGATTCATTTTTTATTTTTAAGACAAGATACTCAATAGCACTTTGGAACATTTTTCCTATGGGGAAGGATTAGTTCTGAGAGCTCTTGTTTGTGCTTGTCCTTAGCTCTTAAAGAGGACCATGACATCAGGAAGGAGATGTCCTGACTTGCAAATGAATTGGATTTAAGTGAAGCAGGGCTGTGCAAAGTCACCAGCCTCACTCTTTCCTCTGAACCATCTGGATCCAGTGGCAAGTTATAGATCAGGATGACTGGAGATGGCCCCCGATGCAGTGGGAGACCTTGGCGTTTTTACGCTAAGGTCTTTCACAGGTATTGGTTTGTCTGAGGCAATGCCCATGCCTATTCAGTGATTTAGGCTAGGTAAAATATGGCAAAGAATGGCCTCTTTTACCTAGTCAAATCAATAAATAAAGCTGAGAGGGGAAGAGCCTCAGGGTTTCTGGCCAAAACAGAAACAATTGCTATTTACACTCACTGTGAGCCATCTGAAACCAAACAATAGCCAAGTGATGCTTGGGCTGGGACCCACTGTTGGCCAATCAAGGAGAGCCAGAGAGATTTAGGTTTAAGGTCTTTGAGAGTTCAAAGGTTGAACTCAAGAATAAGAGATTAAAGATTTTTTAAGAATTTACTTTTTTTTCCCTTAAAAATCTGTCACATTCTAAATCTGATTGGGATTTTAAAACAGTCTGGGTGTTAAGGATTAGTTAGCAATTACTATGGTCTTTTTTTATCCATCCTCAGCCCTCCTTTAACCAAAAGAAAGTTCTCCAGTGGGGATCTACAGGTGACTAGATTATGCTGATGCATTTGGCTTGAGTTAGATTTTTTGTTCTTTGAAAAGACAGAGAAATTGAAGAAAAGATTTATTCAAGGGCCATGTATCATCTCTTATGCACAGATTTATGGTGTGGTAATGGGGCACTTGTTCTGCATTCTGATAACTCTAGGAGATTCACTTGCAGTAATAGAGGACTTTTAAAAAATACACAACACAAAAATTTCAGTATTTTAGTTAATAGCAAAGAATGTCTTTAGTTTGATTAATTTTTCCCTAAGGTGGAAATACTTTAATTAAAAAAAAATTAGTGTCTATTCAATTGACACTCAGGAGAGTGATCTAGTAAACTCTAAGCAATGGTAGAACTAGTTAAGTTCTGCCTACTTCTGATGATTGCAGTGATGACTTCTTTATTCAGGATCCATAGTCAAATTTGCTCCTTTGTAAAGAAACCACTGGACTGACAGCACACAATAAATCATGCCTAACAACATGCTGGAAAACTGGCAAGAGACAGCTTGTACAGTGACAAATACAGCTGACAACAAGTGTACACATCTGTTTGGTCGGATTTATGAGGAATGAATGCAAACAAGAAGGCAATGTGTGCATCAGTTTGACATGAGACTTTAAAGCCGCTTTTCTTACAGCCAAATCACAGAAACATAAGGAATACATATTAACCCCCAAGATTTATTTATTATAAGCACAACGAGATTACAAATGGTCTGTGGAGATTAGCATTTTGATTATCCACGGCTGCTCCAAATATCTGATGAACTGATATTAGAATAGTTCCTAAACATACTGATTAAAGACACATTGCTGCTGCTATTTTTAACACTTGCTTATATTCAGGTGTAAATCAGGTTTTGAAGCCTATTCCTAAACCTTTATATGGGAGGGGGGCAGGGAGGAGGAAGAGAAGAAGAAGGAGGAAAAGAAGAAGGAAACAGAAACTTATAAGATTGTTCTTTACAACATATTCTTCTCAAAGAGACGAAGATCCAAACCATGATTTCCCTGGAAATTTACTTTTGACTTAATAAATGAATTTTGAAGGAAGGTCAACAGATTCAAACTCTTCTAATTAGCTGCTCAAGTAGCTTGTGCAATAATCAAGGTGCCCTCTGATAATTTATCATACAACTTGACTGCAATTGCCAAGGACCCCTCTGTACTCAATCTAGTAATGATTCAGACTCCAAAATAAGGAGTCCAAAGAACTAGCTTTCTTACACTCCCACAATAAATTTGTGCCTGAGGCAGCACATGCCTGGGGCAAGGGGCCTAAAGGAGCCCTCCACTCATTTTATTTGAGGAAGTACTGAGAAGTGGAGTAGTCATCTGATAGTTTGGCATTTCACTAATTCTTCTCACTAACTAGGTGCTAAATTCTAGTATTTTAACGTTTCAATACTAGTAAAAGTTTACATGTCTTTTCAGCAACCTATTCAGTACCTTTAGGGTACTCTAGGTCAAAACTCTGATCACCACCTAAATTACCTTAATCTGCTTCAAGGTCATTTCTAGCAAAATTACCCATCCTGATTACTTGATTATTTTAAATAGTTTCATCCCTTTTCCTCTCTAGAAGAGATAAGTGGTTCTAGATTTCTTGCTCACTTTTTATGCCTTTAGAGCTTCATGCATCTCTTCGTTTGTATTTGGCAGGACCCTGGTGATCACATGAATAGGAGTTTATTGGGGAAAAAAAATCTGAGGCTAATGGATCACTTAGATGGATTCATCCCTCCATGTGACTTACAAAACGGGGCCTTGATGGTGGCTGTACCTGGTGGCAGGCCTGCACTCCTCCCCAGGTTCTGTTCTAAGTCCTGTCTCAGGGTCATGACCTTAGTCTTCCCACGGTACCCCCCTCCCCAACTATTCTCCAGGGACAGATATATACCAGTAGCAGTTCTCAGCTGTCATTCCCACTGAGCTGCTGACACTTTTCTTGAAGCAGCGAAAAATTGGCTTAATGATGCAAACATACCTGAAAATAATTGTCAAAAAGCAAATTCAGTCTCAAAAGATTTAACCTTAAACAGCAAAGTTTCACTCATCCTATCTTAGGACTGGATACAGTTATTATTACTCTTGTGTTGGACTCAAAGAACAGTTAGCAATAAAAGTCTATCAGATTTAACATCTTTTACTTCTTTTTTCCCCAGTGTAAACTCATCCTGGTGTCAAAATCAATCACTAGAAAATTAAGAAAATAGCTATATTCTGGAATTCCACATAGTGAATATATGGGGTGTTCAAGGAGGACTAGCACCTCTATTGTGAGGGCTTGCCAAGTTTTTTTCAGGGCTATTCATCCACCTTTGGTGTCCACCTACCACCCATCTGTCACCTGTGGGACCAAAGAGCTGTAGTATGCTCAGCAGTCATGTCCCAGGTAGAACTGTCTCTGTAGATGGGCTAAAGCAAGTTGAGGGTAACTGGCAGGCCTCCAACCCATTGGTGAGTTGGGGGAATATCTACCCCAAGCATGTGAAAACTCCCCCCACCCCCCAGTGGAATGGGCAGATGAGAACAATTTGTTCCAAATGAGCATGTGTAGTATTAATGTGATTGCAAATCTTCCCCACCCATTCAATAGGCTTCAGGTGGGCCTAGGTGGGAAAGATTGATTATATCTTTGTGTGTAAGTAGGCCTAAAGTACTCCTAAGTCCTAGGTGCTAAACTGATGTGGGCATGAAGCCCTCAGGACTCTAAGGGGAGTTGCTAAGACCAGAGCCAGCCATGTGTGCACTGAGGTGTAGACAATCATGAATTCAGCCAATCAGAGACCTGAGTTCTAGCCAATAGATGCCGGCTAGGAATGTATAAAAAGACAGCCCAGAATTGAAGAGGAGAGGAGAAATGAAGGGGAGCAGAACTGAGAGCAGTAGAGCTGAGAGGAAGACATTGAGCCAGCAGACATTGAGAGACCCAGCATCTGCAGAACTGCGGAAGAGAGTGCTGATCAGAGAGTTAGGATTTGTGAGTGATTGTTTATAGGAAGGCCGCAGCAGGGGGGAAGGTTGCATGATGACTTGGTTCCCGACTATAATACTGTGTTATAATTTCCTTGTTACTATATTGAGGTGAGCTTACTGGTTTTGGAATATAATTGCTACTGTATAGAATTGGGGGTATTGGTTCTAGGACTTGATCCTCTGGAGTCTAAGTAAATGTAATACTTCCTCGCCTTCTACATCAAGAGTTTTTCATGCATTGTGATTCCAAACCATTCAGGCATGTTCATGTTCGTCCTCGAGTTCATGAATCTTGCCTTACTGATATACCATAACAGTAGCTGATACAGGCATTATGGAACACTTGGAGCTTGGTGAGACATTAAAGATACCAAGGTCACCCATTGCATCCTGGGCCATTATTGGCCATCTTGACTTTTGTCTTACCAATGGACTTTAATGGCCCCAGAAGAGAGAGTGAGGCTAATGATTTTGTACAACTCTGTCTCACTTAAATCCAATTCACATGAGTCAAGATATCATCATATGATGTCATTGATCCTCTTCAAAAATAAAGGATGAATAACAACCAACTGCCACTGCACTCAAGAGGGGAAAAAGGAAAGGAGAAGAAAGAAAAGAAAAGAAGAAAAAAGAAAAGAGAAATTTATGAGAGAATCATAAGAGAAAAAAATTCTATTCCATTGACTTATACCTTTTGGTTTACATAAATTTTACAACTATTCTTTTTCTCTTGTGAATGATTCTGGGTAATGCATCTATCATCAATGCTCTAGCCAGGCCCGTGGTCTTGCTTGTTAGATAATTGTTCCTATAGATTACAGTGTGCTCCAATCTGTTAAATTTCTATAGCTTTATTAATTTAAAAAACACTGATGTGAGGAATGGAGATAGTAAAGGGGTGATAATGAGAGAAAGATGTGCTGGGCCTAACTTAAAGGTAATTGTGAAGAATAGAAAATAGATATGAAAGCATAGACTTTCAGTATGACAAAGAGAATATTATCCAGCCTCTTCTACCTCAAACATTGATTTTAGAGCTATAAAATAACCTTATCAGCTACCTCTAAGTTTCTATTTTCAGACACTGGCCATTTATCAGGAAGTTAATCAGGAAGAGGTCTTTTAAGAATTAGAAGCGTTCTGTGGAGTTTACTTCACTTTCATTGGGTTTCATTATTCTAAAGAATTTAGATCTTGCTACAACTTGAACAATATTCTGTACATTATTCATGATAGATCCTGACTCATATTCCAAATTGATATCCTTATATTTCCTAGCTCCTGATGGTTCTGATAGGTCCTTTTACTTTATCATGTGGGAAACCAAGCAACCACGCTATTTCCAGAAGTCTTCTTGTTAACCCCTCCCCCAACCCCAAAGATACTTTTTTGCCCTTTCCTATACCTTTTTATGTTTTCTCTTCTTTCACTAGAAATATAAGCTGTCTTGTCTGCTTTTAGATGCATTCCTAGCCATTAGCACTGTGTCTGGCACTTAACAAGTACTTAATAAATGATCTATACTTTCCCTCTCTCAGCCTCCTAATTCTTAGACTACCTGACTTCCATTTTGCTATAGGTCCAGGTCACTCTTTGTTCTGCAGAAGGAAATCCCCAAATTGGAAGAGATTCACTGTCCATTTACTAGACATAGTCTTGAGAACAGCTAACCTCTACTGATTCTGGAGAGCCCTTCATCAACTAGCCATCACATCAAACCCCTTTCAATTTGCAAACACCTTATTCCCAGCCACCAGTGCAGTGACATTAGCCTCCTTGCTCTTCCTCAAATTCCTCTCTGCATCAGGTATTTTCTCTGATTGTTTCCCATGCTGGGAATGCTCTCTCTTCTCATTTCTACTTACTGCCTTCCCTGACTTCCATTTAGTTCCAAACTAAAATCTTGTGTTCCATATGAAACCTTTTCCCACGTATCTCCATTCTAGTGTGTTCCCACTGTAAATCATTCTTTATTTATCCTGTATATAGTTCATTTGTACATTTGTTTCCTTAATGTATTTTCAAGTAGATTGAGAGCTTCTTGAGGACAAAGAGATTGTATTTTACCTCTTTTTGTATGCCCCAAATTTAGCCCAGGGCTTGATATGAGTAGGCACTTAATACATACTTGATGACTGACTGAGCAAATAAAAAGCCCATACCACTGGAACCCTTAAAATTATTCCTGGCCCCAGTTAATCATTGCCTCTCTTAGTTAATGACAACCATCTCAGGGAGGTTACATCTACATTTTTCCTCAGTAATCTGTATTGAAGATATTAATAATCAGAACCTCTCTAAAATGTTTATATTGATATTAAAATGTTTTATTTATATTTTATTGATATTTATATCTATTGATATCATTTATTGAGATTGATAATAAAATGTTTTGTTGATAAAATATTTTATTGACACCATAGCATTCCATGTATCCTCTCTCCTCGCCCTCCCTGAGAGCCATCCCATATGACAGATAGTAGTTTTTTAGAGAGGAGAAAAGAAAATCAGCACAACTGATCAATACATTTAAAAAATCAAAAAATGTACAAAATATAATACCTACAGACCTTTTGCAGCCACAAAGGGGTAAATTGGGGATGTCTTCTCACATCTCTTCATTTAAGTTCCACTTGATATTTATAATTTTGTTTCATTTACTTTTGATTTTTTGATGTGCCATTGATATTTCCATTCATATTGTTGTAGTTATCATGTATATTGTTTTCTGGGTTCTGCTTATTTGATTCTGCATCAGTTCATATATACCTTTCCATGCTTCTCGTTATTCATGAAGTAATTTCTTACAGCACAGTAATATTTCATTACGTTCATGTACTACAATTTGTTTAATTATTCCACGATTGATAAGCATCTATTTTGTTTCAAATTCTTAACTATCCCATAAAAACGATACTAATATTATTTTGGAGTATATGGAAACTTCTTTCTTACGTATGGCTTCCTTTGGGTATAAGTCTAGCAATGAAGTCTCTGATTCAAAGGACATGGACACTTTAGATACTTTCTTTGCAAAATTCTAAATTGCTTCCCAAAATGGTTGTACCAATTTGCACCTATGCTCAAAATATTTTTAAAATGCCTATCTATTTTTCTACAACTCCTCCAACATTGACTGCTATGATTTTTGTCATTTGTGCCAATTTTCAGGGGATGAGGTAAAACCTCAGTGTTGCTTTGATTTGCATATTTCTCTTAATATAAGTGATTTAAAGCATCTTCTCATGTGGCTGTGAATATTTTGCAGTTTTTTTGAGAACTGTTTGATTCATATTCCTTGACTATATATATATATATATATATATATATATATATATATATATATATATATATATATATATATATATATATATATATATATATATATATATATATATGAAAGAGACCCTAAAAATCACCTTGTTCTGCCTACTTATTTTCCAAAGAGGAAACTGAGGCTGAGAAAATGCTCCAGAGTCATACATGAAATAAGTGGCAATTTCATTCCTCAAAATTTAGTCTTTTCCTTGAAAGTCTTGTGGTGTTTCAACTATACTATGAAAAGTAGTTTTTGTTTTGCTGTCAGAAAATTATTGAAAGGTTCGTGAAAATTGTCAAGAAGCTGGTGGATTGATGATTTTGATTTTTGTTTAACTAGAACCAGCAGAGGCTATCTAAGAGCAACCAGGGACTGGACCTACATGATAACCAGTCTGGGATTTTGTACAGGAACATTCCAAAATTATCGACAAGTCCATTTACCCATTGATTCATTCACAACCATTTATAAATGTTTGGGAAACTGTCTGATACAATAGAAAGAATACTGATTTTGAAGTCAGAGTAAGGGGAAGGGGAGGAAACAAGCATTTATTATGTTCCCAGTACTGTGCTAAGCACTTTTACACACAAAATCTCATTTGATCTTCACAAGAACTCTGTGAGGTAAGTGCTATGCTTCTTTTCATTTTATATTTAAGGAAACTGAGGTAAAAGTTGAGAAGGTTACTCAGGGTCTTATAAGTAATATCTGAGATTACATTTGAACTCATCTGACTCCAAGTCCAAGTCTCTACCCACTGCACCATCAGCTGGACCTGAGGACCTCAGAGGACCTGAATTGAATACCTACCTTTACTTACTATCTGCGAGACCTTTAGCAAGTCTCTGTGGGCCTAGGTTTCCTTATCTATGAAATAAGGAGATTGGACTAGAAGATTTACAAGGTCCTTTCAGTTCTAAATGTATGGTCCTGTGTTTAGTGAGTATTTACTATGGGCATAATCTGTACAAAGGAAAGGGATAATGCATAATATGGAAATCAGGAGAATGTGATTAAGCTAGAAAGTTAGGAAGATATGATCTTATTAAAATCTTTGAATACCAAAGAAAAGAGTTTTCGTGTTCATACTTATTTTATCAATAAGTTGGCATAATATCAGCATAGTATTTGGAGTCTCTGATTCCCTAGTTAGCTACCCCATATTCTAGGTATTTTGTAGGGCAGCATCGCCAAATCATAGCTCATTGAGTTCCATGGATGTGTTTTATGTTTTACCAATCAGACAGCATGCTTAATTCATAACAAAGATTTTTTGGTAAATAAAGTAAATAAATAAATAAAGTAAAAAATATAGCATTCCCTTTTTCAAATGTTATGGCACTTTCCCACAAATATACAAAAATTCACTGGGCAGAGGAGATGTCCACGAGGGTCATGTGTTAAGTATCCACAAATAAGGGATTCTACACACAGAAAATACATGTAACGAGGGCACATGCAGGCAAAGCTAAGCCATGGCTCCATCAGTACCAAAACCAAAAATAAGCAAAACAAAAGAACTGACATCTTCTACTGATTACAAGACCTCTGCCAAGGATTTCTTGTCTGCTTATCTCCATGATATATTGCCTTCTGCTGTTCACCAGTGGACATTGGTTTTCTCCTCCAGCTGGTCATCAACTCTAACTCTTTTTATCCTGTACAATCCAGGGAAATTGCGACTATCACTTTTTCATTAGTTCTGGCTACCTCCATCATCTACTGAGCAGGTGAGGGAGGTGCTACAGTGCTCTTCCTCCAGAAAAAGAAAAGTTATGGAACCTGACTCTCATCAGATTTGGCTTAAGGAGGGAATAACATACACACTCAATTAAGTATGGAAACCTTTCTTACACTACAGGAAAATAAGGGGAAAAGGGATAAGGGGGGGTGATAGAAAGGAGGGCAGATTGGGGGAGGGGGTAGTCAGAAGTAAACACTTTTGAAAAGGGACACAGTCAAAGGAGAGAATAGAATAAATGGGAGGTGGGATAGGATGGAGGGAACTATAGTTAGTCTTTTACAACATGACTATTATGGAAATGTTTTGCATAACTATATATGTACAATCTATATTGAATTGCTTGCCTTCTCAATGGGAGTGGGGGGGAGGAAGAGAGAGAATGTGGAACTCAAAGATTTAAAAACTAATGTTAAAAATTGTTTTTACATGCAACTGGGAAATAAGATATACAGGCAATGGGGCATAACTACCTTGCCCAACAAGAAAGTAAGGGGGGGGGGTGGGAAGGGATAAGGAGGGGGTGATAGAAGGGAGGGCAGACTGGGGAAAGGGGTAATCAGAATGTGTGCCATCTTGGGGTGGGGGAAGGGGAGAGATGGGGAGAAAATTTGGAACTCAAAATCTTGTGGAAATGAATGTTGAAAACTAAAAATTAATTAAAACAAAAAAACAAAGAACTTCTTTTTAATAAAAAAAGAAAAGAAAATTATGCCTCTTTTGGGTACTTTCAAATTATGAAATTGAGAAATATAGAATAGACAAAGGAAGATTACATATGAAACCACAAATCCCCACAACATATAGCTTGCTGTTTAAATTTCATGTTAATTTTTAACATGGTAATACCAATACTGCTCTGACCCTTCGATGAACTTCCTTCTTCTAACTTCTATGTATTTTTTAAAAATGTTTCCTTTATAGTCTTTTCTTTCTTGTGTCTAGGACATAGCTAGTGGCACGATGGATAGGTCACTGTGCCTGGAGTCAAGGAGACTTGAGTTCAAGTCAGGCCCTCAGACACTTAATATCTATGTAGCCCTAGGCAGTCACTGAACTGCTATCTGTTTCAGTTTCCTCAATTGTAAATTAGGGTTGAAAATAGCTCCTAATCATAGAGTTGTGAGGATCAAATAAGATAATTGCAAAGTACTTAGCAGAGTACCTGGAATATAGTAGGCACTTAATAAATGCTTGGTTCTTCCCTTCATTTTTTTGAGGGGGGTAGGAAGTGAATCACCATTATTCTCCACTTGCCCCCACAACTCTCCCGAAAAGACACACACATACACACACAAAACTCTCCCAGATAACAAATAAATATAAATAGGAAAAAAATTTACACATCACTCATATCTAAAAATGTATTAATTTGATCACTTCTGCATTTTGTGTACTTACTATATGTCACTGACTAATTTTCTATGTTTGAACTGGTGCCAAATTGTTTTAATGATGGCTTTTGTTATACTATATTTGGAGATCTAGTACTCCTGGACCCCTTCTTGCACACTTTTTTTTCATTTTTCACTTGAGATTCTTTGTGTTCTTTCAGATTAATTTTGTTATTTTTTTGTCTGGTTCTATAAAGTAATCCTTTGGTATTTTTATTAGTAAAGCATTCAATCTAGAAATAAACTTAGGTAATATTATAACTATAGTTCTTACAGGCTACTCTGTCAGATTATTCTCTAATTAGAATCTTTCTGTGCTTAAAGTTCCGCCCATAACTTCAGAGTCATCTGTAATTCAATACATCTACTGGAGAGGCTGTGATTAGCAAGACTTTCTCCTTCAACAAAGCCCACAGAGCCCAAAATTCTAAATCAATGTTCTCAATGAATAGCTATGAACCTTGCTTCAGACAAGCTTCTCAGCTAAACACTTTTTTTATCCAAAGATTCTTTTTTTTAATTTAATTTATTTAATATATTTAGTTTTCAGCATTGATTTTCACAAGAGTTTGAATTACAAATTTTTTCCCCGTTTCTACCCTTCCACCCACTCCAAGATGGCATATATTCTGGTTACCCCGTTCACCAGTCAGCCCTCCCTTCTGTCACCCCACTCGCCTCCCATCTCCCTTTCCCTTCTTCTCTTGTAGGGCAAGATAAATGTATATGCCTCATTGCCTGTGTATCTTATTTCCTGGTTGCATGCAAAAATTTTTTTTGTTTGTTTTTGAACATCTGTTTTTAAAACTTTGAGTTCCAAATTCTCTCCCTTCTTCCCTCCCCTCCCACCCTCCCTAAGAAGGCAAGCCATTCAACATAGGCCACATACATATCATTATGTAAAACCCTTCCACAATACTCATGTTGTGAAACACTATGTTTTGCTCCTTCCTAACCTATCCCCCTTTATTGAATTTTCTCCCTTGACCCTGTCCCTTTTCAAAACGGTTTGTTTTTATTACCTCCTCCCTGTCTGCCCTCCCTACTATTGTCCCCCCTTTTTTATCTTTTTCCTCCTTCTTTCCTGTGGGGTATGATACCCAATTGAGTGTGTATGGTATTCCTTCCTCAGATCAAATCTGATGAGAGCAAGATTTATTCATTCCTCCTCACCTGCCCCCTCTTCCCTTCCTACAGAACTGTTTTTTCTTGCCATTTTTATGCGAGATAATTTACCCTATTGTATCTCTCCCTTTCTCCCTCTCCCAATATATTCCTTTCTTATCCCTTAATTTGATTTGATATTTTTAGGTATCATCCCTCCATATTCAACTCACCCAGTGCCCTCTGTCTATATGTACATACATACATATATATATATATATATATATACACACTACATATATACATACATGCACACACATATGTATATATATGTACACACACATATATGTGTGTGTGTGTGTGTATATATATATATATATATATATATATATATATATATATATATATATACGCACATATGCATTTTCCTTTCAGCTACTCTGATACTAAGGTCTCATGAATCTTACACATCATCTTTCCATATAGGAATGTAAACAAAACAGCTCAACTTTAGTAAGTCCCTTATGATTTCTCTTTCTTGTTTACCTTTTCATGCTTCTCTTGATTCTTGTGTTTGAAAGTCAAATTTTCTATTCAGCTCTGGTCTTTTCACTGAGAAAGCTTGACAATCCTCTATTTTTTTGAAAATCCATATTTTGCCTTGGAGTATGATACTCAGTTTTGCTGAGTTTGGTTTTAATCCTAGCTCCTTTGACCTCTGGAATATTGTATTCCAAACTCTTCGATCCCTTAATGTGGAAGCTGCTAGATCCTGTGTTATCCTGATTGTTTTTCCACAATACTCAAATTATTTATTTCTGGCTGCTTGCAGTATTTTCTTCTTGACCTGGGAGCTCTGGAATTTGGTGACAATATTGCTAGGAGTTTTCTTTTTGGGATCTTTTTGAGGAGGTGATCTGTGGATTCTTTCAATTTCTATTTTACCCCCTGTCTCTAGAATATCAGGTCAGTTCTCCTTGATAATTTCTTGAAAGATGATATCTAGGCTCTTTTTTTGATCATGGCTTTCAGGTAGCCCAATAATTTTTAAATTATCTCTCCTGGATCTATTTTCCAGGTCAGTGGTTTTTCTGATTGTCTTCGACTTTTTCATTCCTTTGGTTCTGTTTTATAATATCTTGATTTCTCATCAAGTCACTAGCTTCCACTTGCTCCAATCTAATTTTTAAAGTGGTATTTTCTTCAGTGGTCTTTTGGACCTCCTTTTCCATTTGGCTAATTCTGCCTTTCAAGGCATTCTTCTCCTCATTGGCTTTTTGGAGCTCTTTTGCCATTTGAGTTAGTCTATTTTTCAGTCTGTTTTCTTCAGTATAATTTTCAGTATTTTTTTGAGTCTCCTTTAGCAAGTCATTGACTTGTTTTTCATGGTTTTGTCGCATCCTTCCCATTTATCTTCCCAATTTTTCCTCTATTTCTCTAACTTGCTTTTCCAAATGCTTTTTGAGCTCCTCCATGGCCTGAGACCAGTTCATGTTTTTCTTGGAGGCTTTTGATGTAGGCTCTTTGACTTTGTTGACTTCTTCTGGCTGTATGTTTTGGTCTTCTTTGTCACCAAAGAAAGATTCCAAAGTCTGAGTGTGAATCTGAGTCCGTTTTCACTGCCTGGCCATGTTCTCAGCCAACTTCCTTGACCCTTGAGCTTTTTGTTGGGGTATGACTGCTTGTAGAGCAAAGAGTACTTTGTTCCAAGCTTGAGGGGATGTGCTATTGATTTCAGAGCTATTTCTATACAGCCAGCTCTGCCACTCCAGCATTCCTCCTTCCACAAAAACCACCAGCCTGGACCTGACTCAGATCTTAAGCAGGCTCTTCACTCCCTCTCTGATCTGCCATTTAATTCCTCCCACCAGGTGGGCCTGGGGCCTGAAGCAACCGCAGCTGTAGTTCTCTAGCTACACCACTCTGCTGCCCTCGGGGTGGTGGCCAAATGGGGAACTCTTTTAACTCTATCCCCCGCAGCTTTTCTCACTAACCTTCTCTGTTGTCTTTGGTGTTTGTGGGTTGAGAAGTCTGGTAACTGCCACAGCTCCCTGATTCAGGGTGCTAGGGCCTGTTCTGCCCGGCTCCTGGTCTGGTTGGTCTTGCCGCCACCCACACTGGGCTCTGCTCCCCTCTGCTCTGAGCCCAATAGACCTCATCCAGTGACCATCCAGGCTGTCCTGGGCTGGATCCCTGCTTCCCTCTGCTATTTTGTGGGTTCTGCTGTTCTAGAACCTGTTCAGAGCCATTTTTTATAGGTTTTTGGAGGGACCTGGGGGGGCGCTCATGCAAGTCCCTGCTTTCCAGCCACCATCTTGGCTCCACCCCCAGATCTCTTATTCTTAACCAGGATGTACAGAAGGTACAGACACCCATGATAAAATCAGGTTGCACCCCCCCCCACCTCCATTGTCTCATAGCTGATAGATGTCATCCTCTGGATTTCCTGATTCTGAAAATAATGTCTGTGTTTGTTTTCTGTTTATGGAATATAGATTGTTTCTCTCCCACACTAACTCCCCAGCTCTTTAGTTAAAAGTCAAAGCATCAACAACTACATTGTCCAATTGTATCAGTCTGTGCCCAGCAGCCTCATTGTTGTCCTTTGTTTGCCCTTGTGAATCTCATCTGTAACTAGTCATGATGGTTTTGGTACCCAGGGCAAGTAACATTAGGTTCAACTGATGAAAACAGTTCAAAATACATGCCAGACAAATAGCATAAATTGTTCCTCTAAAAAGTGTTACAATTATTGATGTGAAATTAATTTAAGTATTTAAGATAAGTTCAATTAATCAAGCTTGGATATTAGTTCCTCCAGTGTCTAGCTTCTATGTGTTTGAAGGTAAGCATATATTTAATTTTCATGCCCTCTAAATTTCATTGTCTTAGACCAAAACTCTGTTTATCTCCACTTTTTTATGGCTTTTGGATAGTCCAAGAAAGCTTTGGATTGTATTTCATATCCTAACTACTGGCAGACCCAATCATATATACAGGACAGACTTTATGATGTCTTTTAAATTACAGAAACTCAGGTCTGTCTCTGGCCATTTTATAGGGCCCTCTCTGGTCTCCTTTGCTCTCAGTATCTTCTCAAGGATAGTTTTACCAAAAGACCTTGGAAATTTGGCCTCTGGCCTCCTCATCACCACTGATATTATACATCAAGGTTTGAACAAGTATAATTGACAGAGACCTTAACATTATCCGCCTTCAAATCTGTGGAAAACAAGTGGTATTGATAATATTTACATTACAAATTTTTGGAGTAAATAGCTAAATATGGTATTTTATAGGTGAGCTGTCAGCAGTAGCATTCAAGTTTACTTTCTCATCCCCATTCTTGCTGTAAATATTGTTTTTATTCAATCATTTTAGTCATGTCTGACTCTTCATTACCCTATTTGGTGTTTTCTTGGCAAAGATACTGCAGAGATTTGTCATTTCCTTCTCCAGCTTATTTTACAGAGGAGGAAACTGAGACAAACAGGGTTAAGTAACTTGCCCAAGGTCACATAGCTCAGAGGTGTCTGAGGCTAGATTTTAACTCAGGAAGATGCATCTTTTTGACTCCAGACCCAATACTTTCACTATGCCATCTACCTGTACCCTGTAAAATAAGAGTAGCCCCTATCCAAGAAACAAATGTTCACTAGCTACAAGTGAAAGATTACTGAATAAGAAGAGATTCTAGCCTTTGAGACTTTTAATGTTGGCCCCCAATTACCCCTATTGTTCTAATTCAAAGAGAGCTTTTCCACCTTAAAACAAAAACACCAAATTAGAAATACTATTTATAATAATTGCTTCAATGAAGACTCCAGCTCAAGACAGTAGGGATTAAAACAATGCCAAGACACAATCACACTAGGATACACTAAAATAGAATTTCTCCTACAGGGCTTTTAATATTTCTAGCCTTAATTTTTATCATATAATCCTACCATCCATTTCCTGCTTCTCTTATTATATGCATTTACCTAGATTTTTTAAAATAATATTTACTCAAATGTCAAGTATTTACATAATTAGCATAATTATGCCTAAGTACATAATTAGTGTAAATACATATAATTGCATTATTATGATATGCAATGATCTTGCTTTTATTTAAGCCTTTTCAAAGTTTACAGGCAAAATCTATATAGTGGGCAAGCACATTAGACGGTTATTGACATTTGAAATTTTGGTTTCTAATTGATCCAACAAAATGCCTCAACTTAATGTTTGTATAAAAGTCCTCAGATGAAGACATTTAGTTTTTTGGAAAATGTTCCAAGGTAGAAATAACTAGAGAAATATATAGTTTTCTTTTTCTTCTTTTAATTTTAGTGGGTCAGTAGAATAAACAGATTTGTATGCAGATGTAAAACATGACTTTGGTTGTAAATTTCATTTTGATAAAAATGAATAAAACTGTAGTGAACTGTGTGATTCAAAAATAATGGGCTTTGATGAAAATGCTACATGTCACTTTAATTATCCTGGTGCTACTAGATACCAGAATAAAAAAAAAACAACTTTATTTGTAATCCTTGAGCAGATAAGGGATGATATTCAGTAAATATAATAATACTCCACACCTGAAGAAATGTAATATTTTTGTTGTTGTCTTTACTGACTGTCTCTAGTCTTTATAAAACTAGTTTGGGACATTTTCGCATTCTTGGGACACATTCACATTTTCACATTCTGCAGTCTTATAATACATCCTAATTTATCTTCCAAATCAAATGTTCATTTCTGTCTGAATGACTTTCCAGTCCCTTCATAATCTAGCTCTGACTTCCCTCTGTTTCCCCATCAATACCAAACATGGATTCTGGAAAGAATGTACAGTTTTGGACAAAATCACCTTCTTGCTTTCACTGCACTTTTCTTTTCTTTTCTCCACAACATGACTTTACCTCAGGTGTCTTGCATCGATGAGAGTCTTTCTTTTTTCATTTCTGCCAAGATGAATCATTTATAAATTTATACCTTACAGCACTTCTTCAGGAAGCCTTTACCTTGTGAAAGTAGCCCTCTTGATCCATTAATATGACTCCTTGCCTACTCTCTCCCTTCATATTCATTACTTTATTTATAATACCTATATACTTTCCTCTTTTATCTTGATAGTTTGAAATTAATCTTACTGAGGACAAGGAATATATATGATACTAATTAAGGACCTTTTTTTTTTTCAGGAGTGTGCTGGAGCTAGCTTATAAAGGCTCAGGAGAGCTGATAGTTAAATATTCTTTGTAAACATTTACACCTTGGAAAAAATCAAAGACGATAAATCAGGCCCAGTTTGTTTTAATCTTGATGATTGTCTAGACTTAAGAGAGTGATGGAGAAATTTAATAATGCATATTAAACTTAAAAGTGTGTTATGCCACATTTCTTTTTTCAGAGAGCTAGTTCTCAAATATTTATGAGCACACTCTTGCAAAACTAAAGTGCTCAATTCCTATGAGGCACAAAAGAGAAGGATTTCAAACCAGGACATGAGTTCAAATATTTTTTTTTCTGCCACCCATCTGTAAAATGAGAAAATTAGTCCAGAAGACTCATAAAATCCCTTCCAACTCTAGATCTTAATCTATCCAGAGTTTCTTAAATTGGCATTCATAGACCCCCAAGGGGGTTACTGAGCTTGGAAAGGAAAAAAAAATCATTATTTTAACTAACTACTAGATAAAATCTATTATTGCCTTCAATTATAAATATATGCAACAAACATCATTCTAATAACGGGTCTATAACCTTCACTAGATTCCCAAAGGGGTCCATGCCATACAAAAAAAATTAAAAACTCATGCTATGATTTTCATTTGTTTTCCTTTGTTTTTTTTTTTTAAAACTGGAAGTGTGGTTTCATTCTACCTTCGCAAATTATCATCTGCTTTGTGACCTACAGTCTTAGAGAAATTTCTGAGTCACTGAGAGGTTGAGTGACTTAACTAGGGTCATATAAACAATTTATGTCAGAGATGCAACTTGAGCCAAGGTCATCCTGACTCCATAGACAGTTTTCCATCCAGTATATCATGTTGTGTGTGATCCAATTTGCAGAAGTGCCTAAAGAAAGGTGTTCAGAAACATTAACTAGAATTACTCCATAGTGTGTAAATTGATAAAGACTGATTTCCACTCATTGCAACCAGGTCCATGAGTTAGAAGATACATTCTAGAGAGTTGGTTAAGATACACCTATAGGAAAAATGACCTGCCCATGGCCGTATAGCTAGGGAGTTCAGAGAAGGTCTTTGAAGCTAAGCATTCCTGACTGACAATAAGTCCAATATTTTATTTACCACTCCAAGCTAGGAGTAAGGAATGGGCCTATGATTTAATTAATATAGAGAATTCCAGGTGAGGAAAATCCCTCTACAAATACAGGCTGGTACTGTCTCTACAACCTAAAGTCTTAGTTCTTCATAGAACTCTTCACATCAATCATTGCACTCTAGCTGTGATTCTCCTCTCCTGCCCAGTGGAACTTCAAATTCTGCCTCTAGGTTTATCTTGGCTAGAACTAGGTTTCCTCACACCTGCCCTACAAGGCTACACAATAGAATTGCTATCCCTTTCCATTCACCTTCAAGTCACTACCTCTTTCCTTTTAAGCAGTAATCTCCCATTAAAATGCAAGATTCTTTAATTGAAGGAATGCCATGCTTGTCCATATCTGTATTTTCCATATTTAGCACAGTTCCTGCTACACGGTATTTACATAACAAATGCCCTATCATCTATCTGTCTATCTGCCTGTCTGCCTGTCTGTCTATCTATCTATCTATGTATCTATCCATCTATCATCTACTGAGTTGCAATTTACCTAGAGCACTAAGTGGTTAAGGAAACTGTTCACAGTAATACAGTGACCGTGTTTGAAGTAGTAATGGAATGCATGTGTTTGTGGTTCTAAGGCCTGTTCCTCTACAACTATGAGGCACTACCTTTTTGCTTCTACAAGTACAAAGTTAAAAAACTGAATATATTAGCACTGCTCCATTAAAGTCCTTTTTCCCTGTCTCATCATAACATAGAGTTGACCCTTAGTTTTTGAAGACTATGTCAGAAGAGTACAAAATCCAAGTGGTCCAAAAATCTGTAAAAGCTCCAGGAGGAAGCCTGTCAGTTGACTTAACTTCTTATGTCTGAGGATCATCCTAACTATATTTAAAGAGGTTTTATCACTAGAAGGCTGATTACAAAGTGACATATTTGTTTTTTGCTATGGAGATTCATATATTGTTCTCTTTGCTTCTTCTTTTCTTTTTTTTCTTCCTCTCACTTCCAGTCCCCTCACTTCTTTTCCTTTCTCATACCCTCCCCTTCCTCATCTCCCCCCTCCTCTCTCCTCTTCCCCCCTCCCATTCTCCTCCTTTCCCTTATCCTTCCCCTCATCTCCCCTCCCCTTTTCTACCCTTCTCCTTCCTCCCCTTCCTCCTCCCTTCCTTTTTTCTTTTCCATCTCCTCTCTCTTCCCTCTCTTCTCTTCTTTCCCCTGCCCTGCCCTTCTCTTTTTCTCTCCCTCCCCACCCCACAACAAGGGAGGGAGAGAAATATGTTTCTGTTAATTAAAAATAATACTTAATTTTTGTAAAATCCTCTACTAAGTTATGAAGGAGATTAGATCAGCATTAGTGAAGGAACGCAAACTAATGATATCATAAGTCCTTGACATATGGAAGAAAATGTAAGGAAGAATATTCTGGGCTCCAAAATTATGGGAGACAACTCAGTGCAAGAATTCAGTAACTAGTGTTGAAGTTCCTCTTTTTTGCAGGGGAAAATGAATTTTTTTTCTGTTAGATCCATGGTACAAAATGAAGACATCTCATTGTGGCAGGTTATGTGCAATATTTTAAAACTGTGAATTGGATCAACTTGGCTTTGCTTCATATGTGCAATTAGCTTCCATTTCCAAATATGTCAAATAATCGAGAGTGCCAAGATTGCACTTAGAAACCTGTCTTGTAGTGAAGAGTAAGAACTTTTATAGCATTAATTCCTATAGAGCAAGCAAACTTCATAATGAAAAGCTAATCCTCCAGCTTCTTTTATTTTATCCAGGGCTGTAGAGTGAATGGGAATGTCATCAGGGCAATGCTAACTACTCTAATAATCCTACTAAGTAGGATTATATATATATATATATATATATATAGGTATAGATATAGATACAGATATATAATACCCTAATGAAACTCAAGCATATATCAAAATTTGGAAGGGAATATCATTTATCATATTTACAAAAAGAAAAAAAATACAAGCTGATGTTTTTAAAACTTCTATCCTCTTTCATTCAAAAAAGTCCTTTATATCCATATGCAAAACTAATGGACTTATTGAGAGCTACTGGTATGAAGAAAGACTTCATGAATTTTTGGATAGACACAAATACTTTCTTAGTCATTCACCAGAAAGACCAGCACAATTGACATACAGATACATGCTCATTATGAGAAATAGCTTTGTCCAATCCCCTCAGAGGTTAGTCATATATTTGATTAATGCCTATTTTCTTTGGCGTCTTAGTTCAAAGATCACAGATTTAAAGCCAGAAGGGACCTTAGAGGACATCTAGTAAAACTCCTTCATTTTACAGGTGAGGAAAGTGGGGTGCAAAGGGGATGAGTAATTTGGTTGAGGTCATGAAGTAGTAGAGCTGGGATTTGAACCCACATCCTCTGAATCCAGATATCCCACACTTTCCCCTACACCCCACTGCCTCTTGATAATTGAAACCTTTTGACTGGATTTAGAAGCTGAAAGAAAATGTGGCTCAGTTGGAGAAATGCTTCCTCCCTCCCTCCCATTTCTCCACTTGAAAATTCATTCTACTAAAAACAACAGTACCAAGAAACAATTTTTAAGTCATTCTTCATGATGTAGACATATCATCAACACAGGAATTGCCATTTAGAGGTGATAATGAAGCCTCTGTTTTCACACAATGGGAGTTATTTTAGTATTCTTTCCTCAGCTACTTGCTGTTTCTGGCAGTTCACGTTGTCAGATAAGCTAATGCTGGATGTGGAATATCATTCCCCTCTTTTATATCCAGCCAATGAAGAAATGATTAACTTAGTAAGGAGAAAAAAAATCTGCTGTTGCTCATAAAATGTAAAGAAATGACTTTTTTTCCCCTAATACACCCATGAATTTGAAGAACTTTTGATTGACTTAAGTATTTCTCTTCATCGTATTCAATCCCTCCCCACTCCTAAATCTTTAATATTTATTCACATTCAAAAATTATGCCACATAGCTCACTGACAGTGTGTGACCCAAAGACTTCATCCCATGGCTCATGTCTCTATCTTTAATTTTGTAGTTGTCCCAAGTTGATAAGAGACAAGTCAAATAAATGCTACCTTTCACTATGATCTTTGCTGTCAAGAATTACTTTAAGGAACTTTTATTGGTTTTCTGAAAAGAACCTGGCAAAGAAACAGTCCCTCTTCCCTCCTCCCACACCCCTGGCCCCCAAAGGTAACTGATAATATAATGACAACATTGTTTAAGAAAACATTCTGGACCTTAGAGACCCAAACAACTGCTGTTGTTGAAAGCAATCATCTTGAAAGATTATGCACTAAGTTCAATCTATCTTTTTTAAAAAAAATAGGATGATAGAGCACTATGAAATAACTGAAAGAGAATTGATTTGAAAATAAAGACCTAGATTCCACTCCATACTCTACTTAATAATTGCTAGCATTTATATGGGGCTCTGAGGATTGTAAAGTTTTTTGCACAGTTATCTCATTTTAGCTTCACAAAAAGCCTGGGAGGTAAGTATTATTATTATCCCCATTTTACAGTTGAGGAAAGTGAGACAGAAAGGAGGTAAGTGACTTGCCCAGTGTCACACAACTAATGTCTGAGGCCAGATTTGAACAAAAGTTCCTGACTCCAGGTCCAGTGCCCTATCTAGAGCACCATCTAGCAGATTCTTAATAGAGTAAATACTCCCTAAGTAATCTCAGAGTACTCACTTGCTTCATCAGCTACTTCCTCTATAAAATGGGTGAGTCATACTAATGATCTCCAGCATCCCTTTTAGCCCTAAACTACATGACCCACACAAATTCTATGCTCCATAATTTAAATGACAGAGGAGAAAATAAATTTTATATTCATATTCCATCTTTGCTTGTTTTTTTTCTTCTTTGGTCTTGCTTTTACTCTAAATAGTATGTTCTACCTCTAACTTCTACTTTGTCTTCTAATTACTTTTGATTACTTTAAAAAAGAAAGAAAGGAAGGAAGAAAGGAAGGAAGGAAGAAACCTAACCTTAAAGGAATGAAAGCAGCATTGTGCACTAGAAAAATAAAACTTGACATCACAGTACCTGGGTGTGAACCCCTGCTTTGACTCTATTTAACTGTGACCTCAGAAAAATGAGTTCATCCTTCTATTCCTCTGTATTTTTATCTGCAAAATGAGAAGGTTGGAGTACATTGTTAGATCTAAATCCAGAATCCCATGATGCTAAGATATCTCACCGCTTGAAAATCCTGAAGCAATATATGATTTAGGCTCTCAAGAAAATTCTAACAGATAAGTTCCAATATTGTTCAAGGGGATAGCACCTTCAAAAGAAGTTTAAGGACATTTAAGGTAATTAGTTTGAAGGAAACAATACTCCTTTAAATAATATTACTCTCTTGCATGTGTTTGGACAAATCATCTCTCCTCTGAGTCTTGACTTCCTCCTCTTTAAAATGAGAAAGTTGGAATTCTGAAGTCCTTTCTAGTCCTAACATTCTGAATCTGCCTATATGCGTTTGTTAAATTCAGTTTAATAATTCAATTAAACAAAAATTAAGTTTTTACCGAGTGGAAGGAGGGAAGGAAGGAAGAAAGAAAGGAAAGAAAGAAAAAAGGAAAGAAGGAATAAAGGAAGGAAGGAAGGATGAAAGAAGGAGGGAAGGAACAAAGGAAGTAAGGAGGGAGGAAGGGGAGGAAGGAAGAGGGAAGGGGAAAGGAGGAGAGAGGAAGAGAGGAGAGGAGAGAGAAAGGAGGGTCAAGTATGCAGTCCATACCTATAATCCCTACTACTGGGAAAGCTGGTAAATCACTTGAGCTCAGTTCTGAGCTGCAATATATCTAAAGCCTAGTGAGGGTATCCATTATACTTCCAGCACCAATATGGTGAGCTCCTAGAATCCAGGTGAGGCAGTAGGCTGCCTATGAAGGAGCAGCTCAGAAATGGAATATATCAAAGCTTCTATGCTGATTAGCAGTGAGATTGGGGCCTTGAATAAGAAAGGAAGGAAAGAAGGAAGGAAGGAAAGAACGAAGAGAGGAAGGAAGGAAGGAAGGAGGAGGAGGAGGAAGGAAGGAAAGGAGAGAAGGAAAGAAAGGAGGAAGGAAGGAAAGAAGGAAGAAAGGAAGGAAAGAAGGAAGGAAGGAGGAGGAGGAGGAAGAAGAAGGAAGGAAAGGAGGGAGGGAAGGAAGGAAAGAAAGGAGGAAGGAAGGAAGGAAAGAAGGAAGGAAGGAAAGGAGAGAGGGAAGGAGAAAGAAGGGAGAAAATCATTCATGTTACTTTATCATCACACCTTTCATAATGAGAGTGAAGGTATTGGTAAATCTGCTATACTCTCAAATACCAAAGCACTTCATCAGGCACAATGATACTTAACCCAAGGAAGGTATACTTTTTCTTATCTCAGTAATGGTTACTTCCATTTCCCAGTGATTCTCTTTGCCATCTAAGTACTGGTTTGCATGAAGAAGAAGATACTAACGATGAAGTTTAGAGGATTGAGGAATGAAGAAGTCTGTGTTATCATCTGTGTCTAGGAGAGTGCTTAACTGGAGTCTTCCTGTACATAAAGAAGGACCTTTCATTGATCAAGGGATTTGAGTTCCTTAGAAAGCAGATACAATAGAAATACAAACTACCATTATCAAATATGCCAACTGCTGTCACCAAATGCCTGTTTTCTATGCACTCAGCACTCCCATATTTGATTCATTTTCTCACCTGAAATGTGAAGAGATCTGGAAAATCTGAAAGGAAAGAATAGTATTCTTTCCATTTCTTCTGAAATGGGTCAGCAAAGTCTGTCTGTATTCATCAATGTTATCCTTGGAAATTGACACAGGTGATAAGAATGCCTCTTGAAGCTGAATCATTAACATATGGTCTTTTTAAAAAGGTACTTGAAAACATTTTTCAATAAATCTTTAATATAAAGGTGATTGTGTTAATTTAGTTAATTATAGAAAATAGCACTTTACTGCAGGAAAGATCTACAGGTCATTTAGTTCATCTTCTCTCAATGCAAAATTAATCCATGTATTATCTTTTTGAATTTTTTTGTAAGCTTAGACTTAAGTTTTTAGTGTTTAAAGAATAATGGTGCATTGACTGAGATGGGAGCTTGGCAGATCTATGAAGGGAAAACACAGATGAATTTAAAGTGTGACCTTCATTACTGAATCACTTTATACAGATTAATTTGCTCATGACTGGGATGTTCAGAGTCGAAGTGACTTCCAAGTCTTACTCCCTTGGCACAGGCTTGTGTGAGAAAAAAACTAGGAATTTTGATAGTGTAGTTTACTGGATGAGTCATTGTTCTTTGCTGTGGATCATCGAGTAAATGGTTTGTTCTCCTTGTATGCTTAATGTACCATTCAATCATCTTCATTTATTTAAAAATTGTAATATTAGGATGAGAAAATCTCTGTCAAAGAGCATTTGTTAATCTTCTATGTACAAATAACTGCTAGGTTTTAAGGATAGAAAAAGAAATGAAATAGCTTTTGTTCTCAAGGACCTTTCTTTTGGAATAAACAAGATGTTTGGGTATTTACAAACTATATTTATGGTAAGTAAACGGTAATTTCTAGAAGAAGGCACAAGCAGTTGGGGGGAATTAAGAAAGGTCTCAGGGAGGAGGTATTACTTAAGATGAACTTTAAAAGAAATTTGACATTCTAAGAAGCAGAGGTGAGGAAGGAGTGCATTCTAGATGTGGAGACAGGAGATAGGATCTCCCATGTAAAATATCAAGCCAGTCAGTTTGAATTGCACTAGTAAAATATCATTCGTTAAATGTCACTATTATTGTAATTTATTCATTGAGCCCATTTCTCTCCCCCTTGTTAGGACTGTTTAACTGCTGGAAGAAATATTACGTGCACTATATTTTGGCGTCTTTCACTTATGCGGCTACTTGGTAGATAATGGCAGAATTATTTTTCTTCTCCCCCTCACATTCCCTATGTTTCCAGCCAGATGTTTTCAGTTTGTATCATCTCTAGGCCTCTAGGCCAGGCTCTCATAGGTCAGGCTTTCATTTTCTTAAGAGGAGAATGAAGATGGATGAGGCTAGGCACCAAGTTCCTTCAGTATCTGTCAGTGCTGGGACAAAGTGAATAAGAGTATAGGATAAGATGTAATTTTCACCTGCCTTTCCATCCACTCAAGCCACCTCTATAGCCCCCATCCTTTGCACAGCTAAGCTACACAGAAGTAAGCTACATTGCTTTCCTACATTGTCACTTACTTTTCATCCCTTTGAAGCATTTGACCTAACCATTCAAATAAAACTTTTCTCTCTAAAGTTACCAACCAGTCCTCATCACTTTTGACCTCTCTATAGATGGTAACTATCCTTTCTTTCTAGTTCTTTCTAGTCTTTCTTGAGTTTTCATAATTCTCTCTTGGTTTTGCTTCTTTCCTCTCATACCAATCCTCAGTCTTATTGGCTGGATCATCATCCATGCTTTCTTTCTAACTGTGGTTGTTCCCCAAGTCTCTGTTTCACATTTTTCTTGGGGATCACATTAAAGAAGAAAGGGAAGGAAGGAAATAAACATTTATTAAGCACTCACTGTGCACTAGGCACTGTGCTATATGCTAGGGGTACATATGTAAGCAAAAAGAAGATAGTCTTTGCCTTCAAGAAGCTTACATTTTGATAAGAAAGAGGACCACACACAAAGGAGAGTTGAAAAGAGTGTATGTAATGTATATGTGTATATTTGGGTAGGAGGATATAGAAACAACCACACTGGCACACTCAGGATGGCTGCTATCACAGGTTCTTTAATCTATTTTTAAAGGGAAACAACTTTAAAGGGGTCAACAGTCTTCTTTAATTACATTCACTAGTTTAGGGGAAAAGTCAGCATCCTAAACATCAGAGAAAATATAAGCAGAGAAAATATAAGTGGAGAAATTAGACCAACAGACAGGGCTCTGACTTCCTGAATCAAAGCAATATTGCTATACACCTATATACATCACTGGATTGAGAGCCTTTACATCTGAGCAGTCAAGGAGTTCTGAACATATGGCTACTCAGAGTTTTGAACAGGGAATCAAAAGGTCCTTCTCATAAGTGAGCCCCCAAAACAAAATACTAAGTCAGAGTATATACACACTTCTTAGAGCCAGAAGGCATCACAACCCTCATGACTGAATGCTTAATTAGAAATTAGCAAAAGGTGTGAAAACCTTCTTATAAGCAAACCTCCCCTTGATCCTTAATAGGCTCTGCATAAGGGCTATTAATGGGCCGGGAAGGTCTTACATCTCATTAACATTACAGAGGAGAAAGTATGGTTTTGAAGTCTAGAAATTCAAGAACAGGGCCAAGAAGAGAATGAAGGCAGGGTGGCATGGAGTCATCCAAAAAATGAAGGCTCCAGGAGGAACTAACTAACCCCCATGAATTCAATGATAATTTTATGTATATTATTTCCAGATCTACTGAGCCAGCTCAGTTCTTTGTTGAGCTCTAACTCAACATCCCCAAATTCTTAGTTGATATCTCCAACTGGATATCCCTTGGGACAACTCAATCTCAAGATGACCAAAATGCAATTCATTATTTTTCCTCCTTAATTCATACCTCTTGAAGACATGTCTTTCTGTTGAGGAAACTACCAGCTGAAATCATTCAGCTTCTCAGATTCAGAATTAATCTGGACTCTTCTCTGTCTCTCTCCCCACCTCCATCTACTATTTCATTTCCTATCTTCTTAACTTTCATAGGATTTCCTTCATACTTGAAATCTTTTACTTCTTTGCTTCCATGTCTTATAGTAGCTTCCTTAAATGCTCACTTCCTGTGCCAGTACCTCCCAAATCCATCGCTTTCTGATCCTTCAAATTTGTAATTATATCTCTCTCCTCTAATAATTGTTTATATTCATCTCTGTATAAATGTTGTATATCTGTGCATAATATAAGTAAGCACTTTGACGTCAAAGACTAGTCTTCATTTTGTCTTTGCATCTCTAGCACTTAAAGAGAGACTTATAGCAGTCATTTAAGTAATTTTGGATTGGACAGATTACATAGAATTGGAATAAAGTTGACTGGAGAGGATTCGACAGAAGGGGAAAGAGAAGGGATGACTAGGAGTCAATGGTTGACTAAATTCACTAGAGCAGTGCAGACAATTCAGAAAAGTTCCATAAGCTGACAACAAGAAAGATGAGTGGAAGGTCCAGGGATTATGTGACAAATATTCCATAATTCTGCCTCATGAATTGCCAAATGCCATTATACAATAGACTAGTCCCATACAGTGCTTTCTTGGTTTAACCACAACTACTGAGATAACAAATTCTACTCTGTTGACTGTCCTCTAATACCTTCAATTTCTCCACATCTGTTTTATTTCAGCTACCAGAGCAATTCCATGTGCTCTTTCCTTCTGAAAAGGTTCTTGGAATGTTAGTACTTAATGTTAGAGCACTGAGAAGAATCTCTATTATTTCATTCAGTCTATAAAACCACAAAATCCATTTTGTTTTATAAACTGAAAGTTATTTTATGAATAGAATAGAATGTTGACCTAAATTGATCTGCTTGTCATTGAAGCCTGTTCCTAGTAAATATACTGTCCGGTATATTTTTTTCTAAGAGTTTTAGATTCTTACTTGTAATAGATTGTTGATCGCTTTTACTAACTCATAGGCAAGGTGTAACTGTTGACACTATATTTGTCACATAATGAACCAACCTTGTTAACAATAATCCCATGCCCTTATTGGGAATCCATTTGAAAATGCCATGGAAGTATTACTACTGAGAGATTTATTTTGGCAGATCAGTCTCCAGAATAATCATTTAATTCATAACACTGTGGCTCTTTAGATGAGTCACACTGAAGCAGACCATTTTCTGCATCAAAGTAGAATTAATAAGGGATGCATCTTGCAGAATAGGAACAGTAATGGGCACATTATCAAATGGCATCTTTAATGTCTGCACCATGACTTAGTGCTGCCATTGGAATAAGCTATCATTCAAAAGAAACTTGTAATTAAGACTCTTACTCTGGGCCTTTGGTTGGAAGAACATTGATATTTAAAAGGCAGGCTTTTGTTCCAAGGAAAAGCTTAGAGTCATTAAAGGCATTGTAGAAGTTCCCATTAGTAATCCAATATACCCTACTCCTTTTTTCAGTCCTAGTCCTATTTCATTGATCCACAATATCTGTCTAAAATTTATATCCTGATGAACTATTTCTGCATGTTCTCAATCCAGCTGCATTTTATATAACAGGGGCAATATGCATTTTTCATCCAATTGGTTTTTCCTTTGTGGATAGTTAGGCTTAACTCTCTTTTGAGTGATCATGGATGTGATTCAGGAGGCTCTGCAATATTATAGGACTTAACATGATTAGTTTACTATCATATTCAAAGAGTAGAATATGGAAGATGGTATCATATGTAGGAATGCCTTCTTCCATTTTGCATTTATACTGGGCATTCCCTATACAGTAGCATATACCTTTAGTGAGCATATGCCTCTCAATATTTATTCCTTGTTTAATGTTAATAAGCAAAGAACACTTTAAAATTTATCTCTATAGTTAAAGCTTCCAGAGACTCATGTATGACTTTGTCCTGTACATAGAAGATGTCTAGTTAGAAGAGAGTCTTTAGGGTAATGTTTTGTTCTACTGAATCAGTTGTTTCTTTGATGATCAATAAAGAATAAACATAATAGTACCTTGTATTCTCCACACCTTTTTGTAAATATGTGACTGTAAAATTGTGGTCTCCTGAAGAACATCACTTACCAAAACTTGCCTGTTCTCTCATGACATCACCAAAGGCTCCTTCTATGCACATGTAGATTACTCTTATAAAAGTTCTGGAGCAATAGGAAAACTGTCATAAGGAGAAGCCATGCTTTGTATTTTCTAAGTTGTCTTAAAGATATACTAAAAAGGTCGGAGATTTTTTCCAAATGTTTCATATTCTTACCTCTTTGAGGTACTCTAGGTTTCATGTTGCTAGACTCTATCCAACTGTTTTTGCTATCCTTGTTTTCATTTTAATGATATTTTTGTTTCTTCATAAGGCACTTTGGATACTGGGACTTAAAAGTCCAGCATGTTGTTTCTGCTGTCCCAAAAGCATACCTCTAATTTTACCTTTTACATGAGCCCTTTTCCTGATTGCCAGGATTACTAGTGATATCACTGACTCCATATTACCCTATAGTTATTTTGCATATGTTGTATATATGTAAGTTCCATATGTACTCATACTTGTATATGTTTAGGTCAATAGAACTTAAACCCCCTGAAGTCAGAAACAGATTCATTTCTGTTTTTATACCTCCAATGACTAGTATAATGCCTGGCTCATAGTAGAAGGAGTGATGGGCCTAGAGTTAAGAACACCTGAGTTTAAATCCAGCTCCAGAAATTTCTTAGCTGTGTAAACCTGGGCAAGTCTCTTCTCTTTGTTTCAGTTTCCTTAACTGTAAAATGGGGATAGTAACATCACCTACTTCTCAGGGTTGTTGTGAGGATCAAATGAGAAGATCTGTAAAGTATTTAGCACAGTGTCAGGCACATTGCAGGTGGAATATAAATGCTAGCTCATCATCATCATCATTATTACTGATAAATTGGATGAAAAATAATATTATACAATGTTCATCTAAAGTAATCATTGGGGTGGAGCCAAGATGGTATGTGCCAGTGTGGCCCAAGCTGGACTGCACTCCGCTCCCAGACTGGTGTGATAGACCTTTCCCTGCAACCATCCAGGTAGTCTTGGGCTGGAGACTCATTTCACTCTGTCAGTTTTTGTAGTTCTATAGCTCTAGAATTTGTTTAGAGTCATTTTTTACAGGTGTTTGGAGAACGGGAGAGATAGAATGGGTAAATTATCTCACATTAAAAAAAGGCAAGAAAAAGCTGTTATAAAGGAAATGAAGAGGGGAGAGGTGAAAGGGAAGGAGTGAACCTTCCTCTAATCGAATCTGGCTTTAGGAGGGAACAACATACACACTCAAATGGGTATCTTATCCTACAGTAAAGTAGCAGGGAAGAGGATAAGAAGGTGGGGAATGATAGGAAGGTGGGCAGATTGGGGGAGGGGGTAGTCAAAAGTAAATACTTTTGAAAAGGGGCAGGGTCAAAGGAGAAAATTGAATAAATGATGGATGGGATAGGATGGAGGGAAATATAGTTAGTCTTTCACAACATGACTATTATGGAAGTGTTTTGCATAATGATACTTGTATAGCCTATATTGGATTTCTCAAGGAAGGGTGTTTGTGGAGGGAAGAGTTGAGAGAATTTGGAACTCAAAGTTCTAAAAACAAATGTCAAAAATTGTTTTTAGATGCAACTTGGAAATAAGATATATAGGAAATGGGGTATAGAAAACTATCTGTCCCTACAAGAAAGTAAGGGGGAAAGGTATAAAGAGGGAAAATGGGGTGATAGAAGGAAGGGAAGACTGGGGAAAGGGGCAATCAGAACACATGCTGTCTTGGGGTGGAGGAGGGTAGAGATGGGGAGAAAATTTGTAACTCAAAATTTTGCAGAAATGAATGTTGAAAATTAAAAATAAATTAATCTTAAAAATAAAATAATCAGATAATATTAATTTTTAAACATGTTACAAGGAGAATATTGCTTAAATCATAAAAGTAAAGATTCTGTGATTTCTAACTGAGGAAAGGTAACAAGACCTAATAATCAGATTCCTAAAAGTCCTAGAAAGCATATCTTTTACTTTGTACTAGTGCTCATTTTCATTTTCAAAGGTTCCTCCATGCACAGCTGGAAGCCATGTGTCTCCCTTCTACATGATATTCTGGCAAGTTTCCATCAATCAGCACTGCTCTCAGGCAAACACAGGATACTCAAATTCCCAAGCACAAGGAACGCAGGAATGTCTCCTAGTCAAGATTCAGGAACAGATTTGGGAGACATACGAAGTTCAATAGCAGGTATTTACCAAAGCTGGGGGATGCACATACCCAGTACTTAGCATAGTACTTAGTACAAAAAAATTGACCTACTGGGTGACACATGTAATTGTTAAATTATTCCACTCAACTATTTATCTTATTACAGAAAAACATACACACAGAAACGTAGGGACCACTTAGATACAGAATATCAAAAGAACCAGAGGAAAGCTTTTTGAATGTGGGCTGATTGTCTATGGAGTATTTATGGAAAGACACAGATAGGAATGACATAGAAAGAGAAGAGGTTGATGGATTGCTATCTGGGTTGGCATGGCTCACACTGATAATATTACAATTCTATTGAAATTTTGGGGGTGAAGAGGAAAATTTGAAAAGACGAGTATTTGTGAGGGGAAAAAATACTTGACCTTTATAGATGTTGGTGGTGGTTCCCCATTCTTTAAAAGGACCAAAATGACATCAAGATACTGCGTATCTGACTGTGGCTGATCAGACCAACATAAGCTCAAAAGGCTCTTCCGCAGATGAGGGACAAATAGTCCATATGAACCTTTAGAGTAGAAATGGCACTAAATTTGCACATCTCACATTTCTTTTGAGCTACTACAGTTTTGCTTTGCTCATAAAGCACAGTGCCTTCTTGATGCTGGCATGCCATACTGGGCAGTCCTGTGCCAGTGTCTCCCATGTGTTACACTTATTCCAAAGTTCTTCAGCAACCTTAATAGTGTTCTTGTATCACTTCTTCTGACCTCCATGTGAGTATTTGCCTTGTGTGAGTTCTCCATAAAATAGTATTTCAGGCAAACTTACATATGGCTTTTGATCAGAGTGGCCAATCCATCAGAGTTGCACTCCCTGCAGTAGAGTGTGAATGCTTGGCAGTTCAGCCTGAGAAAGAGCCTCATTATCTGGTATCTTATCTTGCCAAGTGATCTTTAGAATTTTCCTAGGACAATTCAAATGGAAGCAATTCCATTTCCTGGCATGTCCCTGCTAAATAGTCCAGGTTTTATAGGTATACAACTATGAGGTCAGCACAATGGCTCTGCAGACCTTCAGTTTGGTAGGCAGTCCACTTCTTTCCAACACTTTCTTTCAGAACTTCCCAAATACTGAGTTAGTTCTGGCAATGCATTCATCAATCTCATCATCTGTGTGTACATGCCTGGAAATTGTACCACCAAGGTAAGTGGACTTATGCACAGCATTCAAAAGTTCCCCATCTGCTGTAACCAATGGTTCCACATGTGGATGATGTGGTGCTGGTTGGTGGAAAACGTGTGTTTTCTTGGTGTTAACTGATAGGCCAAAATTAGCACAGGTAACAAAGAATTGATCCATACTTAGTTGTATCTCAGTCTCACAGGCTGCATTAAGTACACAATCAAATGCTATGGATGTTGTCTTATGACTTATACATAAATTGTACTTAAGGGAGGCAGAGTTGCATAAAGTCATAAGCCTCACTCTCTCTTCTGGAGTCACTGAAGTCCAGTGCCAGGACAAAAGCGAAGACAATTGGTTATGGCTCAGGATGTAGTGGATGGACTTGGCATCTTCCATGTCTAACCAAACTCCAAGTGTTCCATAGCACCTGTTTTAGGGGCCTTCATGGCTGTTGGAACAAATTGTTCTCATCCACCCATTCCACCAAGGGGAGTCTTCACGTGTTTGGGGTAGACACTCCCTTAACTCAACAATGGGTTGGAGGCCTGTCAGTCACCTTCACCCTGATTAGCTCATCCACCATAATGCTTTATTGGTCACAATGTATGCTACAGCTTTTAGGAGCTCCATGTGAGAGCTGGGTGGATTAGGTGGATACCAAAGGTGGAAAGCAGCACTGAAAAGGGGTCAGAAACCTTCACACCAGAAGTACTAAGCTTCCCCAAACCCGTTACACCCCAACTCTTTTAAGCAGAACTCCCAGGACGAAAGATCACAAACACATAAGGTCCTCACTTTTAAATTATTTTAGATGGTTTCAAAAGATGGAGGGCATATATATGGCACACTTAAAAAATTTTTGAATGACACAAAACTGGGAGGAATAACTAATACACTAAAAGATAGTCAGTGTCCAAAAAGAGCTTGATAGGTTGGAGCATTGGATTGAATCGAATAAGGTCAAATTTTGGAATAGTTAATAGACCAGTGATTTTATTGGTGGAGTGAACTCCTAGATGAGGAAGCTCCCTATCTATACCAGGGTGGGTTAGCAGCTTCTATGACATTTATAATCTTCAAAATTTATGTAGAGAATCTAGATATTAAGCAATTTACCTAGGTCCTAGCCAATATTCACAGGAGGACTTGAACCCAGGTCTTCCCGGCTTTGAAATTGGTTCTCCATCTACTACGACACATTAAATTTAATAAGAATGTACTCGGTTAATAATAATAATAACAAATGCATGACTGGCCAACCTGCTTTTATATTCATTCAAGTTGTTCATGATACATTTTAACATATCACAGTATGCTTACATCCAACATTTGTCCTTCCATTGCTCTTTGGGTCAACTTTTACTCTGCTTCTTCTGAGATCATAGTGTGCTGTGACTGAGAATCATACAGCATCACCAACAGAACAGTAACATTTAAGATATGGGTTTTTGTGTCAGGGAGCACCTTGGGGTCACTAAAAAGATTACGTATTTTTCCCTTCATATTCAAATCTGACTTTACAATCCTAATGCAGTTTATGTGAAGTTTCAGATGTTCCCACATATGCTTTGATGTTTGTGACTATTTTCCTTGCCTTCTCTATAAATAGGCGTTCTCCTTATCTTTTTAGTATTTTTTTAAAGCTATGTTTACATGACACCAAAATAATGGGCTAATTCAGCTGTTTACTTTTTTAAAGGTTTAATTCAATAAAATTGTGCTGATGAAAGATTTCACTTTGGAGATAGTTAGGCGCACATATATAAACACAATCTAGATCTTATTAAAATTATGTTTAATAATAAGGGCAGCTAGGTGACACAGTGGATAGAGTACCAGACCTGAAGTCGGAAAGACTTGTCTTTCTGAGTTCAAATCTGGCCTCAGACACTTATTAGCTGTGTGACTCTGGGTAAGTCACTAAAATCCGTTTGCCTCAGTTCCTCATCTGTAAAATGAACTGGAGAAGGAAATGGCAAACCACTCCAGTATCTGCCAAAAAACAAGACAAAACAAAAACACATAGGGCCACAAAGAGTCAAACATGAGTCAGAGGGCTGGCGTTACTACTTCTGCCCTGGTTTCAGATGTTAAAGGGCTGATTAGGCTTCATAGTAGTGTTCTGGGCTAGCCCTCACTCAGGCCAGTCCCTCGTTCATGATGTGGGAACAAAATTCAACAACTCATAAAATGTGATATACATATCCATAACAGAAGAAGAATAGTCAACATGGATTTGAAGTGAGAAAATCTTAAGCTGTTTCAGCTGAGTAAATCTCTCTTGCCTATTATTTTTTATCAACCAAGTATCAGAGTGGCTGTTTTGGACTCAGGTGACTAGGAAGTGATATCAACAGTCTGAGCCTTTGGTCCACTGAGCCAGTTAAGTCCTTGGTATTTTTCAACACATTTAAAGGATAAAACAGCCTAACTTGTATAGGAATACTAGTTAAGATATTACTCCTACCATAGCTTATTAACCCTTACTTAAAAAGACCCATCAAAATGAGGTTAGGCTAAATGCGCCTTTTGGTGAATTCTATATAAATTAGACTTAATAAGGAGGTGGAGCTTTCTTGACATAATGAGTAGTTTATTCCTATGTAAACTGCTGGGTTTTTTAATTGTTTTAATCAATTATCACATATGCCTGTGGATGAGGATATAGAAAGGTGCACCCATCATTATCCTTGCTGAATGTTTGCATTTAGTAAAGGAAACTTTTTTACTATATGTCTTGCTGACTCAGTCTCTCCAAATGCTGCTGGTCAATGTGCAGGACTTTATGATAAATGAGAATATAATAAGAATATGTCTAACTGTGTGACACTAGACAAGTCATTTAACTTTTCTATGCCTTGGTTCCCTCATCAATAAATGAGAAAGTTGGACCTCATGACCTTTAGTCTCCTTCAGCTCTAAATCCACAATGCTGTGATTGTATAACCGAGTTCAAGACATTAGGCTCAGAAGAACTCCTTACTGCAGTATCCAATGGAGACTTCATCATACTATAACTCAATAAAGCACTTGGGATATTAAGTATACAATCAAGCATCTGCTTTATTTAAATGGCATCACAAAGGCACAAATGACAGAGGCTCTCCTCACCCTTCTGCTTTTGGCAAAGACCCTCTCAGTGACTGAGGTAGAGACCTATAGGGAGGAGGAATTGCACTCTGTAAAGTCTGAGGAGCTCTTGAGGTGCAGATGAAACAATCGTATATGCTCTTCCTAGAGGCACTATCTAGATTAGATGATTTCCCATTTGAGATCCTGCATCTGTACTCCAGATCCTGCCCTTCTGAGGAAGTGCCTGATTGGTTGTGCTGGCAATGCAGTATTTAAATCAACTCTTGGCCTACTTTGCCAGGTAACTGAAAGAAAATCTGTTTGTGATTGCCAAGCCACTTTGAAAAAGCATGAAGAAGAAGAGAGGTTCTAAAAAGATTGGAGAAGAAAAAAAATGTTGATCTATTTTAAAAGAAAAAAAATGGATGAGATAGAGTCCTTGGTCTAGTATTTAAGGACCTTCACTTGGGGTTCCAATTTACCTTTCTAGTTCACGTCATTCTCCTTTGTGCACTCCTGTCATTGTGCAGTTTTATAGTCCATTTTCCATGCCTCTGACATACTTTCTCCTTATCTCTGCCTTATACTCTTCTTATTTTCTGGAATCAGCTCATTTGTCAGAAATTCTCACCTGATGTCATTTTCTCCCTCTTCAAATATTTTGAGAGCATACTGTCTCTGTGTCTTTCATGTCCCCACACCTTTATTCGGGGGCATACTTTTAAATGTTTAACAACTGGCTCGGGGTGGGTGGGGTTCTGCATGATACACTTTTAAATATGTGTACATTAATTAGTACATTATGTCTATTACTAATATTTTCTCCACCACTTTCTTAAATCTAGACATCCTGCAAAACAATAAATTGAGCCCTAATTCATAGCGTTGTCTGATTTTTATGGTATAAATATTCACACTGAAAATTTAATGATCACCTCTCAAGAAGCTAATTTGAACTGGCTCCCATACATCCCTGCAGCTTTATTTTAGCTTATCTCTATAAAAGCTCCATTAAACCCTACCAATAAAACATGAGCATTTCAGGTTGCAAAGAGTTTCCTTTTTAAAAAATTTGTATCACCAAGTTCCTAACACTATGTCTCGTGAGTGATAAGGATAGGAACTGATCTGAGACTTCACTGGTATAAGAAAACTCCTAGAGAAGGAAGCTCCTTTCACCAATTCAGATTAACACCTTCCCTGAAATTTATAGTCTTTGAGATTTACTTAGAGCAGGGGTGGGGAACCTGGGGCCTAGAGGCCACGTGTGGCCTCCTAGGTCCTTGGGTGCAACCTTTTGACTGAGTCCAAGTTTTACGGAACAAATCTTTTTATCAAGGGCATTTGTTCTATGAAGTTTGGATTCAGTCAAAGGGCCACATTTGAGGATGGAGAGGGCCATATGTGGCCTTGAGGCCACAGCTTCCCTCTCCTGGACCTAGAGATAAGTGACTTACCCAGAGTCAAATTAGTGTGAGTCCGAATTAGAACTCAAACCCAGATGTTCATGATTTCAAACCTGGTGCTCTGTTCAATATACTGAACTTCCTCCTATGCTAAGCCCTTCAGAGGTATATAATAAATGTGTGCTGAATTTGATTGAGTTTGCATAATATAGCTGAGTTAGTGTGTGTTGTGTTCAATCATGTCCCATTTTTCAAGACCCCATTTGGTGTCTTCTTGACAGATAGTGGAGTGGTTTGACATATCCTTCTCCAGCTCACTTTACAGATGAGGAACTGAGAAAAATAGGGTTAAGTGACTTGCCCAGGGTCACACAGCTACTAAGTATCTGAGGCCAAATTTGAACTTGAGTCTTCCTGTCTCTAGACCTGGTGCTTTATTTACTGTGCTACCTAACTGTCCTCCAGTTAATCCTACTTAATCAATTTTAACCTGATTTCAATTTCTGAGGAGGGGGGAAATCTGCTAGAGGACACTATTTAGAGATGGTTTGTAAGCATTTTAAAAAGATATCCAGGCAGTAACCAAGATACATTATTCCTTTATTAAGAATAGGCCATGATAATCTAACCTTATTTGTTTTCTTTTACTGTGTTATTAAGTTAATAAAAATATAAACTCAACTTTATATTACACTTTTAAGATTTGCAGAGGACTTTTGTCAAGACTATCCTGTGAGGTAGACATTATTATGTGTTTTGTTGGGAAAGAGGGAAGAGAGAGAGAAGAAGCATTTATTAAATGCCTACTTTGTGCCAGGCATTGTGCTGATCCCTTTACAAATTTTATCTGATCTAATCCTCAGAACACACCTGGGAGGTAGGTGTGATTATGATCCTATTAATAGTTGAGGAAACTAAGGCAGAGAAAGGTTAAGTGACTTACACAGGTTCACACGGTAAGCATCTGAGGCCAAATTTGAACTCAGATCATCTTGACTCTGGATGAAGAAATCAAGACTCAGAGCAGTGACATGATCCTGACAAAAATATGGACTAGATGATATATAGTTAAATGTATAAGAGAACTGGTGGAATGCTGAAACCCAAAACGAAGTTAGTAAAGGACAGATGTTCACTAGCAGAAGGTCCCTAGAAATTTTTCTTTTGTCTTGTACAGTCTGATCGACTTGTTAATGATTTGGAGGAAAACAAAGGTGATTTCCCCATTGATTTATTTGAAAATAGGAGAAACTATGGGAAAAATACCTACCACATTTGATGGCTGAGTAAAGCATCCAAAAAGATTTCAAAATATGTAGAACAAGGGGCCTAAACTAATAAATGTAATGTTGTTTTCACTGAGAGGAAATAAGCTGTTTGAGAACAGGGTATGGTCTCTAACAGAGTGATAACATAATTTCAAATAGACTGTATCCAATTTATCCTCTATCTACATTTACCTATTTGTCTGTATTATCTTTATTCATTTATTTGTTTATTTATGTATCTACTTATTTTTTTTTATTCTCACCATATTTGGTCCATGAATTAATTCTTTGAGATCAATTATATAGTACATTGCCTTCTCTTAACAAAGCAAGCATATTAAACTATGAAATTCAATGCTCCAAGGAATTTATCCCTGTCCTCTGTCCCAACCACATCTTTAATAAGTACCTGAAGTATATCACACCTTAGTTATAGAACTCTGAGCTTGCTACATGTGGATTTAAAATTAATTTTGAGTTCTCTGGCATTTTTTACAAAGATGAAACATAATAGGGATTTATGCAAATTCTATACGTGACTTCAAAAAACCAATTTTATAAAAATAGGGATGTTGAAACTTAGCTAGACATCAGATTGTATGAAAAAGAACTATGGAATTGATTTAACTACAAATTCAACATGAACGAACACAACAGCCAAAGTAGATAACTGACTCTTAAAATGTAGTAAGAGAGGTATTAGTGTACAGACCAAAAAGGAGGTGATAGTTGCACTGTGCACCACCTTAGTTAGGCCACATCTGAAGGACTGTGCTCCATTCTAAGCCATGCATTTTGGAAAGAACATTGAGAAGTGGAGCAACATAAGAAACATGAAATCAGGTTATCAAAAGGGCTAGAGTCCATATGGTATGTGTATCAGTGAAAAAGGAGATTAAGGGGACAAGACATACTTTTTTGGTTATTTATTCATTACAGTTATATCTGACTCTGCCACCACATTTGGGGTTTCCTTAGCAAACATATCAGATATCTTTGCTATTTCCATCTCCAGCTCCTTTCTTTTAATTAATTAATTTATTTTTTGTTTTCAATATTCACTTTGATAAGCTTTTGAGTTCCAAATTTTCTCCCCCTCCCTCCTCTCCCCCATCCTTAAGACAGCATGCAATCTGATATAGGCTCTACATGTACATTCACATTGAACATATTTTCACATTAGTCACGATGCAAAGAAGAATTATAACCAAAGGAAAGAACCACAAGAAAGAAGAAACAAAACAAAAGAGAGAAAGAGCAAATAGTATGCTTCAATCTGCATTCATACTCCATAATTCTTTCTCTGGATGTGGATAGTATTTTCCATCATGAGCCTTTTGGAGCTGTCTTATAACCTTGCATTGCTGAGAAGAGCTAAGTCTATCAAAGTCAGTCATCACACAATGTGGCTGTAACTGTGTACAATGTTCGCTTGGTTCTGCTCCCCTCATTCAGCATCAGTTCATATAAGTCTTTCCAGGTTTTTCTGAAGTCTTCCTGTTCATCATTTTTTATGGCACAATAGTATTCCATTACATTCACATACCACAACTTGTTCAGCCATTCCCCAATTACTGGGAATCCCTCAATTTCCAGTTCTTTGCCACCACAAAAAGAGCTGCTCTAGATATTTTTGTACATGTGGGTTCATTTCCCATTTGTACAATCTCTTTGGGATACAGCCCTAGAAATAGTATTGCTGGCTTGAAGGGTATGCACATTTTTATAGCCCTTTGGGCATAGTTAAAAATTGCTCTCCAGAATGGTTAGATCAGCTCACAATTCCACCAACAATGAATTAGTGTTCCAACTTTCCCACATCTTCTCCAACACTTATCATTTTCCTGTTCTGTCATATTAGCCAATTTGATAGGTATGATGTGGTACCTGAGAGTTGCTTTGATTTGCATCTCTCTAATCAATAGTAATTTAGAGCATTTTTTTCATGACTATAGATAGCTTTAATTTCTTCATCTGAAAACTGCCTGTTCATATCCTTTGTCCATTTATCAATTGGAAAATGAGTTGTATTCTTGTAAATTTGACTCAGTTCTCTATATATTTTAGCAATGAGGCCTTAATCAGAAACACTGGTTGTAAAAATTCTTTCCAATTTTCTGCTTCCCTCCCTCCTAATCTTGGTTGTATTGGCTTTGTTTGTACAAAAACTTTTCAATTTAATGTAATTAAAATCCATTTTGCATTTCATAATGTTATCTGTCTCTTATTTGGTCACAAATTCTTCTGTTCTCCATAAATCTGATGGGTAAATTATTCCTCACTCTCCCAGTTTGTTTATATTATCAGCCTTTATATCTAAATTGTGTACCCAGTTGGACTTTATTTTGGTATACAGTGTAATGTGTTGGTCTAGGTCCAGTTCCTGCCATACTATTTTCCAGTTTTCCCAGCAGTTTTTGTCAAATAGTAAGTTCTTTTCCCAGAAGTTGGAGTCTTTGGGTATATCAAACAATAGATTACTATAGTCATTGACTATAGTGTCTTGTGTACCTAACCTATTCCACTGTTGCACAACTCTATTTCTGAGCCAGTACCAAGTAGTTTTGATGATTGCTGCTTTATAACACAATTTAAGATCTGGTATGGCAGGGCCACCTTCCATACCATTTCTTTTCATTAATTCTCTTGATATTCTAGAACTTTTGTTCTTCCAGATGAATTTTGATGTTATTTTTCTAGCTCTATAAAATAATTTTTGGTAGTTTGATTGGTATGGCACTGAATAAGTAAATTAATTTATTTAGAACTGTCATTTTTATTATATTAGCTTAGCCTACCCATGAGCAACTGATGTTTTTCCAATTATTTAAATCTGACTTTATTTGTGTGAAGAATATTTTGTAATTATGTTCATATAGGCCCTGGGTTTGTCTTCTCAGGTAGACTCCTAAATATTTTATAATGTCTACAGTAACTTTAAGTGGAATTTCTCTTCCCATCTCTTGCTGTTAGACTTTATTGGCAATATATAGAAATGCTGAGGATTTATATGGGTTTTTTTAATCAAATTAAACAAAGGCTTATCTTTTTTGCTCTTTTTTTTTTCATAAAACCAGCTCTTAGTTTTATTTATTAGTTCAATAGTCTTCTTAACTTCAATTTTATTAATCTCTCCTTTGGTTTTCACTATTCCTAATTTGCTATTTAATTGGGAATTTTTAATTTGGTCTTTTTCTAGCTTTCTTAGTAGCATACCCAATTCATAGATCTCCTCTTTCTCTATTTTATTCATTTAAGCATTTAGAGATATAAAACTTCCTCTAACAACTGCTTTTGCTGCATCTCATAAGTTTTGGTATGTTGTCTCATTCTTGTCATTCTCTTGGATGAAGTTATTGATTGTTTCTGTGATTTTTTATTTAACTCACTCATTCATTAGATTTAGATTATTTAGTTTTCAATTGATTTTAGTCTATCTTTCCACGGCTCTTTATTACATATAATTTTATTGTATCATGATCTGAAATGGATGCATTTAATATTTCTGCCTTTCTGCATTGGATTGTGAGGTTTTTATGAAATAGTACATGGTTAATTTTTGTGTAGGTACCATGTACTACCAAAAAATGTATATCCCTTTCTATCCCCATTCAATATTCTCCCAAGGTCTACCATATTTAAATTTTCTAAAAATCTACTTCCCTCCTTAACTTCTTTCTTGTTTATTTTGTGTTTAGATTTATCTAGCTCAGAGAGGGAGAGGTTCAGGTCTCCCACTAGTATAACTTTGCTGTCAATATCTTCTTGTAACTCCCTTAACTTCTCTAAATATTTGGAGGTTATAACACTTGGTGGATATATGTTTAGTAATGATATTGCTTCATTTGCTATGGTGCCTTTTAGCAAGATATAGTTTCTTTCCTTTTCTCTTTTAATTAGAATTATTTTTGCTTTTGTTTTGTCTGAGATCAGGATTCCTACTCCTGATTTTTTATTTCACTTCAGCTGAAGCATAATACTACAGCCTTTTACCTTTATCCTGTATATATCCCTCTGTTTCAAATGTGTTTCTTGTAAACAACATGTTGTAGGATTATGATTTTTAATCCATTCTTCTATCTACTTCTGTTTCATGGGAGAGTTCATTCCACTCACATTCACAGTTATGATTACTATTTGTGATTTTTTGTCCATCCTATCCCCCCACTTGTTTATGTTTTTCTTTACCCTTCCCCATCTAACTGCCATTAGGGTAAGTTAGATTTCTGTACCCAGGTGAGTATGTTATTCCCTCCTTGAGCCAAATCTGATAAGACTAATGAGAGTAAGGTTCCAACAATACTCATCACCCTCGTTCTTTCTCTCTACTGTAATATGTCTCTGTGCTTCTTTATGTGATGTAATTTACCCTTTTCTGCCTCGTCCTTTTCTCTTTTCCCATTACAATCATTTTTCAACACTTAATTAGGTTTTTATCATCCCATCAAAATCAATTTAAACGCACCTGCTCTGTCTATGTATTTCCCATCTATATGATGTAATAAAGATACAGTTCTCAAGAGTTGTATCATCTTCCCATGTGGGGATGTAAACAGTTTGTCCTTACTGAATAACACCACCCCTTCTTGTTTACCTTTTTATGCTTCTGTTGAGTATTGTATTTGAACAGGAAATTTTCTATTGAGCTCTGGTCTTTTCATCAGGAAATCTGGAAATCCCCTATTTCAGTGAATGTCCATCTCTTCCCCTGAAACATTGGGCTCGATTTAGCTAGGTCATTGATCCTTGGTTGTAATCCAAGCTTTTTGCCTTATGGAATATCATATTCCATGCCTTCTGATCTTTTAATGTAGAAGCCGCAAGGTCCTTCATAATACTGACTGAGGTTACATGATATTTTAATTGTTTCTTTCTTGCTGCTTGTAGTATTTTCTCCTTGATCTGATAATTCTGGAATCTGGCTACAATATTACTTGGTGTTTTCTATTTGGGATCTCTTTCTGGAGGTGATTGGTGGATTCTTTTGATGACTATTTTACCCTCTGGTTCCAGGACCTCAGGGCAGTTTTCCTTGTGGTTTTTTGAAAGACGCTATCCAGGCCCTTTTTTTTCATTATGGTTCTCAGGTAGACCAACAATTCTTAAATTATCTCTTCTGTATCTATTTTCTAGATCAGTTTTTTTCCCATGAGATATTTTATATTTTCTTCTATTTTTTTCATACTCTCAATTTTGTTTGAGTGTTTCTTGATGTCTCATAGAGTCATTAGCTTCCAGTTACCCAATTCTAGTATTTAATGAGTTGTTTTCTTCAGTTAGCTTTTGTACCTCCTTTTACTTTTGGCCAATTTTACTTTTTAATGAGTTGTTTTCTTCAAGGTACCTTTTTCCATTTTGTCAATTGTATTTTTAATTTTTTTTCTTCTACCTTTCATAATTGATTTTTAAAATCTTTCTTGAGCTCTTCCAAGAAGGCTTTCTGGGCTTGAGACTAGATCATATTCCCCTTTGAGTTTTTATATGTGAGTATATTGACTATGTTGTCCTCTCTCAAATTTGTATTTTCATCTTCCCTGTCAGCAAGATATTACTCTATGGGCATTGATTTTTTAAAAATTCTTCTTGCTCATGTTCGTCTTTTTTTCTGGCTTTTAAATTTGATCTTTGCTTCTGGGGCCAGGGAGCACTGTTCCTGACTTCTTCTGCTGGGTGATAGGGGCCTGGTTACTGGTTTTCTGTGCTGGGGCCTCAGATGCTAGCAGTTGGTTGTTGTAGTGGTCTGTTATTTTATCTGGTGCTGAGCTGGAGGTGCTATGTGGCTGGTGTTGACCCTTGCCTGCTCCTCCACTCTGGTCGTCAGGATCTCCTGCTGGTCTGCTGGGTTGTCTCCAGTCCTGTACTGGTCCCCTTCAGCCCCAGCAAGAGAAACATTTCCCATTAATACCCCTAGCCTCTTGAGCTAAAAGACCACCATACCCTGCTTTTTCTGCTGGCTCCAATATTCCAGGATTTTCCCTACAGCAATATTCTCTGGGTTTTTCAAGGTCAACAAGGGAGGGTGAGAGCAACTTACTGCTTACTCTGCCATCTTGACTCCTAGAAGTTTGAATAGGTGACTTTCAAACATTCAGTGTGTGGGTTGAGAGCCCCAGGAGAAGCACTAGCACAGCCTGTGTGCTAGACTGCACTCCTCTCTCAGTATGATGCAACAGATCCTTCCTGTCGACATCCCAGGTTGTCTTGGTCTGGAAATCTGTCACACTTTGTCTCTTTGTGGATTCTGTCACTCTAGAATTTGTTCAGATTCACTTTATAGAGGTATTTGAAGCAGTTCACGGGAGAGCTCTGAGTCTCTGCTTCCACTCTGCTATCTTGGCTCAGCCCTGCTCCAGCTCCTTGTATAGATGAAAAAGTTGAGGCAAATAGGGTTAAATGATTTAGCCAGGGTCACAGCACTAATACGTATGTGAGGTCAGATTTGAATTCAGGAACCTGAGTCTTCCTGACTCCAACCCCAGCATTCTATCCATTGTGTGACTTAGCTGCCCAGGAGATACCTGCCTTCCAGCATTTAAGGTTCAGTTATGTAGAAAAAGTAGGCTTGATTTTTAAAGTTGCAAATTCAAGGAGTAGTTCTGAATTAAGAGCTGTATGTGGATGTTACTAAGAGAGATTTATGTTGTTATAAGTGAGGAGGGGGATACTAACAATTATAGCTGTCTAAAACCAAAATGGGTGGCTTTCTTTGGAGGTAGAGTAAATATCTCGCTGGAGAGCTTTAAGATGAAGCTAGATGATTACCTGCTGAGCATATCACTGAGGGGATTCTTTTCAAGTACCATTTGGATTCTACATCCTCTGAGCTTCTTTCCATATATTCTGTTTTTCTATGCTTCTGCATAAAAAAGAAAGGAGCACAGATTTGGAATATACAATCTCAGAAGGGTTAAGAATTAAGCTTTTATTGTCATTTTTGTCGATTCAGGATAATGATTGATTAATTTCGATAGCACCTAGACTTAACATGCTTAGGAAGTTAACATTGCCTTACTATTGTCTGGTAATTTGCAAGGAACTAGAATTTTCTTACTATTAAACTCATATACTCCTCAGGAACTCGTGACGTCCCTGAAATTATGAGTATTAATAATTTCAGATACCATCGCCTCTGCAAACAGATTCCCTACTCCCCTGGCTGCTGACTTATAGGAAATGTTTCTGTTTTTCAAAGTGGAGTTAATTCCTTTTCCCCCCCTCAGGATGATTTTCAACCTTTCTTATTTCTAATCTACAAAGAAATGTTGCCCCAAGTGAAGTTTTAGCATTCAGGTTTTTAGAATGCCTGTGGCCAGCTTTACAATGAGAGTATAGATATGAAATAACTGAAAAAAAAAACTTTATTTGATAGTTTCAGGCTGACAATGCATGTGTGTTTCTCTTGGAGAGAAAAAGGTCTAAGGGCTTATGGGTACAAATAAATAAATAAATAAAGGAATTCTCCAGAAGGTTCGTTAGATTTCTTCCAGGACAAGCTTCTGGTAGCTAATGAGTTTGATAAGTGCAACATTGAATTGTCATTTTTTCTCTAAATGTTGTCATCTGGTTCAAGGTAACAAGGATTTTCTTGATGGTCTACTTTGTATTTAACAAAAAACAAACAGACAAAGGGAAATCAATTCTGCTTAAAAGATCAGATTTAATGACTTCTCTTCGTGAAAAAGTTTATTGGTGGATAATTTTGCAATTTCTGATTAATTCCATACCTATGAACTATTTTCTTGGGAGCATCTGAAGCACTTCAGTTGAGATGAACAGTGTTTTGTTGCTTAATTTGTTTAAATTGCCCACAGAACAATAGAAAGTAGTTATTTCTTTTTTCTTTGGTGAGTTCAAGATCTATCAATTAATTTATAACAAACTATCGAAGTCTAAGTTGCTCAAAGGGATACTTGGGACATTCAGGTGAAAATAATTATAAACACAGAGGGAAATATTCTATCAATTGGCTCTTTCAATGAAGAACCAATTGTGTATATTCCCTTTGCAGTGAAGACACTATGGACTATGATGTTGTCAGTGAGGACAGAGAAATTCCATAAGGGCCGAGTAATTACAGATTTGTGTATTAGATGTGCTGGCTTATTGTTTTATTAACAATTTTCTTCTATGTGTAATCAAGGCTATCTCAATGTTAAGGAAATAGAGTAATTAACAATACTTCACATTGTTATTTTAACCACCTCTGGGAACATAAAATCACTTCTCCACCCTCAGAAATAAGTTCATAAACGAAAGGCATTTATTAAGCACTTGCTGTATGCTCAGCATTATCCTCCGTGCTAAGGATAAAAATTCAAAAGTGAGACAATCACTGTCCTCAAGGGTTTTATATTCATGTGAAATAGACAGATGGCATTGATAAGGGAGTAATAGCCAGGGAAGGGAGTATTGGCTTGAGAAGTCAAAAAGAGGTTGAGTGGAACACTAGGGAATCCCCTTAATATGCTTTCTGTAGGTGTCATGTTAGCATGGATTTGATCATAGTTCTCAGGGCAAAAAACTGAAAGGTGTGTTTGGGAGGTAAGGTGCAGGGGGAGAACAGAATTAGTCCTTCACTTAAGCATTAATAAATAAATAAATATAATAAGTGAATAAAGCCTTACAATGAGCCTGTGATAAGTGCTGACATACACAAAGAAAGGTATAAACAAACAAGACATTCCTTGCTCTCAAGGAATATGTTTTCTAATGAGAGAGTTGACATGTAAACATTTAGAGTTTTATAAGATACATAGTCTATTGCCCATATTACAATATGTTGAAGGTGATCTGAAAGGGGAAGCTGCCTTAGTTGCTATGGAAAAGACTCCTGCAAAAGCTGGGATTTAATTTAGCCTTGAAGAAAGCCAAGGAATCCAAGAGGTGCAGGTGAGAGAACAGTCCCAAAGGTGTAGAGACTGGAAATGAAGTGTCCTTTTGTGTTTTTGTTTGTTCGTTTTTTGTTTCGTTTTAAGCATTGAGACATTTAATCCAATCATTAAATCAAATCTTAAAAGCTGGAGTCTGGAATACATGCTATCACCCCATATCCCCCAGAAATAATTAATAAATGTTATCACTAAACAGAAAACACTTAAAATAGGAAAAAGTGAACAGCAAGTGCTACAATTTGCTACTTGGAGGGAAGTATGTGAGAATTAATCCTAATTAGTGCAAGTATTCCAACCCATTGCAAAAACACAAATGAAAGTTACAACAATGGAGTGTCCTTTTAGAGGAACAGCAAACAGGCCAGTTTAGATCAAAAAACACTTGGAATGACAGTAAACTATGAGAAGTTTGGCAAAATAGGAAGGTGCCAGGTTAAACAAAACTTTGAAAGTCAAACAAAAGACTTTATATTTAATCCTAGAATTAAAAGAGAGGCACTACAGCTCACTGGGGTTGGAGGTAGGTGACATGGTCACCCCTGTGCTTTAGAGACACTAGTTTAGTAGAGAATGCATTCGAATTGGGAGGGATTTGAAGAAGAGAAAGCAATTAGAGGCTATTATGGCAATCTAAGCAAGAGATAAACTTCACAAGGATGAAGATCAAGACGTACAGAACCAAGGAGTACAAGGTGAAGTGACTTAGTTCTTCCCAAATGTGGTTTCTGATAGCCCTCTGGTTTGGAGGGGGAAGCAGCAACAACTTCTAGAAAGGTAATGGGGTGGATGAGGAGAGAAGGGAGAATGTATGTTATACTGGAGATTCTGCCATCACCACTAAGCGATGCAGTTGTCTACTTCTGGCAAAATGGTTAAATAGTAAACTTTGCTAAATGCGCTGAATTATGCAATGTTATCAAAAACAAAGAATTCACTATAGTCCTAAAGGTTTGTTGTGGAAAGAAACTAAGGAAGAGAACTCAGGTGAGCACAAGTGTTAAGAGCAGGAAAGAGGAGGACTTAGAAAAAAAATTTTATCGCAAAATCAGAAGAGATTAAAAGAAAACAACAAAATGCTAAGCTAAAAAAAAAGATTATAGATCTAAACTTGGAAGGGACCTGAGAGGCCAGTACAATTTCTTCATTTTACAAAGGAGGACATTAATATCCAAAGAAATTAAGTGACTTTGTCAAAGTCACACAGGTAGGATCAGAGGCAGAATTTTAATCCAAGTCCTCTGACTCCAAACTGGAAAGTCACCTAAAAAGGGAAAAGATTTTTTTTAAAGATAGATGACTTGAAAAATAAAGGCTACTTGTGGGTAAAGATTGCTTCATTCATTAAATTTATATCCTCAGCACCTAGCACAGTGACTGGCATACAGTCACTTGATTGATTGATGAAAGAGGGAGGAAAAAAAAGAAAGAGATTTTATACATGTGGCAGCACGATGGAAAGGATTTAGTTTACGTTACTTGAAAGGAAGCTATTAGACGAAGACAAGATAGAGACATCCATCGCTCCATTTCTGCCACTCTTAGTGACACACCATTTTGTACATTTGCAGCAATGAATTGGAACAAGGGAGTCTTGCTAGCCAAACAAGTCAGCTATGTGTGTAGATACATGAAAAGAAAGGGTTTTGTTTGTTTTTGACTTTATTTTGTTTTGTTTTTCAGTATGGACCTATCTATGATTTCACTCTTAAGGAACACCAACTGTAGAGATATTCTTCACAGATGGATGCTGACTGACAACTTAACTAATAGTCTTCAAGAGTGGCCTAGGGCATTGAAAAGTTAAATGACATACCCCTATTCATTCAACTTGTATCTGACAAAGGCTAGATTTGAACCCAGTTTTTCTTGACTGGCCTTTTATCCACTATGGCCTGTGGCAGAAAAATATAAATGAAGAGAATACTACAGAGGAAAGTTAGTGCTGAAGAAAGTGCCTTTTGACCAAGTTTATGTCTAAACCAAGGAGGAATGATTTGAGGTAAATTCTGAGCCTTAAGTCATGATCCCATTTCTTCAGTGACTTTGAGTTGGCTCATTCATGCTATTTTAGAACAGCTTTGTATACTGAGTAGCCTGCAGCAGGGCCAGCAGAGGCCAGCTACAGACACAGATGCTCTTGCTGCTGAGGAATAATCCAAAAAGGACACAGAGGTACAAGAGCTGCCAAGTCCCCTCAGTGGTCACTCAGAGCGGCAAAAGGAAGAGGAGTTTGGCAGTTACAGGAAGCAGGTGCCTCTTTGGGGCAAATACAAATGATAATGCCACCTGAGTCCTTCGGCATCTATGCTCTCACCCTGTGACTTGAGTAGCTGTAGCTCCTCAACAGAAGTGGTTGTAGCAGGGAGGTTGAAGGGAGCCATGTGTCACGGACTCAAAGGCAGTAGCATCTGGTGCCAAGTAAGGATCCTGCAGCTGTGGAAGAATTGTGTTGTTTCCTAAAAATGAAACTTATGTGTACTAAAGCCTAAATTTATATTTATCCACACATCACTCATCTCTTTATAAAAATGAGACCAGTTGTCAAAATAAACTCTTAGTTGCTTAGTGTTGTATTTTCTAGGTTAGAGCAACCAGGTAAAAGGTAATGGCAACTGACAAATGCTGTGCGGTGTGATTAAAAAAATTGAACATGAGAATCCAAACAGAGGGTTTTGTTATTTTCTGCAAATCTACCAGCTCCATGAAATCCACCTATAATGACATCTTCAATTAAAATCTCACTTCTTAAAAAAAAAACAAAAAAAAGTTCATTATATCAATTTCTTCTCTACTAGTCAGTTTCATCCATGCTGCCAGGCATGATGTATAGACCCCAAATGGCTGTAATTCATCTGTGTTTAGCCGCCTTGAGTATTTTTTTTCTTTCTTCGCCTAACTCTTAGACTTTCCACATGTTCTTTTAAAGTTGTTGAACTCAGAAACTTTAAAAAGTAGGGTGACAATCTAAGACAATTGCATTCTCGTATCTTTCTTGTCTTGTACTTTGCAGCAACATAATTCATCCTAAAAGCAAAAAAAAAATGCAGTTTGTTTTTTTCTCAGGACTTGCTCAAGAAAAAAAATGCTTTTAGTTTATTCTTCACATCAAATTTAATGCACAACTCTGAACTTTACAAAATATGCTGCAATATTAGCAGTTTATGTAAATATCTTTTTTTGGCAAGTATAGTTGAAAACTGCTGAACAACAACAACAAAATTCCTTAAACTGTGTCCTTGATGAAGTTCTTTTGTAAGATTTCATCAGAAATAAGTTGGAAAATTATTTTTTTCACTATTACATACTGATTGATTCAATGTTTGTTATTTTTGAGATCAAATTAGGCAACTGAAGCATCTTTAATGAAGAGTATGATTGGTTAGTGACTAGACCATAATCTATCAACCAAACAGTCAATATTTGTTAAGAATTTATGATGTATAAGGCACTGAACTCCATGATGGTAGTGAATATGTCTCATCAAATCTTTGTGTCTCCTCTAACAACTAACACGGTATTGTCTGCATTTAGTGAATGTTCCTGATTTGAATTAGTGCTTGTATAATTATTCAACTATGTAATACAGGTAATTATTTATCTTAGCAATAATATCCCTTCAAAAATAATTTTTTCACTTAGAGATTTGGGTAAATTACTTTTCAGCTGTCTATTCATTGATCTTAAAATGATTCTTTTAAGAGAGACTAACATAAAGGTTATGATAAACTAGTTGAGACAATTAATCTTAAATAATACATCTTTTTTTATTAGAATGAGATTGGCTGGCACCTATTACCAACATGTCTGAATTTCAAATGTCTTAGTTCGCTCTTCAGCTTATTTTGTGTAAAACAAGCCATCTTTCCACAAAAGTAGAAACAATCCCATTTCTCAATGTGTTCACCTCAAGGATGATGATTTTTTGGAATGCTTTTGATGAAAACTTCCTAGAAGAGATACTTTGTTCTTGGACCTTTCACACAGTAAATACAGTACATAGTCAACACAAACAATATCTTTGAAGATAAATGCCTGGTACATAGTAGGAGCTTAATAAATGCCAGTTGATTGAATACATTTAAAAATGTAGTTATATGAAAAACACAAGAGCTGGATAAAGAAAAGCAACAGAGACACAAGTCAGTCTATTCAAGTTTTTGTCATAATTTTGTTTTGTTTTCCTTTGGGGTAAGGACAATATCTAGAACTATCCTCTCATAGGTTCCAAGATAATAATTTATTTTATGAACAAGGAAATAATAAGAAAAGTTATTTCTCATAATCTTATGTACCAAAAGTTCATTGTAGAAAACACTAAGTGGGGGCTAGCTGGGGTAGAGATGGGGGTAGAAACATTAGGAAAGAGGAAAGAGCTAAATTTTAAATTTCTTGACTGCCTTGGAAGATTGTGAGTTGACACAAGATCCAAGAAATGAATGAAATTCAAATGTTCTATTTATCTAGGTGGGGATTTAAAGATCAGTGGTGTTTTTAGTCTCAATCAACACATTGGTTGTATGATAACTCACATTTGTATCACATTTCAAGGTTTAAAAGTACTTTCCTTACATGCCCCCTTTGATACACATACACACACACACACACACACACACACACACACACACACACACACGCATGCACGCACACACACTTTTCCATAGGTAGGGGACTATGGTTGTGGAACACTGAATATGTCATATCTTTTTTGATGTGTTATTTTGCTAAACAATTGTTTGCTTTTTTTTTCTTCTTTAAAAAATTCTTTTCCATAAGGGATGGTCTGAGAGAAGACAAGGGGAATACATTGGACATATCAGTGATATAAAAAATTTAAAAGAGATCAATAAAATTATTACATCTCTCTTCTTTACAAGGAATCCTAATGCAGAAAATGCAAATATCATTGTCCTTATTTTGACAGATCAGAAAATTGAAGATCAGAGAGATTGTTGTTTGTTTGTTTTTTCAACTGTATCTCCCTCTCTGGCCCAGACTCCAGGTCAGTGGCCACACATAGTCCCTATCCCATTACTAAATAGTAAAACTTTACTCTGATCTATATCTGACCTGGACAAGTGTGTCTCTCCTTAGCCTGCTGGTCCCCACTACCATAGTGATTACCATATTGGTGCCAGATAGTGCAGGCACCTGGTCACCTTAACTCTTGAAGCCAAAGAACTACTGAGTTCAAGCAATGAACCAACATCAACCTCCTCTGTAGCAAGAATTACAGGCATGAACCACCACACTTAACCATATTAAGGAGTTTGTTTATAGCCTTATAGGTAACAAGCATCAATTTTAAGATTTGAATCTGGATCTGCTTATCCCATTTTCAGTACTATTTTTCCACTCCCTAAGAAGCAACATGACATCATGATTAGAATAGGTAAATGTCTGGAAATGTAGGCTTATTCCCCCTCAGAGACTTACTTACTAGTGGTATGATCATAATACTTATTGTCTCAGGATCTCATTTTCCTTATTTGTAAAATTAGGATATTAATTACTTATATCTCACATGCTATTTAGGGAAAAAAAATTCAAACTTTCAGTTTAAAAAGATCACTTAAATTACCCCTTTCAGTACTCAGTTCTGCTATCCAAATTTATTAAAAGATTAAAACATTCATCTTTTGTCTTAAAACATTTACCCATTGAGAAGGCAAGAAATGGGATCCCCCTTATACATATTATGTCATGTAAAGCGTATTTTGACATTAACCATACTGTGGCAGGGCGAGGGTGGGGATAAAAAAGGTGGGGAAATATGCTTCAATATGCACAGAGTTCATCAGTTCTCTCTCAAGGTGAATACATTTTATCATGAGTCTTCTGGAATTGTCATAGATCACTGTATTAATCAGAGTGGCTAAGACACAATCGATTATTGTTACAATATGTTACTATTGGTATAATGTTCTAGTTCTGTTCACTTCACTTTGCATCAGGTCAAATAATTCTTCCCAGGTTTTTCTAAAGTCATTCCCTTCATCATTTCATATAGTACAATTGTTTGATTGATTTCAAATATGTTAATACCTGCCTCCATTCTCTACCTCATATTACCTGCATAGTTGAAATATTAGGTCATGTCCATATGCCTGAGATAAGCATTTAATAAACAGAGGCAGCTGGATTGTGCAGTAGATAGAGCTGTATCTGGAGTCAGGAAGACTTAATTTCAGATCCAGCCACATACTTATTAGTCATACATGCCTAGAAAAGTCACCCAACCTCTGGCAACTTCAATTTCCTCATCTGTAAAATGGAGATAACAATCGCAGGCACCTCCCAGAGTTGTTGTAAAATTAAATTAAATAAGTATATACGTATTTTTGGAAAGTGCTTTGCAAACTTTAAATAACTGTATATATATATTAGCTATTACATGGCACAGTGGATAGAGCACTGGGCTCAGAATCAGGAAGACTCATCTTCCTGAGTTCAGTGCAACCCTAGGCAAATCATTTTACTCTGTTTGCCTTAGTTCCTCATCTGGAGAGAGAGAGAGGGAGAGAGAGAGAGAGAGAGAGAGAGAGAGAGAGAGAGAGAGAGAGAGAGAGAGGGAGGGAGGGAGAGGGAGAGAGAGGGAGGGGGAGGGAGAGAGAGAAAGAGAGATTGGAGAGAGAGAAAGAGAGATAGGGAGAGGGAGAGGAAAAGGGAAAGGGAGAGGGAGAGGGAGAGCTGGAGAAGGAAATGGCAAACCACTTCAGTATTTTTGCCAAGGAAACCTCAAATGGAGGCAGAAAGAGTCAAACATGAATGAATAACATTATTAAACACAGAAAAATTGGCCAGTTTGATTTGTCATAGCCCATCTAACTTAACATCTGTACCCAAGTCACAGAGGCAAATATGTTATAAACACTCAGAAGCATTTTTAAGAAAACAAATTAAGTCATTCATTTGTCAGTCCACTCATTTAGTCTTGGATTCAGTCAAAGCTGCAACTCCTGGAGCCATAGTATGCTGGTCAGGACCCATGAGATAGAGTATAGGAAACCAGAGCTAAAACTGCCCTTCATTATTTCCCGAACATGTGATCTCTTCAGGTCTTTGACTCTGTTACTTTATGGATCATAATATAGTTAGAATGATGCAAAAGTGATTGAATGAAACCATTCTTTTTAAAATGGGATGGGAGGCTTAACCTACCTAAAGGCAAGGAGCTACACTAAATGATTTTTTGACATCCCTCTCACCAGGATTTTCCATGTATTACCAACCATATATGTAACTTAGAATGCATCCAGATGCTTCAGCTTCACAGATATTTTGGTCTACTGTTAGGTAAGTTTAAAAAGTAAATAATTAAAATATTTGAGTAATTTCTTGTTTTCCTCAACTTTCAGAAAAGCTCCCAGAATATCTTCACTAGTCTGGGAACTAGCATCATTACTTTATCTTCTCTCCATTCTAGGTTCAGCTCAAGTTCACCTCTTCAAGAAATCGTTTCTGATTTCTATACCTCAGAGTTTCCAAATTGGAGGATCAGTCTGTGGATATATTTCAGACAGTTTTTGAACTTGGATGAATTTAAACAGATATAACTATATATGTCTCAAAGATCCATGCTTTGGGTGGGAATATCTGACTCCTAAATTAGCTCCCAATTCTTTGAGAGTATTGCATTCATCTTCAATCCACAGATCAGAAGCCAGGACAGCATAAATCAATAGAGAAATTCACCATAGCTTTGTATGAATGTGGGGAATTCCTGTCCCTTTTCTATAGGGTTGCTTCATCTAAGGCTCCTTGTACCCTATGTATTATCATTGTACCCTACCAGCTTCAAGTTAAGGATGGAGCTAGAGTTATTATTAGATGTACACATTCTTATTAATGCATCCCGCTGTAAAGCCATCTATGCTGTACCATTTTATATTACTCTGTATCTTAGTTTTTCATTTCATGTACTGTCAATTTATTTTGGCTGTTGTTCAAAGATTCGAAGGATGGGAATTTCCAGCTGCTACAATTTTTCTATAGAAACAGTATCTTAAGTGTTCCCCTGGTTTTACAAGAAGATAAGGAGCATCTGGCCTTCTGTCTGTCCCTCGCATATGAACCTCCCTCTACCATCTCTATATCTTTGCACAGGCCTGGAATGTACTTAACCTCCTCACTTCAGCTAGTTCCTGGTACATAGTAAGGGCTTAATAAATGCTTGTTCTTTTCCTTTTCTTCTTTGAATCTCTAGTTTTCTTCAAAATTCTTCTCAGGTATAACCTTTCCCATGTGGTATTTTCTGGTCCCCTAAGCTGCAAGTGACTTCTCTCCTTAAATTATTTTTTATTTGTGTGTTTTGTATATCTTCTGAATATAGTTATATTAATGATGATGATAACTTGTATTTATATAGGACTTTAATGTTTGCAAAGCATTTTGCATACATCATCTTGTTTAATCCTTATAACAACCCTGTGAGGTAAGTTGTATAATCATTCCTATTTTGCAGAGGTGGAAATTAAGGTTTAGAGTGGTCAAGTGACTTCCCAGGCTCCCACAGCTTGAGGCAAGATATGAACTCACATTTTCTTGACTCCCAGTCCAGCAATCTATCCCAGTGCAAAGGATAGCTTTTTAAATGTAGAGCAGGGCTGTCCAACCTTAGGTTTTTATTGAGACAACAGGCAAGATATTTTGATTTGCTATTTTAGTGAGAGCTCTGCAGTAGCAGAGCTTTGTTTACTAAAGCATTTGTGTAAATTTCTATGCTTGTAGGCTGGCCACATAAATCACACTGAGGGCTACCTTGGACAGCTCTGATCTAGACTAAGGAAGACCTCAGTTCCAGTCCGGCTTCAGTCATTTACCAATAGAATATGATCTCTCAAAGCCTTTTTCATTTTGATTTTTGTTTCCCTAACACCACAATGCCTGACAAATAGAGGCTTGCTTGATTGATATACTGATAGATTCTAACTGGTTAACATCATCGAAGTAAACTACCACAGCACTTCCAACTCTCCCTTCTCTCTACTCACTCTCCCCTCAACCCTGATCTCCTTTTTTCAGACTCATTGCATTCCAAGCTGGCTTTCCTCCTCTTGCAGCTGAGGTGCATGTCTGGCAGTGGTGACCTTGTTCCTCCTGTTGAAATGGAGGCTCTCCAAGGCTATGCCCCTTGTGCAGCTGCTCTCCATGGTTGTAGCTGCATATGCACACATTAGCTAGCAACCCCACTCTCAAACTGAGAAGGAAAGGGCCCTTAAAATGTTAGCTTGGGCAGATTTAAAATGCTGGGCTCAGCTAGTCTTGCAACAAAATTATGGAAATTTATTTCAGTACTGATGTACCTTCCCCCAACTTCACCAGTTCTCCTTCTTGTAATCGTCAAATTAGACCCTTACAATGAACTTTGGGCCCACCATTTTTTTCTTTTCGATGTTATACATATTTATGGCCCGTGGAATACAGGGCAAAGGGCAAGACCACGCACCTCTCCTCCTTACCTCACCTGAAAAAAAAAAAACAGAGGAAATTCTGGGCCAGGGCTTCAAGCTGGCAGGCACCAATTACACTTTCAGGAAGACGGCAGAACCATTTATAACCCCTTCTGAAAACATTCATTCAGCATAACTAATTGTCTGTTATAGAAGCATTCTGGGCAAGAGGAGCTGCTCATTCCTGCAGCAAAGGTGTTAATATGTGAGGCTCATATTCAATCCATTGCTTTTGCTCACAGGTAACTGATGATTTGCTTACTTAACAAAGCTAGTGTAACTAAGATGGAATTTGTTGCCCCCCTTGGGGGCCTGGTTTTCTTCCACAAAGAAATATCAAAGAAATTTAAATGTGTTCTCATTAAACACAGTGGCCCAGATTCCAAGGTTGAGCTGAATTGCCCAGAACCCCGTTCCAGTTTGGCAGCCTTCCTATGGCTTCGACTTTTCTGTACTAGAGGCCAAGAGAAATCCTTTCTTTAGATAGATTTTCATTCAGATTACTTCTATTTCGTCCTGAATGATCACAGAAACAGCTGATTGAGCAAAGCGTGAATGAATTCAGGCCCCTGAGGACTTGCAGAGCCGACTATATGTAAACATGTGCAAACATCTTTCTGAAGCAACAAACTTCTGGACAAGAGGACAATCAGAATTCTTTGAACCAAGACTGAATTCTGGCCTGAGACATATGCCCAACTCACCCAACACAAACTGAGAGACAGATGTCTATGGAGAAAGATAGTACCTAAGCCCTGATGATTAAAGCTGTAGTGTGGAGGGAGTAAGGTATAATGGAAAGAGAATCAGAGTTGGTCTCAGTGGACCTTGGTCCAAAGCTTGACTCTACAGCTTATAATCTGTATGAACCTGGGCAAATCATTTAACCCCTTTGGGCAACAGTTTTCTTGTTTTTAAAATGAGAAGATCAGAAAACCTCTACATTATCATCCAAATCTCAATATATGTTCCTTTGGCTCATCATTTTGGCTCTCCATACAACCTTCTAGGCCACCATTGTTAATTGATTTCTTTTATAAATTGCTTTTGTGCTCCTTGTGGCAAGATAGGTGCCCTGCCAATGAGACTTCCCAGACCCCAGGAGCATGTGCAGCCTCCTTCATTATTCCAGAGAGTGTTATTTAATGTCAGCTTCAAAAGTGGAAGCATGAGAATGAAGAAATGTCCCATGCTGTGTCTGTCTTGGTACTATAGCTTTGCAGGGTTGATCTGTATGGAAATACAAACCACAGGAATCATGTTTCTGTGAGAGGAAGATGCAGAAAATCTTTATTGATGAGCAGTGGACTAAGTCATTGCACTCCAATCCATCCCATTCTTAAATGAAATCTACAATTCAAATGGTACACCTTGTAAATCAAGCCATGAAGACTTGGGATAGGGAAATGCAGTCCCTGCCTACTCCCTCCGAAGGCTGGGCAGGTATTTATTTGAATTCCTGAGTTTTTTCCTACCCATGGAGAGAGCACCATAGTGGGTTTTTTTTTAATTGTTTCCCATAATATCAGCTGCCTCTAGGCAAAACTTCCACATATTATGTTAAATTATGGAGGATACCATATGTGGTTATCGTAGTAGTATCTTAATGAGTAGACACAGAATGTAGGTATTTTAATGCTTCTGTATCTGTCATTCACATGGAGGTTATTTATTCAAAAGAGCAAAACAAAATAAAAACAAAAACAAAGACAAAAACACCTCACTCAAACATTCAACAAAAACAATTTATCATCAGTTTGTCAGCGGTAGGAAAGCTTCATTGAGCTGATGCTGACTTTGTCCTTTAAATTTCCAGCTACTACTGTTAATATATATTTTGAAGACTGTTATTCAATGAGGCAAATTTGCTGGCAAGTTGGAAATGGTGCTGTATAAAAAAGTGTTATATATTTTTGCTACAACATTTCTTTACAACTGACTGAAACACAATGAAAACAAACAAAAGATTAAAAAATGCAAATATTTCTCGATCACACACAATTACCTCAATTCATAAATTCAAAGGACCAGGGGAAAAGAAAAAAATCTCCCATCATGGCCACTGCTTTAACCATGGGTATGAACTTGTTCTCTTTTAAATATTCTTATCCTTTACAGTATTGATGGAGTTGCTTGTTTGAATTAGTGGTGTCATTTTTTCAAAGCTTTTCTGGCAAAGTTCTTCCAATAAAACAGTAAATCAAGCAAGAAGTGAACATTGCATTTCATTTTTAAAACATTATTTAAAATTTTTATTTTCTATTTCAAATTTTCTCCCTATCCACTCCTTCCTCATTCATTGAGAACGCAAGAAATACAATATCCACCTATGAAATCACGTAAAAAACATTTCCACATTAACCATGTTGAATAAGAAAAGAATGAGAAAAAAGAATAAGAAAAATAGAGAAATAGAAAAAAATTGTTAAATCTGCATCCAGAGTCCATCAGTTCTCCACCTGTAGGTTTATAGTATGCGTATGCCACTTTCTTACTTGTTATTTGTCAACTTTGATGTTTATAACTTGGAGGGATCAGATTTTCTGTATCAGGTAGCACTCTGAGATCATCCAATGATTTCAGGGCTTCAGCCTCAATAAGGGTGAATGAATTACCAAAATGGTGAAGACCAAAGAAGAATATCAGTATGATAATATCACTGCATTGCTAATGCACTGTGATATCTTTAGCTATAAAAAAATCCAGGGCAACTCAACTTGCCTAATTTCTTTCCCTACTTTGTGATTCTTACAAAGCTGGGTATCTGGGGGAAGGAATAGTAGAATGGAAAACAACCTCACAGATAGGTTGTATCATTTTGTTGTATCAATGGCAAATTTTTGGCTCATTTGATATCTTCTTAGAATTTAACATGTCATAATCAACCCAAGACTGAAATCATTCCTAGTAATCATGTATTTGCATGGAAGAAAGCAAAAAGCACTTCCTCCCTTCTTTCATTCCTTCATTGCTTCCTTCCTTTCTTTCTCCCTTCCTCCCTCTCTCCCTCCCTCCCTTCCTTCCATTTCTCCCTTCCTTCTTTTCTTCTTTTCTCCCTCCCTCCTTCCTGCCTCCCTCCCTCTGTCCCTTCCTTCCTGTCTTCCTTCCTTCTTTCCTTTATGAGGAGATGCCACTGTTTTGTGAAAAAAGTACTTTATTAGGTTTATAAAGACATGGATAGTAATCTTAGCTCTGCAATTTAAAACTGTGTGATTCAGGGAAATCATTTTGTCTCTCTGAGTCTCAACTTTCTTATCTGCAATATTACCTAAAGGCAGAAGTCTCTTACTGAATAGAGGTCTAGCAAGGAGGACATGGCTTCAAAGCTTATCTCTGAAACATAGTAGCTATATGACTATGGTAAAGTCATTTAACTGTTCAAGGCTATAAACTAGAGATGAGGCATTAATATACATCAGTGGAAGAATTTTCCAACCTGGAATTCCATAAATCTATGACATAATAAGTTATGGACAAAATAAATAACTAAATAAATGAATTAATAGCTAGGTAAATAAACAAATCCAGTCCCATGGGGTTGTTTTGAGAATAAATGGGATTTTGCCTATGGAAAGTATTTTAAGTACCATAAAGCTCTATAAAAATGTAAGATATTATCAGATTAATCATTTACAACATCATCATTATTATTAAAGGTCAGTAGGATATCATCGAATACCTTTAAGCAAATAAAGTAAAACACTACTATGAAACTCATTTGAATTCTGATCAGAAACAAGAAGTACATCTCTGGTGGTAGGCAACATAAAAGAAGAGAGGGTTGCATCTGCCTCAGCACCCAGGATAGTACCTTGAACATAAGAAGCTCTCAAAATATGATTATAATATGAATAAATTTTTCAGACTTTTTCAATGACTAGGCAAAGATATTTGAAATCATGGTGGAATTCTAATATAACACCTTACCTTGATAGAGTGGTTTAAGATTGGCAAAATATTCTGCATCATCTCATTTGATTTAACAATTCTGTGAAGAAGGTATAATTATATTTCCCATTTTATGGATGAAGCAACTATAACTGAGAAAGGTTAAGTGACCAGCCCATGATCACAGCTGCTAAGTATCTGATGCAGGGTTCAAAGTCATGTCTTTCTGATTCCAATTCCATAGATCATTCACTATGACTCTAAAATAGCAGCAATTGAGCCTAATATCTTTCCTACTTTGGTGCCGATGCTTGATGATGGTACTTTTAGATCCTGTGGAGAAGCAACTCAAAGTGCTGGAAGTTAGTTTGGGGTGATTGTTGTTTTTTAATGAAACAATTTGAATGCTGAAGCCTAAATCTATTTCATTCCTATATGCTTTAAAATTTAAAAATTAACATGTGTGTGTATATATATACACATATGTGTAAATATACATATATACATATACATGCATATACACATACATGCATATATGTGTGTATATATGTATATTTAGATAGTTTTTTTATCATAGTGTTCAGTGCTTTTTGGAAAAATGAACACTAAACAAAAGTATGCAAGACATTATATAACTAAATTATATAACTAAAAGGTATGTTGTCTGCTACTGAATGTAAGAGTTCTTGAAATTCACAGGGGAGTGAAAATAGGAACAGCTCCATAGTGAAGTAGGCCTGGAATGGACCTTGAAAACTGGATAGCATTTGGAGAAGGCAATCCCAGAAGAAGAGGAAAAAATAAGAAAGGTATAGGCATGTGAATATGCATGTTGTATACTGGAACAGTGAGGAGGCATGTCTGAGTAAATCAGTGTGAAATAAAGGTTTTAAAGAAAGGAAGAAGAAAAATACCTGGAGTTGTCTGCATTTCAAGTATGACCTTGCCACAGTTAAGGCAGGCAGAGTATTAATTCCCAGATAAAACCTTTGGCAGATCTATTCGAGTGTATATCACAAAGCTGTTTCAGTAGGACAGGGCTACTATGTGAAAGCAATCAGAAACTAAAGGCTGAAACAGGGGAGTTCTTTTAAAATGACTCAAAGGTAAACAGAAGCAGAAACACTGAGGTTTGCAGGGAGTGGATTAACATGGGACCTTTTCAGATGAGAAGTCCCCCCAGGCTCATACAGAATTGTTTTTGATGGCACTTAAGTAGAGTCTTTTTTTTCTCCCTCTAAACACTGTTTGGAGCATATCCTGCATCTATGTGTATGTGTGCTTGAGAAAAGAAGCTCAGCTCTGACCCTTGATAATAACTGTTTGAGAGAGCAACTCTTTCTCTGAAGTCTTTGAAGGGGTTGGGCTATAAGAGTTCACCTCTCCATCTTTACCTGTGTTGTCAGGTCATGGCAGGCTATGGCTTCCTGGCTGGGGCTACTATAATAACCAAACAGAGATGAAGGATAAGAATGTTTGAGGGAGTGATAGGGCAGTGACAGCAACAACCAGAGGAGTTGCCTTTTATTCACCATTGTGATAAAAAGGAAAGAATTGTTAAGCCTCACTGCTGACTACCAGGTAAGTCTTAATGTTCTCTATTCATAAGAGTCAAATGCCTGAACTGATGGACTCCCAGAAAAGGACAGAAGATTTCAAAATGCTAACATTTTAGTGGTAGAAGAAATCTTGGAAATGATCTAGCTTGGTGGTCTTAAACATTTTTTGAATAGTGCACACCTCTCCATAAAAAAAATTCAGCTCATACCACAAATATGTGCATATTTATTTATAATTTTATGTATCTATCAACATACTAACCATTATGGGAGTTTTAAACTATATGCAAAATAATTTTTATGGAGATATACAAATGAAATATTAGATCTCAGAGTCAATAGGGAAATTGTTGGCATTTATTGAGTAGAAGAAGGACACAACATTTCATCAACATTGAAAGTGGGGAACATGGCTTGGAGTGGAAAAAGACATGAAACAATTGGATGAATTTGTAGGCTACTACAAAAATCCAATTCAGAGACAATGAAGATTTGAACTAGGATGGTGGCTCTTTGAATAGAGAGAAGTGGACAGATGTGAGAAATATAGTGGAAGATTCTGATGAAGCAGGAACAGTTGATTGGATCTGTGGAAAGGAGGAGAAAAGGATAAGGCTATGTGAAGTTAGGTGAGTGCAATGATGCAGTGGTTATAACTATGATAGGGATGGACCAAAGAGGAGTGGATTTGGGCATATCACAAATCATCTCTTCCCTTCTTCTCCTGAATGACTAGTTCTGTCCCACTCAAGAAAAGGAAAGCCCACCCTACAAGCAGCACCTGAAGAATCTCCCCAAAGACATTTGTTAGCAGATGCTGTGTAGTTCAGAAAGAGGTAAATTGGGAACTTGAATAGTGTGAGAGTGGTGGTGCTTGAGGAATAAGAGGAGATGTGGTAGCGATTCCTTTTGACCCAGCAATACCACTACTAGTTCTGTCCCTCAAGATGATGAGGGGAAAATGGAAAGAATTTATATACTCTAAAATATTGATAGCAGTTCTCTTTGGGGTGGCAAAGAACTGGATATTGTGAGGATGCTTGTCAATTGGAGAATGGCTGAACAATTTGTGGTATATGATTGTGATGAAATACTATGGTGTTAAAAGAAATGATGAGCTCATTTATCTTAGAAAAACATGGGTAGTCTTGCACAAAATAATGAAAGGTGAAATGGGCAGAATCAAAAGAACATTGTATATAGTAACCACAATATTGTTTTAAGAACAACTTTGAGTGATTAAGTCATTTTGACTATTATAAATACACAAATCAACTACAAAGGACATATGAAGGAAGACACTATCTGCATCTAGAGAAAGAACTGATAAATAGAAGTATGTGTTGTTGACCTGAAAGTTTGATTAAAGGAGGCAAACAGGTTAGGTGATATGTAAATTGATATTGTTTATTCCCTTAAAGCTAGTGGGGCTAGCTTACTTGTATGTACAAGAAGCCAGAGTGTAAGTTCTGACTGTCTGAACAAAGAAATGAGAAGGTTTAAATATATTTTTAATCCCATCTCAGCATGCCTGTGTTACTCAATTTTATGATCTCCATGTATGTTTAACCATGATACAAGAAAAGGACTTTTCTTAATTGAATAGGTTGTAAATACAATAAGATAAGAGAGTTGACAAAGTGTCCATTGAAATTACAACCCAGGATCTCTGGGTATAATTTACCATTAACATACCATAAGATAGTCTATGCCCATAAAATATTAAGATAAGAAAAAGTCACATAATTCAAGATAGTGTCTCAGGTTAAGGGTCTCATCCTTAATGGCCACAGACAGAGGAAAGAATGCTCTTAAGTCAGCCCCATCTGGCCTTGTGACATAGGAAGAGGTATTCTTTGAGTTTACTCAGAGAACAAAGAAGCTTGGGTCCAAGCTCTTCTTCTGGTTGATTATTAGTTCAGGCTCTGGCCTTTAATGAAGTTATTAAATTGATATTAAATGATTATCAGTATAGAATGATATAGATAGTATATATAGATGCAGATATAGATAACGTATAAATAGATTGATTGATAGATAGATAGTTAGACAGACAGATATTTCTATTTAATGGTAGCCATCTCCGGGGGGAGGGAAGAAAAAAGGGAAAAAATGAAAAGAGAAAGCTATATGACAACTTTATTATTTATTTAAAAGGAATAGCAAATTGTACATAATAGATTTTAAGTTTCATGTAAAATCATCTTTTTTCTATTTTACTGTGTTATGGAAATACTTGTTTTATTTCTTAAGTTTAGAATAAAATAAAATTTAAAAAAAGAAATCTCATAACTGTCTCTCTTAGTAAGGGTGATACTTGACCTATCTTCTTGGGGACTTGAGAGGAGAAAATGCACACACATGTGTACACACAAATGTAGTGGGCAAAGGACATGGATCATTAATTTCATAAATGTAAATTATTCCCACTCTGGAAACTCCACTACCAAAGTAGATCATAACTTGTCTGTAACTCAGTCTTAGAGAGTAAAGTAATGTATTAAGAGTCAAAATGATTTGTTCCATGCTAACATATCTAGAATGTATCAGAGGCAGAACTTGAACTCACATTTTCCTGATTTCAGATGCAGTCTTCTAACCACTTCTATCTTCCACACCATGTTGAATCTTACTACGTAGATATCAATCATTATCATTAATAATTCAATGCTTCAAAAGACCTGCTTTCATCTATGTGTATACCCCACCCACCCACTGACACAGATCACCATTCCTCCATGATTGTGTTCATGGGCATTTGTAACCATAAAAATTCATAACCTAATGCCAACTACCTTTTCAAGCTCAGATGGGCTGGTTCTTACAAACAAAATTTACACTTATTCTGGGTCTATAGCCAGTCTTTCTACCATGATAGAGCCTTTACCTAAGTTTGTACTGTACTGACATAGCTTATGAGAATTCATAGTCTGGGGGTAGAGCCAAGATGGTGGAATAAAAGCAGGGACTTGCTTGAGCTCTCCCCCAGAGCCCTCCAAACACTTGTAAAAATAACTCTAAACTAATTCTAGAGCTACAGAACCCATGAAATGATGTCCCTGGGAAGGGTCTATCCTACCGAGCCAGGAGAGAAGCACAACCCAGCATGGGCCTTGCTAGCACAGACCAGGCTGGAGCAGACCAGTTGGAGCAGGCTTGAGGGCACTGAATCACTGAGCTTTGTCAGTTTTGAGACTTCTCAATCCACAAATGGCAAAGACAATTCAGCATGTCAGTGGGAAAACTCTGTTGGGCTTGGGTGAGAGAAAGGTGAACTCTCCTTGAATCTTCCCATTGGATTACGGCCAGAGGCCATAAGCCATTATCTCTAGCCCCCCAACTCTGTTACCCTTAAACTAACTAACTTAAGCCTGCATTGTCTGTAATCTCCAGATTACCTCTGACTGCTTCACACCCTTGCTCCCATCAAAATCCCATTCTCTTGATTCCTGGAGTCTGACCCCTAGTCACCCCAGTACCATCAAGATCCTCCTTAGACTCCTTCTCAAGACCCTTCCTAAACCCCTCCTTTAGTCACTCCAGACTACTTGACCCCCCCTCGATCCTTCCCACAATCTTTCTGTATGTAAGTCTCATCTTGCCTCTGTGAAGGAGCTTCGATTCAATCTGGCCCACTGGTATTAGCATCACAAATGCTCAGGCTCCCTATGAGCCTACCCATTACTGCGAATCTTTAATAAGCTTTGTTTTTCTTTGACAAAAAAAAAGAATTCATAGTCAACTTTATCCCTTGTTGAGGTATCAAATATAAGCATTCAGAGAAGAATTTACTCATCGGTAATAAATAAGGCAGCTAGGTGGCTGAGTGAGTAGAGCACTGGCCCTGGAGTCAGGAGGACCTGAGTTCAAATTTGACCTCAGACACTTGACACACTTACTAGCTGTGTGACCTTGGGCAAGTCACTTAACCCCAACTGCCCTGCCTTTCCCCCTCCAAAAATAAAATAAATAAATAATGGATAACGATTTATATAACATTTTAAGTTTTACAAAGAACTTTACAAATATTATCTTATTTGATCCTTGCAATCCTGGAAGGGAGGTGCTATTACCATCCTCATTTTGCAGATCAGGGAACTGAGACAGAAAGAAGTACAATTGCCTGGGATCTCATAGCTAATAAGTGTCTGAGGACAGTTTTGAACTCTGCTTTTCCTGACTCCAATACCAGCTTACTACACGTATAACTACCCAGTTCCTCAAGAGATATCATTTTGAACTGAAGGAAAGATAATAAACAAAACATTTAGGATCATAGAATCACAGATTTTAAGTTGGAAGCGTCCTTAATGTCATTTAGATCCACTCCATTAAGAGGAAGAATTGAAACCCAGAAAGGTTAAATGTTTCTTCCCAAGATCTCAGTGGGAAGAAACAGGATTTCAGCACAGATTCCTTCCTTCCAAATACATTTTTCTTCTCATGTCATAATTTTATCCGGTAAAATGAAATTTAGGGATAAATGTAAAAGCTTACACTTACTTATGTTCAAACAACAAACTTCACTGTCAAGAAGAGGGAGGTATAACCAAGACAGCATTTCATTTGAAAAAGATATAAATTTTAATTAGTGAACTGTCACTAATGCATCAGAAGTGTAAAGGTAGTTAAAAAAGTTAATGTTTTCATAGGATACATGGAGCATCATTATATCCCTGACTAAGGAAGACATGTCCCCGCTGTCTACTGCCCTGTTCAAACTAAATCTGGACCAGAAGGTTCAGTTAATGGTCCTACATCTTAGGAAGGACATTGATAAAGTAGATGGGGTACAGAGGAAGAGGATCTTGTGAACTGATTGTATTTATTGAAATTTATTTTGCTCATACACAGATATGTACTTTTCTCCCCTGTTAGAATGTAAACTACTGGAGAGTAGGGATTTGCCAGTGGTTAGGGCTGTGTCTGACATACAGTAAGCTTTTAATAAATGCTCATTAATAGATAAATGAATCAGTTAGGATGATAAAGGATTGATTGAAGAAACCAAGCATTTTTAACCTGGAAAATACAAAACATAAGAAAGGGAGCAATTTGGTGGTGTTCAAATACTTGAAGATTGACCTGTGAAAGATACAGTAGACATTTTCTTCTTGGACACAAAAGAAAAAAAAAAACTAGAGGCAATGGGTGAAAATTGGAACAGGGTAGATTTTTCCTTGATTAAAAAGGGAAAACTTCCCAATAACACAAGTTATCCCAAAACTAAATGCATTATGTTGAGAGGTAGTGGATTCTTTTTTCACTGGTGGTCTTTAAACAGAAGTAAGATGATAATTACTTGGGTGTCTTGTACAGAGTGTCATTATTCATGCATGGACTGGATGAAATGGCCTCTGAGTTCTCTTCTAAATGTGAAATTCTTTAAATATGTATTGTATTTCAATGCTTATGCTGGGAAAGAAAAGCAAATGCTTTTTTAAGTAGCTGGTGATGGGTTGTCTGTCTTGTATTACCAAGAGCTATTCACCTATGATTAATCTACTGCTAGGTACAGTGGTGTTCTAGTAAATGTTTAACAACCAGCTCTGAAAAATGTATGCATGACATACTTTTAAGTTTAATCTGCATTATTAATATTTTCACCATCATTTTTTTAAGTCTAGACAGTTGATAAAAATAATAACTCAAACCTTGCCCTGTAGAATTTTAACAATCAGCTCTTTTAAGCCAGTTCAATCTGTTTCCAACATACCCCAAGCTGGGTACCATATGTTTTGTAGTTCTTAGTCATTTGTTATAATTCACTTATTGATAACTAACAAAAAATAAAAATGATTCCAAAACTTCTTTAACTCTCTCTCAAACATGATGGAAAGCTTCCAGATACATTAGAGATTTTGTAGCTCATCTCTCTACAATGGTAATGGAGGAAAATTCATAGCCTGTTCAACATTGAAGTATTTTGCAAATAATTTTAGCATAGTTCTCTTACCTATGAAATAGATTTCAAAGCAGAGGCCCTTGCTATGATTTTCCAAAGTGCCACATATAAGTAGCTTAATGTTTCAACAATCTGGCTAGCAACTGTTGTGGGGGTGAAAGACCAACACAAGCCCAACAACAAGAAAGCTACCAGCATGCTGCAAAAGCACAGATTCTTTTGATCTGCTTTAGTAAGGAAAGCAACATTAAGGAGTTGACAAGGTTACTTGAATTCAGCATACAAATATCATTCACTTAGTTAAGGGGAAAAAGCCACCACCCTGAACTTCAGAGCAAAATACAAACAAAGGACAAACATAGACAGACCTTGTCTGATTCAAATCCCAATACATAGTTACCAGAGTTTAACAAAGTCCCAGCATCTGGGTTACAAGCTGGAGGGTCCTGAGCTGCAGCTGCCCAGAGTCTCCACATCAGCACACCAGCACGAGTGAGAGCCCTAAACAAATTACGAACATCAACAGACAGACCAAATACAGATTCATAGTTACCAACATCTAGGTTCAGCCCGGGAGCTCATAATGTGGCCTGGCCCAGAGTCACTCATGCCACCACTACTGTGGATAAAAGCTTCAAAAAAGAGAAAGCCAATCACTGGTCTTATATCTTTTTCAGGGTCAAGGGTGAATCGTCACAGCAACTCACTCACATGACCTAGAATCATCACACAGAGGCCACAAAGAGGCCACTTAAACCCATGTGGTCGAAAAGCCTCTGTTGTCCCAGACATGTCACTCAAACTCATTTGTAAACTAGGCCCTCCCCTGAGGCAAGGAGGCACCAAGGACACCCAAATCTAATCAAGGAAACCAAGGCCAAACTCTTCAAGGGCGCTTAGTTGAACTGGGTGCTAAGAGCCCATTTTGTTTACCAACACACTTAAATACATTAGTAGCCCACCAATTTTATTTTCACTAGGTTTATATAAAATTAGATTATATCCACATCAACTATGTTATATTCTCAAGCTTTCAACAAGTTCATATTTTTAGCATTACTTCTCTTAGTTTGTCGGTAATTTTATTTTTTTTCTTTTCACTTTTATATGTATTTTAATATGCTATAACCAATAATCCATATCCTCTCTACTGGTAGCATATCATAGAAAGGCATGATGGTACACGAAGCCTACACAATGTTACTTTGTTTTTTTTTTAGATACTCCGTGTCAGTGAGGACTTTAACCCATAGATAGAGGAACCAGCCCATTTGCAAATTTTCAAATAGTATTTCCCAACTTAACAGGTGTCAGAAATAAACAAAAAAATTGCAAATGATATGTTGGCAGAGGGGAAGAATGGTATAGCACAAAAAGAACTGAACTTGGAGCAAAACAGATTTAGTTTAAGTCTTTTTCTGACAGATATACTGGTTCTGTGAATTTGGGAAAGTCTTTTATTCCCTCAATTTCCCAGGCATCTCCCTAAGACTACAAGTTGCAGAGGAGGTGACAACTTGCAATGATAAAGGGTGTGATGATGACTGCCTTTTACCAATGAAATCACTGGGATGTTAAAAAAAAAGTCAAGGTTCTGCCTACACATCATCGGGAAACAGTTATGGTATGAAAGAAAAAATACTGTTTTTGAACTCAAAAGTCCTAAATATAAATCAAGTTTCTGTCTTTGACTACCTAGAGAAACCAGAATCCAAGTCACTAAACCTTTCCAAGCTTTTTTTTTTCACTTGCCTTGTGGGACAAGGATCAAATAATATAATGAATGTAAAATGCTTTGAAAACTTGAAGGCAGGGGTGGTGGCGAAATGGCAGATTAAAGGCAGCAACTCACCTAAGTACTCTCAATTTTCCCCTCTAAACAACTTAAAAAAAAACTCAAATCAAATTTTGGCTCAGCAGAGCCAACCAAAGATCAAGATGAAATATTTTGCTGACCTAAGAAAACTTATGGAGTTTTATAGGAAGCATCTTTGACACTAGGGTGGTGGCATGGAAGATCGAGAAATAAACTCAGAAGATGACAACAACGTCATTAAAAAACAATAAAACAAAGTCAAAAATGAAAAAAAAAAACTAGAAGCAAATGTGAAATAGCTCATCAGAAAAACAGCTCACCTGGCAAATAGATCCAGGAGAGATAATTTAAAAATAATTGGACTACCTGAAAGTCATAATCAAAAAACAGAGACTAGATATCATCTTTCAAGAAATTATCAAGGAAAACTGCTCTGATATCCTAGAGCCAGAGGGTAAAATATAAATTGAAAGAGTTCACTCATCACCTCCTAAAAGAGATACCAAAATAAAAACTCCCAGCAATATTAGAACCAAATTCCAGAGCTCCCAGGTCAAGAAGAAAATATTGCAAGCAGCAGAAAAAAAAAAAAAAACAATTAAAATACCATGGATCCACAGTCAGACTCACATAAGATTTAGCAGCTTCTACTTTAAAAGAGAGGGCTTGGAATATGGTATTCCGGAAGGCAAAGGAGTTAGGATTACAACCAAGAATAAACTATCCAGCAATACTGAGTATAATCCTCCAGGAGGAAAAAACAGAAATTTAATGAAATAGAGAACTTCCAAGCATTCTTGATGAAAATACCAGAGTTGAATAGAAAACCTGACATTCAAACATAAGAATTAAGAGAAACATAAAGGGTAAATATGAAAGAGAAATGATAGGGGGCTTAATATGGTTAAACTGTTTACATTCCTATGTGGGAATATGATACACATGACCCCTAAGAACTTTTATCATTATTATGGCAATTAAAAGGAATTTATTTAAGAAAGAAAGCATTGTGTTTGAGTCGATTATGTTGGAATGATCTTCAAAAAAAAAGAGGTGAATAAAAGGAAAGCATTGGGAAAGGGGGGAAGGAAGAGGTAGAATGGGGAAAATTTTCTCGTAAAAGAGGCACACAAGGAAGAGCTTTTCTAGTGGATGGAAAAAAGTGGGGAGTGTGAACAATGCTTGAAACTCACTTTTGTTAAAATTGGTACAAAGATAGGAGAATATATACACATTTAGGAATAAATATTATTCCTATAATAAAGGAATCTAACCTACCCAATAGAGAAATAGGAGGGGAAGGGGGAAGTAGGAAAAGGAGAGATAACAGGGAGGGTGAATTAAGGGAGGCCAGGGTTAGAAGCAAAATAGACTTTTGAAGAGGGATAGGGTGAAAAAGAGAAGGAGGAGGAGGAGGAGGAGGAGGAGGAGGAGGAGGAGAAGAAGAAGAAGAAGAAGAAGAAGAAGAAGAAGAAGAAGAAGAAGAAGAAGAAGAAGAAGAAGAAGAAGAAGAAGAAGAAGAAGAAGAAGAAGAAGAAGAAGAAGAAGAGAAGGAGGAGGAGGAAGAGTAGGAGGAGGAGGAGGAGGAGGAGGAGGAGGAGGAGGAAGAGGAGCAGGAGGAGGAGGAGGAGGAGGAGGAGGAGAGCAAGAAATGAAAGAAACTGGAAGGGAAGGAAATGAACAGTAGTGGTAATTATGAATGTCAATGGAATGAGCTCATCCATAAAATGAAAACAGATAGCAGAATGGATTAGAAAATAGATCCCAGCAACATGTTTTTTACAGGAGACAAAATTGATACCAAAAGTCACATACAAATTTAAAGTAAAGGGCTAGAGAAAAATCTAACATACTTCAGCTGAAGTAAAAATAAAGGCAGAAGTAGCAATCATGATCTCAGAAAAAGGAAAAGCAAAAATAGACCTAATTAAAAGAGATAATCATGGAAATTACATTTTTCTAAAAAGTTACTTTAGTTAATGATGTAATAGTAAACAATTTTAGAAGAAGTTTATCCAATTAAGTACCCATTTCACAAATACATGTTGAGCCTATAATTCAGTCAAATTTATCAAAAAATAGGAGCCATTCCCCAATTGATAGATGGTCAAAGAATTTGAACAGGTAGTTTTCAAAAGAAGAATTCAAAGCTATCTTTAATAGTAAGAAAAATTATCTAAATCACTATTGATTAGAGAAATGCAAATTAAAACAAATATGAAGTATCACTTAACACCTATCAGAATTGACAAATGCTGGAGGAGATGAAGGGAAAATAGGTACACTAATGAATTGTTGGTGGAGTGATGAACTGATCTTACCATTCTGGAGCACAATTTGGAATTATGCCCAAAAGGTGATAAAACTGTGTACCCTTTGACCCAACAATACCACTACTATGTCTGCATCCCAAAGAGATGAAAGAAAAAGAAAAAAGATTTTGTAGAAAAATATTCATAGAAGTTCTTCTTGTGGTGTCAAAGAAGTGGAAATCAAAGGGATGCTCAACTGGGGAATGGTTGAACAAGTTAAGGAATATGATTGTAATAGAACAATATAGTGCTATGATAAATTACGACGAGAGCGATTTCAGGGGAAAAAACATGGCAAGACCTATATGAACTGATTCAGAGTGAAGTAAGAAGAACCAGGAGAACACTGTAGACAGTAACAACAATATTGTAATCATTAGTGACTGTGAAAACTTGGCTATTTTGATCAATACAATTAACTAAGGCAATTCCCAAGGATTCATGACGGAAAAATGCTAATCATCTCCAGAGAGAGAACTTATGAACTCTGAGTGCAAACTTTATTTTCCTTGCCTTTTTTTGAATTATAGCTAATATGGAGATGTGTTTTGCATGATTGCACATGTGTAATTGATATCATATTGCTTGTCTTCTCAGAGTGTGAGTTGAGAAAATTTAGAACTCACAATTTAAAAAGAAATGAATGTTAAAAATAAATAATAAATTTTGAAGGAAAAAAATAAAAAGAAAACGCAAAGGTCTCATATTAATGTTAGCTATTTTATTTTTCCTTATAACAGTAGCCTGAGGTTGTCTAAGTAGATCCCAGTCTTTATAATTATATGTAGCATAGTACTGAAAGCATGACTGATGAATACTCCATGTGGGCTTTATAACAAGAATAGGTATTGTTTCTATTCTGTTTGGCTTTTAAAACAGAAAAGCCTTTTGATTGGTTGCTGAGCCAGAAAAGAAAATGCTTACAAAAATATTTTCGTTATTGGCTGTGTTTGAGTGAGGAGGGCTATGACCTTCTGGCTGGGGAGAGAGTCCCCAGGACTTTAATTCGCCACCCAGACTTCATGGGTGGAGCCTGGCATAGCTGTTTTTTTTCTGTCCCTGTTGTATCTATTCTTCCTCTTCTTAGCCAACATAGTATTGGAGATGGAGCAACCTTGTGAAACTGAAAAGATTGGAGGACCAGAGGTGATAGAAATCTGTGGATGAGTCTAGCAAAGTAACATGAAAGTCCTGAAGAGTAAACTGTGTGTCCCATCCTAGTAGCAATCTAGACCTGGTAGTGAGATACCAACTTAAGTTACTTTATCCACTGATTATCCAAAACTCCTTAACTTTCCCCCTCCAAACATTCCTCCATTCTCCGTTCCCTGTTATTGTACAGGGCAACATCATCCTCCAGTCCCTTAGACTCACAAATTGGAAGTCATCCTGGAATTCTCACTATCTCTCAACCATCATATGCAATCTGTTGCCAAGGCTTGTCAATTTCACTGTGGTAACATATCTCAAACATGCCCCCTTCTCTCATCTCATACTGCCATCATTCTAGTGCAAACCCTCATTACTTCATACCTTGATTATCATCATTTGTCTAATGACTAATATCTATTGGACATATATATATGTATATATATATATATTTCTATTTTAAATTTATTTATTTAACATATTTAGTTTTCAGCATTGATTTTCACAAGAGTTTGAATTACAAATTTTCTCCCCATTTCTACCCTCCCCCCCCACTCCAAGATGGCACATATTCTGGTTGCCCTGTTCCCCAGTCAGCCCTCCCTTCTGTCACCCCACTCCCCTCCCATCCCCTTTTTTTGATCATGGCTTTCAGGTAGTCCAATAATTTTTAAATTCTCTCTCCTGGATCTATTTTCCAGGTCAGGAGTCTTTCCAATGAGATACTTCACATTGTCTTCCACTTTTTCATTCCTTTGGTTCTGTTTTATAATATCTTGATTTCTCATCAAGTCACTAGCTTCCACTTGCTCCAATCTAATTTTTAAGGTAGTATTTTCTTCAGTGGTCCATTGGACCTCCTTTTCCATTTGGCTAATTCTGCTTTTCAAGGCATTCTTCTCCTCATTAGCTTTTTAGAGCTCTTTTACCATTTGAGTTAGTCTATTTTTTTTAGGTGTTGTTTTCTTCAGTGTATTTTTCAGCATTTTTTTGGGTCTCCTTTAGCAAGTCATTGCCTTGTTTTTCATGGTTTTCTCGCATCCTTCTCATTTCTCTTCCCAATTTTTCCTCTGCTTCTCTAACTTGCTTTTCTAAATCCTTTTTGAGCTCTTCTATGGCCTGGGACCAGTTCATGTTTTTCTTGGAGGCTTTTGGTGTAGGCTCTTGCACTTTGTTGACTTCTTCTGGCCGTATGTTTTGGTCTTCTTTGTCAGCAAAGAAAGAATCCAAAGTCTGAGACTGAATCTGGGTGTGTTTTCACTGCCTGGCCATATTCCCAACCAACTAACTTGACCCTTGAGTTTTTCAGTGGGGTAAGACTGCTTGTAGACTAAAGAGTTCTATGTTCCATGTTTGGGGTGGGATGTGCCAGCTCTACCACACCAGCACTCCTCCTTCCCCAAGAACCCCCAACCCCAACTGGGCTTAGATCTTCAGCAGGCTGTGCACTCCTACTCTGATCTGCCACTTAATTCCTCCCACTAGGTAGGCCTGGGGCTGGAAGCAACTGCAGCTGTAGCTGCCCCACCTCCACTGCCCTGGGGGTGGTGGCTGAACCTCGAACTCCTTCCACTCCCACAGCTTTTCCCACTAACCTTCTCCGCTGTCTTTGGTGTTTGTGGGTTGAGAAGTCTGGTAACTGCCACAGCTCACTGATTCAGGGCGCTAGGGCCCGCTCCACCCAGCTCCTGGTCTGGTTGGTCCACGCTGCTCTCACTGGGCTCTGCTCCACTCCCAGCTCCCAGCTCCCAGCTCCCAGCTCCCAGCTCCGTGTGGGATAGACCTCACCCAGAGACCATCCAGGCTGTCCTGGGCTGGAGCCCTGCTTCCCTCTGCTGTTTTGTGGTTTCTGCAGTTCTATAATTGGTTCAGAGCCATTTTTTATAGGTTTTTGGAGGGACTCGGCAGGGAGCTCATGCTAGTCCCTGCTTTCCAGCCGCCATTTTGGCCCTATTGGACATATATAAGAACAAATTGTTTGACTATTGACTCTTGTCATATTGCCTCATACATTGATTGCTGGTAGGTCTACCTTTCTCAAGTCTCTACCCACCCCACTCCATCCTTCATTCATCCATTCATTCATCCCACCCCGACTCAGTAAATTCCAGTGGTTCCCTATTGCCTCCAGTGTAGAACACAAAATACTCTATTTGAAGTACAAAATCCATAATAACCTTATTCCTCTTACCTTTCCAGTCTTATAATACCTTACTCCTTGCCACATACTCTTCAATCCATAACACTGGCCTCCTGGCTCTTCCACATACCAAACACACCATCTCTCGGCTCTAGGCTTTTTTCCCTGGCTGTCCCTCATGCCTGAAATGCTCTTCCTCCTCTGCTACCTCTACTTAATTCCCTAGATTCCTTTAAGTGCCAACAAAAGTCTCTTTTATTAGAAGCCTTCCTCAACCCCTCTTGATTCTAGTGCTTTCTCTCTTTAAATTATTAGCTGTTTACCTCATGTAACTAGCTGTGTGCATCTACAATGTTTTCCCCTATTGTGTTCGCTTACAGATTCAATCAATCAACATTTATTAAGCACCTACTATGTACCAGGCAATGTGCTAAGCACTGCTGATATGAAAAGAGGCAATAGGGGAAAGAACAAGTGTAAGATACTTTCCCTTTTAGTGCTACCTTTCACATAGAGCAGATTACTACCTAAGTCTGCTTGAAGAATTCACTTATTGAAGACATCAGTCTTCTGGGCCTTCTAAGAGAAACTGTTACTGAAACAGTTATTCAGACTTAGAGTTCAGGGATAGTTGTTGCTAATTTTGAATGTGACAAGCTGTAATAAATGAGCTATGTAGATCTGAGAACTTCTGTATGTTTATGTGATATGTATAATATTTCTGATTGTACTCAAGGATAAAGATTAACTTTATGAACCATCATAAGCTAAGTAGAAGCATTCTCAGAGAAGACAGAGGCAAGGATGGTGACACAGGGATAGAGAAAGACAAAGATTTCAGAACCACATCATCTAAGCTTGATGCTGGAAATGACGGATATTACTTTGGTTGTTGATGCTAAAATTCAGCTGAGCAAAGGAACAGATTGCAAGTAAAAAATCCGTGAACTCACCCAACAGATCAATTAGTTTGGCTGAGACACTGTGGCCAGCGAGGTGTTAGTCAAGCACAGTGTGGATCAACTCAACTTAGCTGTGGAAGCATCTGTTCAACACAGAAGCTGTGTTCATTAAGGAACTTTTACCCATAGTTCTAGGCAGAGAAAAGGGACACCAAAGTTTACAATTTCAGAGCAATGAGTTAAATTGATAGGAAAGTAGGACTAAGGTTTATGTATAGATTGCAATATACTTGCTAGCCCAGCACTTGCTTGAATAAATGAGTAACTGTAGTATACCATTTCTTTTGATTTATAGTTATGTAGTTATATTCAAGTTCTAAAAGTACCATTATTCTTAATGGCTAGTTCTGTGGAAAATAAAGAACATCTATGGGGATATGAGTGCTACAGGTATGTAGTAATAGATACATACATAAACATATATGTATATATATATATGTATATATATATATATATATATATATATATATATATTTTTTTTTTTTCCTCCCTCCCCTCCATAGGGTTGTTCTTAGGCTCCTCAGAGATTTTGTATATACCCGTGTGGTGGCTGGTGGTATCGCTAGTATCCACAAGTCCTGTGTGAAAGGTTTATGGGCTTAGACACTGGGAAGTCACCACATACACACATCACACACATAACTTGTGATGCAGGGGATAGGGAGCCAGGGGAATATGCATTCTTTATTTGTGTTATATTTCCTTTACAGATTTCTGGATATTTCTCTTAAATGATTATTTCCTTCAATAATCTATGTTGGTCACCAGATTTGAGATCTTTAAGAATAACCTTTCTGTCATTTATGGTAGCAGTGTCCTGATGTTGACTTGGATCATAAATATTTCTTTCTCTATAAACAACCCTCTATTTCTGCATGACTCATTTATTTCTTAGAGAATTCTTTGTCAACATACTGTGGTTTAAGTTTGTCTGGTTGCTAATCTTTTGATTCCAAAGATCTTTTGATTCCATTCATTCTTAATCTCATGTAATATGTATACACATATGTATGCACTTTATACACATATATAAAAGTATATGTCATATACATGTATGCGTGTGCACTCATGTATATGATATATATTCTGACTTCAAGAAGATCACACGCTACAGTGGGAAATTTCTCTAATCAATGCTATACCTCCTGAATTAAGCAAACAAAAATACCCATGTGAAATTGTTAATTATAGAACATGTCAGTGAACTTCCTGTTATTTTGAGGATTTTTGAGAAGATATGGATAAAAGGATTATGAAAAAGAAATAGTTTTTCAGTAACCAATAATAATCACATAGGTGGTACCATAAAATAAGTAGTCTCATTCTACATAGCCATAAGTAACATGGACCAATATCAAAGCCACAGTTAACTGATTAAGAAAATTTAAAATAAAATACCTGTTACATTATTAATTGCAGAACATGTCAGTGGTCCTTTGGAGAATTTATGGGAAGATTCAGATAAAAGAAGGAGAAAACATCAATAAGATGCCATCTGTACCACTGGAAACAGTGCCCACATACTTGAGATCACATATCCATTGAAGCTTTGGTGAAATTATGGTAGATTCTGATTTAAAGAAATACTCAGTAACAGAATGAACCATTTATTTGAATTCATAATGGAAATCCAAGACCATTATTTTATAAACTTCATATATGTGAAAATTGCCTAATATTCTATTTATAATTTTCCACCTTTTGAGAGCCAAAGTTAGATGCTGAGGTTGAGAACTGTGAGAGTTAAAATCCTCATCATTTCGCTGTGCCAGCTTAAAGATCCTTCTGTAGTCCTTCTGCCCAGAGGGCAGTATTGTATAGAAATGTGCTTTTTGGAGCTTTAAATGTCTCTTGTAATTTTCTGCAATTAACTCTTGTTGAATTAACAGAATCAATAGGACATCCAAAGAGGCCCCTGTGACTTTCTGTTTGTTTTCTTGGGGGGGTCTCTCAAATTCCTAAGCCTTCCAGGGGTTGCTTGATCCTGAAATTTTAGAACTGAAGAGGCTACTATATGTTAAGAGGAAAAAACTGTTGTACTGAGCATTAGAGCTCTCTGATAACTTTCAGTAATTATCCTTTGTTGAATTAACAGAATTAAGGAGCCTGGACTACATTTTCCCTGTGTGTCCCTGTAGACTCTAAGGCAGATGCTTAAGGCTCCTTTCCTCATTGTAATTACATACAATGTCCACTTTAGCTCTCAATTTACAGGATCATCAGCCTCTGAGGCTTAGAGCATCAAGAGACCATTCAGGAAGTCACAAAAGTGGGCACTGTGGTTCTTTTGCCAAAAGATATGAGATAACTCTGGAGAGATATCAAGAATCTTTATAACAGCAATTCACACTTTTGGTTTCTTTGAACTTTACCAATTATGCCTAAAAAGCTACATTCTAAGTATTCATTTGTCTACTCCTGGTTTCTACAAGGAACTCCAATATAGATCCTGCCTTGCTCCAGTATCAGCAGTTCTTTGAAAGATATTTGGGAGCTCTTTTTTAAAAATTAATGCCTCTAATCTGATAATAACTATGAATATGACATAGGATTCACAGGTTTAATGAAATAATGAAACTAAAATATTCTCTATCATGATGGAGGAGGAAAAAAAACATATTTGCCTATTTGATTCTTTTAAAAGTTTATTTAATAAGAGCAGTTTCACTTAAACTTTTGAATAAATAAGAAGATTTTTTAAAACATAGCATTTGTGTTGTACCTCTCCAATTTTTTTCTCATGCAGTATTGCTTATTGTAATTATGGATTAATGTCTCATATGCACAACAGACTGTACATTTTTTGAGATAAGGAAGGGCATATGTCTTAGCTATATTGTGTAGCTCTTCAAAATCTAACAGAACACTCTGTCTGCCCTGAGTACAAAAATTTGTTATACTGTGTTGTTTTAGTGCGGTGAGAGAAATACAACAAATATTCTTTGAATCAGTCTCCAGTAGCAGTTCAGGCTACTGTCCATCATGACAGGAGTTGGCAAACTTTTCTGTTAAGGGTCAGATAGTAAATATTTTTAGATTTGCAGGGCAAAAGACAAACTCAAAGATATTATGTATGTACTTATATAACAAGGGAGCAAATGTTAATCTGTTAATGCTGATCTGCAATGAGATTTTACATATTTATTTATACAATTTATATATTTTATCTTAGAAAACTGTCTTTTCACACAGATGGGTACTACCAAATACTGACATAAATCTGAAGTATATTATTTTAATTGAGGTCATTCATCACTGGGAAGACATGTATAGAATTCTACTGGATACTTTTCTTGATATTTGCCTCTTAGCATCCCATTACATTGTAGATTAATCACTTCTAATTGAAAGTTATGTGAAAGTCTCCCAGCTTCAGATGAGCACAGTTAAATCTATTTTGAAATATGGAAGACTATTTTGCAGTTCCAATGAGGCCTGAAAAATAATGCTGGAACTGTAGTTTGAGCTCAGGAAATATGACAGCTGCAAATTGTGTGGGAATGGCAGTTTCGCTTCTTACTTTAACTTTTGACAGCATGGAGGTAGAGGGATATAAGGAGAGAGAGATGGAGGGAAGGAGAGAGAGAAAGAGAGAGAGAGAGAGAGAGAGAGAGAGAGAGAGAGAGAGAGGGAGAGAGAGAGAATTTAGACAATAGAGTACCATACCACAATTCCCTTCCTACATAGAGAAGCTTGGAGAGCCTTTTATGAAAGAGATCTTAACTTCACTCAGCAGAACGAGGAAAACAATATACATGGAGGCAGCTATGTGATGCAGGGGATAGGGAGCCAGACTTGGAATTAGTAAAACCTGAGTTCAAATCTAATCTTTGGTACTTACTAGATGCGTGACCCTGGGCAAGTCATTTAACCTGTCTTCTTCAGTTTCTTCAACTGTAAATTGGAGGTAATAAGATCAAATGTTGTGAGTTCTTGTAAGCATCAAAGCACATAGTGCAGTGCCTAGCATAAAGTGGGCACTATGTAAATGCTTATTCCCCTAATTAACAATGTAAATAGCAGACAAATGAAACTGAACACAAATTACATTGTTACAATTACCAAACTTGTTCCTAAAGAAGGGATGAAAAAAAATCACCTCACTCTCTTCATTGAAGAAGTAGGAGAGTATAAGTGTAGAACACTGAATATATTTTGAGACTGGGTTAATGTCTCGTTTAGTTTTGCTGGACTGTTTTTTTTTCCATTTTCCTTTTGATTTTTTGTTATAAGGAATGGCTAGTTGGGAATTGGAAGAAGGATTATTTTGGAGATAAAGATGATACAAAAACTCAAATTTCCTAAGAGCCCAACAGGTAAAAATCACTCCTTCCTCTTTAAATATATTTTTTAAAAAGCTATCTGAATCTCTCCTTTGCAATTACCTCACTCTTTCTTTAATCAGTCTCCCTCCCTCTCTCTCTCTCTCTCTCTCTCTCTCTCTCTCTCTCTCTCATACACACACACACACACACACACACACACACACACAATTGTAAATTTTTTGGGAACGGGACTTTTATCTTTGTATCTCCAGCACCTAACACAGAATTTTACACATATTATGGATCTAATAAAAATTGGTTAAATTTAATTGTGGAATATGAAGAGAAAATAGAATTACTACTGTCTCAGGAAACAAAAGCTAAGGAGAAAATAAGTCTAAAGAGAAATTGACAAAAAGTCCAGTTAAACTAGACTATGCCAAAGATTTTATAGATTAAAACAGAAGGAATTATCAAGGAAAACTGCCCTGATATTCTAGAACCAGAAAGTAAAATAGAAATTGAAAGAATCCACCAATCACCTTCTCAAAGAAATCACAAAAGGAAAACTCCTAGGAATATTGTAGCCAAATTCCAGAGTTCCCAGGTCAAGGATAAAATATTACAAGCAACCAGAAAGAAACAATTCAAGTATTGTGGAAACTCAATCGGGCTAACACAAGATTTAGCAGCTTCTACACTAAGGGATAGAATATTATATTGGAATATGAAATTCCAGAGGTCAAAAGAGGTAGGATTAAAACCAAGAATCACCTTCCCAGCAAATCTGAATATAGTACTTCCAGTGGGGTGGGGAATGGAATTTTAATTAAACAGAGGACTTTGCAGCATTCTTTTTGAAAAAAAAAAACAGGGCTGAATAGAAAATTTGACTTTCAAATACAAGAATCAAGAGAAACATCAAAAGGTAAACAGGAAAGAGAGGCCATAGGGACTTACTAAAGTTGAACTGTTTACATTCTTACATGGAAAGATGACATTTGTAACTCATGAGACCTTTCTCAATATTAGGGTAGTTAGAAGGAATACATATACATACACATATGTGTGTGTGTGTGTGTGTGTTTATGTATGCATATGTATGTGTATGTGTGTGTATGTATATTCATATATGTAGACAGAGGGCATAGGGTCAGCTGAATATGAAGGAATAATACCTAAAAAATAAACAAAATTAAGTGTTGAGAGGAATGTACTGGGAGAAAGAGAAAGGGAGAGATAGAATGTAGTAAAAACATCTCGCATAAAAGAGGCAAGAAAGAGCTTTTACAATGGAAGGGAAGACTGGGGAGGTGAGAGGGAATAAGTGAGCCTTACTCTCATCAGATTTGGCTTAAGGAAGGAATAACATGCATACCTATTTGGGTATGGAAATCTATCTTACCCTACAGGAAAACAGGGGGGAAAGGGATAAGAGACAGGGGGATAATAGAAGAGAAGGCAGGTTGGGGGAAGAAATAATCAGAAGCAAACGCTTTTGTAGAGGGACAAGCAAAATGAGAGAATAGAATAAATGGAGGTGGGACAGGATAGAGGGGAAAATAGTCTTTCACATGACTGTTATGGGAGTGTTTTGCATGACTACACATGTATAACCTATATCTAATTGCTTACTTTATCAATGAGGGTGGGTGGGGAGGAAGGAAGGGATAGAATGTAGAACTCAAAGCTTTAAAAATGAATGTTAAAAATTGTTTTTAAGTGCAACTTGGAAATAATATATTTAAGATATACAGGCAATGGCGTATAGAAACCTATCTTGCCCTACAGGAAAATGGAAGGGAAGGGGGGGGGGGTTCATGGAAGGGAGGGGAGATTGGAGGAAGGTGTAATCAGAATGCACACTGTCCTGGGGTGGGGGAAGGGGAGAGATGGGGAGAAAATTTGAAATTCAAAAAAATGTAGAAGTCAATGTTGAAAACTAAAAATAAATAAAATTTGAAAAAAAAAACAGAAGGAGGGCAACAAAGAATTTGAAATAGTGGCTCTTCTGACATCTTAACACTGATCTATTCTTGCTAGAAACCATAGTGGATCCATTATATTTGGATTCACATGTCACTTATGAATCCAAAATCTGATTTCTATCTTTGTTAATGTCCCTCCTCTTCCCAAAATAACTTTGTATTTGTTTTGGATCCAAGTTTAGTTACCTTTGATGCTATCCCAATAAAATGTAAGCTCCTTGAAGGCAATTTTTTTTCTCCTTTGTCTCCCCAGTTTCAGGTATCACAGATGTTTAACAAATGCTTGTTGGATAAATGAATGAATAAATGAATGAATGAATGAATCCTGTCATCTCTCTACCTACTAAGGTATCTGAAGAAACAAGTGATTAAAGAAGATGATGTCAGGAAAAATGGAAAATAATGAGAATCATTTAGAGAAGAAAGTAATATAAAAGATTACACATTTTAAAGGCACTCAAGGTTTGATTCAGAAAAGATCTCAAAGTCTGAGTGATTAAAAAAGAATAGAGATCACAAAAGGTATTGTTTTTTGTCTTTACTACCACCTCCACCCAAAAAAAAAAGGGAAAGAGAAGAATTAGTGGCTACTAACCCATATACTTTGTAATCTCTATAAATGTTTTATGATGATTAGCTATGTATACAATGAAGGCATCTCTAATGAAAATATGAAAAGAGAACAATCAAGTTTTCACAAAAAATTTTCTAGTCTGCTACATATTTATAACTACATAGCTGTCAGAAAGTGTAGAGAATTTAAGATTTCACTGTGTGTCTCCCTTGATTACCTCCATCCTCATTAAATGATTATTGTCCATTAAGTTTAAGAAAGCATTAAATTTGATAGAAAATAATATAGGCTACTTCAGACCATGTTTTTTCATGTGCAGGACAGATTTATACAATATTTGTGTCAGCATGGCAAGATTCTCACTGAAGGAAAAAAAAAGAAATTAAGAAGCCCCTGCATTTGAGGAACTATGTTCAACCAGATGGCAGAAACATTTAAAGGGTGTCTCAAAAGTCTTAATACAGTCTTCAGTTGTTAGAGCTTAAAATTGCACTAAGACTTTTGGGACACATTGTATACACGTAATAAAAGCAATAATACCTACAAAGTGGATATGATAAAAAACAGGTTGAGCACAGAGTGGTCAAGAACTGTAATAACATCACGATCAGGGCCAAAAAACCTTATTGTTGGAGGTAGCATTTGAGCTCAGTCTTAAACGGACCTGGGAATTTCAAAAGCTGGAGGGAAGGAGACTTTAGTAAATGAGGAACAATCTAAGCGAAGGCAAAGAAGTAGGAGATGAAATGTAGCATGCACGGACCATCACATAGTCTTATTTGGCTGAAGAGTAGAATGTATGAGATATAATAAAGTGACATCAGTTTAGAAATCTAGATTAAAAGCAAAGTATATTTAAATATATTTTTTCAGGTATTAGAGGGATATAAGTGGTTCCCTATGTCTGGAATAGACACCCTGTTCCCCTTGGCTTCACAGAATCCCAAGCTTCCTTCAAAGCCGTTTGACACCTGCATTCTACATAATGCCTTTCTTTATCCCTTCCAATATTAGTGTTTTTCTCCTCTAGAAATTATTTGGTATATGCTTTGTACTTATTTACTTGTGTACGTGATGAATCCTCACAGTAGAACAGAAAATTTCTTTTTTTTTGACTCTGTAGTCCCAGTGACTAGGATAGTGTCTAACACATAGAAGGTATTTAATAAGTGTTTGTTAAATGAAATTGGATTGAATTGAATTTATGATTTAGTTTTCTTGGATGGCATTTTGGGAAAAGGAGGATTTTACTGTATATTCAGTATTAACTTTAGTTAAGCACTGAGGGCTTCCCTTCCATTAGTTCTGATGTTTAATATCAGGTTTTGCAATAACCATGAAAAGAACTTTGCTAAAACATCATTAGACTTCTTTTTAATTGACTCAACTGGTTACTAAAAGCAAACCAATATTTCTCCAAGTTGGTCAATAAGCAAAATGCAAAATGTATATTGAGAGTTAAATAATATAAATCACATAATAGGATAAAGTATAAAAATCCATATGCCAATTATTGAATAATCAAAAGAATTTTTGAATGTTATAATTATTCATTTATTATAGTTATAAAAATCTATAAATAAATGCCCCCAGGAATAATAAAAATGCATCACATTCTCCAAACATAAAGAAAAATTTAATTAAATTGAGAGTTTTTTGGTTAAATAAAATCTCCCAAGTGTCTCACCTAATAGTTATCCTCCCTACTCTAACTTTAAACCATTTACTTTATATTCATCTTTCCCTATCTCTGAACACTTACTCTCTGTGCTATTTCCCCAGCTTCCTGCTCAGCCTGCTCCCTTAATCCTGCCTCATCATCAGGGGCCTTTTCTACTTCCCAACTGTTCCTTGTAACTACTCTTCTATGTCCCTGTCTTCATTTCCAAGCCACTGCTTCTGATGTATTTTCTTCAAATCCCTTCTTGTGCCCTTCAGTTCTCAGCTTGGTAAAAACCATTCTGGTTATGACAATATAAATTCTTATCTTCTTTGCTCTATCTATTAATATTCTATCATCATCCATTCCATCCTTAATACTCAGA